>NW_027491189.1:1337500-1937500 GCF_021521415.1 Bidens hawaiensis | reverse complement strand
TTGTGATCTTTTCAGAAATTGGTGAATGAAATGAAATATTAGAATATTAGAATGGAAGATTGACTATTTTATAACTCAACTGCCAAAATGATTTCAACCCATGACCCATTGATAACATGGATTAAGAAGAATAGAGATTATAAATTAGGATATAATGTGGTTATGACACATCATCATCATTATTTTTGTTTATTAGTATAGTAAGATAAGATAAGATTTATCACATCATCATCACAATCATGTCGGGTTGACGAGTTGATGGGTTTCGGGTTGGCGGGGTAGCATGTTGAGATTCTTCAACCCTAACCCAACCCATATTTTTATTCGCGTCGTGTCGACTCATTTAAATTTGTGTCGTGTTCAAGTTGTGTTTCGGGTCAACCTATTTTATGTTCATATACGTATATGAGTAATGCCTATTGACTTAGTAATAAATCAAACAATTAATTACTCTTATTCATATAATACTTGTTAATAATTTGTGATAAATCTGATTGTTTTTGTGTATTTATCTCATATTCTCAATTAACAAACTTAGGTTCACTTATTTAGCTTAATATAATAACAAACGAATAAAATAACCACATAATAGATAGTTAGAATTAATAAAATGAAAATGTTGAAAGTAAAAGGTAGATAAAAGTAGTGTAAAAATAAATTAGTTTTACTTAATTGTATATGCAAAATTAAAAATTTATGTATTTAACTTTAAAATTTTAAACTTCTTGTCTCTAATTTTAAAATATTAAAATTGGTTAACGGGTTAACAAGTCAACCCACTTTTTAACAAGTCGGTTTCGTGTTGACCTGTTTTTAAACGTGTCAGGTTTGAGTTGACTTGTTTTAGAAAACGGGTTATGTCAGCCGACCTAATGCCTATATTTTTCATGTCGGGTTCGTTTCGGGTTTCGGGTCGTGTCAGGAATTGACACCCCTATACAAAACCTATTATCTATATAAAGTAAATGTAGTCGGTGCCACAGAAGTGAATTTGGACCAAGATCTTTCACATATGTTAGATATTTAGGAACCAAAGACAAAAGATTAGTTTTGGTTTGGCTCAAGTGAAGTTGTTACTTGTTTCCTTATCTTTTTTAATTTGCTCGGGCTCAAATCCCTTCCAAGGACAATTATTTTTTCCTACTTACGTCATTGTTGGTGGGCCTTTAAAACGTGTTTTGATTAACAAATGTTTAGAATATAATGGATAATGATTTTTTAACGAAAATTATATAAAACATGTTTATGTAAATCCAATTGCTAAAACGTTTGAGTCTTACTGACTGAATAAATGTTGTTTTTTAAGAAGTGTGGCTTTCTTTTTTTGTGTTTAGATCACCGCACTCTCTAGAAAGCCCAATACACACTCACCGCCTCAACGTCCGTGACCGACAACACTCAGGTTTGAACAACGCCGGAATGAGTCATCGCGCCACCCCGTTGGTTAACCTAAATATTTATATATTTTTCACTTTGGTTCCGATATCGTGACGAATGTAACCGAACATATTTTTCTTATTTTTGTTCCGGTACCGTAACAAGCATGACGTAAACCAACCAAATTCCTATTGCTCGCCGCCTCAAATACCGTGACCGCTTGGGTTTTACCAATACCCAATTTAAACGACCGATGCCACCTTATTGGTCCAACTCAATTTTATTTTATTTTTTTCTTTGTTTTAGTTTTCATACTATAATGAACGCGATAGAAACCGTGACATAAAGACGGAAACTGACTGAATTCGTGTAGACTCATTGCCTCAACGTCCAAGACATACAATGCCTAGGTTTTACCAACATTGTTTATACCATAACGAACTTTACTAACACCGACCGAATTCGCGTCAACTCACCTTCGTAACGCTCGGGTTTCCCAACGTCCGGCACCAACAACCGGATTTGCCGCTACTTTTTTTTTGTATTTTAAATATGTTAATCTAACGAACTTTTTTTTCTGGTTTTGTTCCAATGTCGTGAATCGCGTTGACTCTTCGTTACTACGCTTGGGTTTTACCGACCAATTTTCCCACGCAACACACGGGTAATTTACTAGTTAGTTATAAATAGAAAACATGTTACTGCTACCATCACCAACAACACATCTTCAACGAGTGTGGTTCTCTTTGACGAATAGTGACAACACTTCCGGTAATTGGATGTAATGATATAGTGGTTACAAAAGGTTACACGGACCAACATTTCTTACCGACCCCACTGCAGTCGATGAACCAGGCACTACTTAACAACAAACAAACGCCATCGATAGTACTTTAAACTAGTAGACGCTACAAAAGTTGGTTTATCTTTAGTATAACTATGATGTATATACACGTATAAAAGTTCAAGTGAATTTAGTTGCTTCTCATATCTACTAAACAACCACAATTGTACATTTAAAATGTATAGTTGTTCTATGCTGACAAATCTCCGTGAGTCCATTGGTTTACTATATAATTACATGGATCCAACTCTTTTGCTAATCCATCCCATTTAAGTGGAATACTTATTTTCTTGACAGTGCAACATATTCTGATTTAGATGCTAACGTTGCATAATTACATTCATATACTAGGCCATTGTAAAGTTAGCAAATAAATACTGTATGTACAGCAATTAATAAGATAATACTTACATCCATGTTTGGCTCCAAACAAAATTTGTTGACTTTGATCATCATTAAGAATTTGAAAATTTGGATCTAGATGAACCAAAGGCTTAAAAAGTCAAGTGAATCAATAAGCAACGTTGCTAAAGCCAAAATAGATGGTCTTTTGTTGATAGTCATTGAGAGCATAGTCGACCTGAAAGTGGCCCATTGGAAACTTGACCCGAACTCCATATCCAACACCAACCCCGTTTCCCGGTTTACCATGTCTTAAGCCCGGATTTTCTATTAAAAAATGAATCACGGTCACATGAGTTTAAACTTTAAAATTACAAATTTGACCATTGGTCAACATGTAGAATCAACTTTATACATCTTCGACCCCAAAAAAAAAATGCAAAAGTTGACTTGTTAAATAGATTTTAAAAAAACGTCCTGGCTATTAATAAAATGTCTAAAATACCCTTTACAGAGTAAAATAATTTGACAATAAGTCAACATGTAGGTCAGTCTTAGCCATCTTTGAACCAAAAAAAATGTAACAATTGACTTGTCAATTAGATTAAAAAAAAACTGTAACTCTCGATTTAAATGTCTAAAATACCCTTTAACTAGTAAATAAATTTGACTAATGTAGGATTAATATTAACCATCTTTGACCCAAAAACTAACGTAACAATTGACTTGTCAAGTAGATTTAAAAAAGTCAAATATTGGTAAAATGTCCAAAATACCATTAAAGAGTAAAATAAGGTGGCCATTAGTCAGCATGTAGGAAAAACTTTAACCATCTTTGACCCAAAAGAAATTCAACAATTGACTTGTCAAATAGATTGAGAAAAGCATCTCACTATTGGTAAAATGTCAAAAATACCATTTTAATGAGTAAAATAGTTTTGACTATTAGTCAACATGTAGGATCAATTAACCATCTTTGACACAAAAAAAGGGCAACAATCAGGGACTTAGCTTTGTTGGGGCCAGGGTGGCCCCGGCCCCCTCTGTTTTTTCGCTCGTTAGTGTAAAGTTATCCTTTTTCGGCCGAAATTTTTTATACATATTGTAAATTTACCCGTTTCTGACCGAAATTTTGAGCCCGGCCCCCTCCGTTTTTTGCTCGGTAGTGTAAATTTTATTCTTCTTTTGCCCGAAAATTATTACATATAGTGACAATTTACCCGTTTCCGACTAAAATTTTGAGCCCGACCTCCGTTTTTTCGCTCGGCAATGTAAATTTATCTTTTTTCAGCCGAAAAATTTTATACATGGTTTAAATTCACCCGTTTTCGACCAAAATTTTGAGCTCGCCCCCCTCTAGTGTATGAATTTTTTTTTTTATACATATTGAGTCCCCCCCCCCCTCCGACGTGTATGTCCAAGCTTCGCCACTGGCAACAATTGACTTGTTAAGTAGATAAAGAGACGTCTACTCTAAATTACCCTTCAACAAGTAAAAATAATTTGACTATTAGTTAACATGTAGGATGAGTTTTAACCATTGTTGACACAAAAGAAATGTAACAATTGACTTGTCAAGTACATTAAGAAAAACATCATAAAATGTCTAAATACCCTTTTACATGTAAAATAACTTTGACTATTATTTAACATGTAGGATCAACTTAAACCATCTATCACCCAAAAAAATATTGTAACAGTTGGCTTGTCAATTAAAAAACAACCATCTTAACTATTGGCAAAATGACAAAAATACCCTTTAACAGTAAAATACTAATAAGCAAAAGGGAGATCCAAACTAACCGGGAACATAACGACCAGAACCCAAATCAGATCCAAAATCACAGAACAGAGCACCATCAAGCATATGATTCTGGTAATACGAAAAATGCTTTACTATTGATGAAATGTCTAAAATGTACATTAACAAGTTACTAATTACCATAGGGAATGTGAGCTCAGCATTAGCATCCAGACAAGATCTACCAGATCCAACTGCACCTTCACCATAACCCCGTACACTACCAAGTCCCCCAATTGCAAACGCTTGGTAAGGAGCTATATCACCTACAATGGACCCACCTGTAAGACTGTCCCATAAAAACCATGTGACTACATAATATTAAAAAAATTATTACTTTAGTTTTTAGTGAATATATTATAAACAATTTACCATGCCAAAAGAAATCCAGGGCCCACTTTCACTCCCTTTGAAGCAGCAAACTTAAATCGGTTGAAGATTAACCATTTTGACATTAAAGGAATCCCTTGTTCTATTTGCAGACTAAACTGAACATAAAACATATTTCAAAAAAAAATTACAAATGACAATAAGCTCACATTAGTGTTAATTACACAAATGGTCCATGTGGTTTGGACGAAGTAACACCTTTTGCTACTAAGGTTTAAAAGTACAAATCTGGGGTTTGTGGTTCAGTTTGTAACGTGTTTGGGATATAAGGATAACTTGACTTGTATACACATATATATATATATACATATATATATATACATATATATATATACACATATATATATATATATTAATTTGAACCACTCCTTAATATGCACACGCATAAAAATATATATACAGTTATTTTCTAAAAAGGGTAGTTTGGTCATTTTACCTTAAGTTAACAGAAAAGTAAGCGGAAGTTAGAGCCTTAAACCCCAAATTTGTTACTTTTAAACATTAATAATACCCAAAGATGTTACTTGGGTCAAACCACAGAGACCATTTGTGTAATTAACTCTTCAAATTATATACAACAGAAAAATAATTTAACAAGGATAGAATAATAACCCGAGTAAAACTATGGTCATTTGCCTTGGCGAATCTGGACTCCTGTTTCAACACTACCATATTATCATCACGAGTACCGCTGCATTACAGAATATTATGAGATATCTTTTAGAGTGCAATATTTATAAAAAGTTAACATTTACAGAATATGGGTAAATTATAAATACCTGCAAGTCACTGGAAATCCATGTAGATCTCTACTTATTGAGTGGCCATCATCGTTGACTGGACGCACATGCTACATACCAATTTGACCAAGGTCAAACAAATCATTTCACAATAATAACATTACAATCTATTTGTAACAACGATTTGATCTCATGTATTTGTAACAAAAATTTGATTTGTTGTATTTGCTATCAATTTTAGCTACTAATTCAAAGTTTAGTATTATTAATCTGTTTGGCATTTAAAAGTCAAAATTCGATGTTGGAGGTTCAACCTTGACAGGTTGAGTGACGTATCATAAATGTTTGAATAAAATAATTTAAAAGATTGTACTCATTAAAAATAGACTATGGGTATTTTCCAACACGTTAGGCCTGTGCATCCTCTAGCTAAGCTTCATGATTTGATTCACTAGTATCCGTTCATACTTTCATTTATGTTCGTAAGTTCACGTTTGTTTAAGTTCGTTTGTGTTATTTCGGGTTTGTTTACAAGCCTAACCCGTTCTAAATAGCCACATGTACATAACACGCTCTCCTTTACCTCAAACTTTATACTAGTTTTACTGCTCCAACTGGAACTTCCTGGCTCATCAAGATCTAAACCTGCAGAGAATCTACAAAGATTCACACCTCCACTTTGTGTTCTTGAAAAGTTATCAACAGGCACACCATGTATTCCAACTTCAGGAGAGACCGAATGCTGGTCAACAAAAGTGACTCTTAAAAGATCCAGTGGTTCTTAAATGATTACTGTTACTGGTTGACAAAAACGTTAGATATTAACAAACCTGAAGAATAAAAGAATACTGAGGAAGCCATTCAGGCCTCGGTTTCCTATATGCAATCAATACGTTGGAATCCGAAAGCCCTTTGTCCCATGATACATCAAGCTTCTCACTTTTTCCAAATAAGTTTGGGTGTTTTATACACAAACTGCAATAAAAAAAAAGTAAGTATATAAGTTGTACATGATTCGATTCACATGAAAACAAATATGTAAGTAAACATGTTGTGCAATTAAAATGATAATCATACCTCCCAACAATAAGTGAAAGAGGGCTGCCAGTGCCTGAGTTTCTGTTTCACATCAAAGGAAAAATGAATCAGAACAATTAGATACCCTCCGCGGACCCTACCAATAACTCTGCTATGAGGTATGTTGTTGTTTTATAATATCAAGTTTTTACAGAACAGTTTTCAAAAATTCAAAAACTGAACTTTCAGTTTTAACCCAAACCACGGAAACAGAAGAATTTGGAAAATTTCAAAAGGAGAAGTATCGGTTTAGGTTGGGTTTGAACCCAAATCGTATTGAATAATCTAAATGAAATATAGAAGCAGAAAGAGAGAGAGACCTGAAAGAATGAAGCATCATAGCAGCACATAGCATGTGGGTGAAATCGACATTGAAATCGATCTTAGCTGTATGAAATAATAACAACAACAGAAATGAATCAGCAATAAAGACACATTGACGCAAATAGTATACAACAGGCACATTTTCTTTTATTTTCTTTCTAGGGTTTGATAATTAATTTAGCTTGTAAAGGAAATGGAAATAAATAGGGACCTTTGCCGGCATGGACGCTCTTCTGAGCACCCATCAATCAATCTACGTTTTGAATCATACAATAGAATAGGTTGATTGCAAACTGACTGTAAAATAAAGGGTTTATTATTATTATTATTATTATTATTATTATTGGGTTTGATGTCTAGTAGGGTTGCGGCGCAGCTTGTTGCCCGCTTACCTGCCACTTCATTGTAAATCGTTTGGATGTTTCTATGAAATATAAAAGGAGCCAATAAGAAAAAAAAATTGAAAAATGAACTTAAGCTAAATGGTGTGTGAACCGTTCGGTAAGAAAAGTTTGTTCATTTAACTAAACGAATAAACATGAATACATGTTTTGTTTTTTATTATTATTATACTGAAGAAGAAGAAGAAGAAACTAGAGACGGTTGATGGTTCAGAGTGACGCAAGTGAGAGTCGTGACGGAAGTTATCTCTTTCTCACTTGGTTGGTTTTGGTATATTGCACGTTTCTTGCCTTTCTTTTTTTTTTTTCTATTTTTTCAATTTATAAAACTAAACTATCAACTTGCTCTTCACTTGCTCAAAATCCGTTAATGAACCATCCGAGTTAAATCGGTTGTTTCCATCGGTTGGCTTTTTGAGGTTTTTAAAAATGTCCATAAGCTAAAATGTGTTTGGTAATCATAAAAAATCATTTTTATTTTAGCTTTTTGAAATGGTTAATAGTCAGTTTTTTTAATAGATAGGATATGTTTGGCAAAACTAGCTGTTAGCTGTAGCTGGAAGTTGTTAGCTGATAGCTGGAAGCTGGTGGTTGGAAGCTGTAGCTGGTAGCTTTTAGTTGTAGCTTTTTAGATATATTTAGATGTTTGGCAGAGTAGCTGGAGCTTTTAATAAAACGTATAAAATTACTAAAATGTGCATAACTAAAAACAATAATAGTAAATGTATTTATTTTGGAAGGTTATTTAAGTAAATTAATATACGAAAAGCTTGTAGCTCTTTCTAAACGCTACTAGTAGGAGTTTTAAGCTTTAAGTTTTTTCTCCTGACTTAAAAGCTTCAATCTATTTGAACCAAACAGAGTTTTTAATTAAGTATGAGCTTTTCCTTAAAAGCTTAAAGCTTAAAGCTCCTAAAGGCTTCTTGCCAAACATACCTGTAGCGTTTGAGAAAAAGCTCTACAAGCTTTTACATTTAAATTTACAAGTTTGGTACTTAAACTTATATCAATTTTTGTTAATTTATATAATAGTTACACATTTAACCCTTATTCAAAACTAACTACCCCATGACTTTTTTAGGAGCCATAACTTTTTCACACGTTAATAATTTTTAAAAAAAAATTAAATCATAAAAACGAGCATTTTATTCTCTTTAATTTGAGTATGATATTGCTATACTTCTTTAACCTTAAAAAATTAACATACTACGTGATTATCGGTTAGGATCGATAAAAAGTCGAGTCAGATGAGCTCGAGTCATGTGTAAGACCAAATTAGGAGTCGAGTCAGATGAACTTGAGTCATGTGTAAGACCAAATTAGGGTCAGAATGAATCGATACAAAAAATGTTAAATTAGTTCGATTCGTGTCGGTACGCTTTTGAGTCGAAAGGGGTCAGGTCAGAACATATTTCAGATTAAAACAGTGCATGTTCAGAAAGGGATTCATATCGAAATATGTTGGTTTAAAAAATTATCTATTTGAAAATTACTGTATATTTCAGCTTTGTTACTTGATTTTCGACATCATTTACAAGCTTACTACTTTTCCATGAATTACACGTCTACATTTAGGTTATGTATGCACTGTCATCAGGTGAATCATGTACCGACACTGGTTATGCGGTTGATGTTAGGTTGTGCGTCCATTCCGCCGCACCACCCGGGCACCCAGCTAGTTTTATTAAAAGCTTCTGTTACTCTGCCAAACACCTAAATATTTAAAAGCTACAGCTAACAGCTACCAGCTTCTAGTTTTCAGCTTCCAGCCTTCAGCTTCCAGCCTTCAGCTTCCAGCTTACAGCTAACAGCTACCAGCTAGTTTTGCCAAACATACCCAAAGACTCAAATCCTGACTTTTTAAAATAGTTTTTTAGAAAAGACAATTATTTTTCAAACGCAATCCCAAACATACCCTAAGAGTTACCAACATATTAATATAAATATATTTTTTTAATCTATATGGTTGTTTTCTTTTTTGGTGCATATCCTTCTTGTCCTCCTCGTAGGAATGATGGTGTTTTCATTGAAGTTGCTGCTAAAAAGGGTAAAATAACATGTTTTCACATACAGGAATCTAACAAATAGAATAAGTATGATTGCTGAAATAGTCGCATTTAAGATCCGCGGTCTCCTATGATAGGGATTATTTGAGTGGATCAATCTCCAAGAATCATAGATATAAGAACAATTCAATACTAATTTTTTGCTTGCTTTCATTGATAATCAAGGCCTTTTTATAGGCAACAAAATAAACAAACTAAATAAACTAACTACAGGTTATCACCACTAAGTCACTACCTAAAATAACATGCCTAAAACAAAACAATTAAAAGTAAATAATGTCATAAATATTGATGCATTAACTAGGCCACGACTCCATATTATGCATGCATGGTGGAAGAGGGTTAAAGAGGTTGGGCATGTATCAATTGCCTTATATTTTGATATAAATTATATCAATATACCTAATATATAAAATTTATTGATTAAAAAGAGTAAAAATATTTGTATTTCTTTAGATCCACCATTTCACTATAAGGTTAAGTACATTGTATAACACAAAACCACATCCCAAACCCTCTTTTGACCAATCGAACAGATCAAGAAATACATACCTAGATCATGGACATCTATACATTCAACATCTAATTTTCTAGACATTTCTTACTTTTATCTTAACATTGTCGGGAAACTAGCCCACTTAATAGTAGAGGTGCACAAAATCGGGTTTTCTTAAAACCCGGAACCGGGTAGGAACCGGTTTTTTTGTCATCGGGACAGTCAGGAACCGGGTAGGAACCGACCCGACCCAATGGAAATATAGGAACCCAGTGGAAACAGGCAGGGTATGAACCGGAACCGGGTTTTACGTAATAACCGGGTACCCCATTTTTTTTTAATTTAAACATTTTTGACCGTTAGGAACCGGTTCCAACGACTATATAGCCGTTTTTGACCGTTGGAAATTTGGAACCGGTTTTTTAACTATAAAAACCTTACACACATATTATAAATAGCATGTATTTGTGTAGGACTTGTTAAAACACTTTCAAATCTATAAACCACACTTTAAATCACAACTTAGCTTAAACGGTTTAATGGCAACTAACGAGTATGGTGATCGAAACAACACGATGCCCCGATGTTTGGGTTCATTACGATTTGTGTGTCATGACCGACTCACAAGAGATGGCCCCGCACAAGTGCTGTTCCAAGTTTCTGAAAGCGGGGTCGAACTCCACCTTACACAAACATACCAATAAGTATTGTCGTGATGAAAAAAGTTTGGATGCCAAGAAAGCGGAAGCGGGAGAGTCGTCCGGCTCTACAACTCAAGCACCTACCGTCGCCGGTAACAACGCTTAATCGTTGTAGAGTGCTGGATTAAAACGACGGATGTTGTTTTTTATTTTATCTTGTTATCTTTACTATCTGTGATGTTTTAATATGTTAGTAGAACCAATTGCCTCATAGATGAGAGGTCCCCGCTTCTAACGTGGACAAAGACGTAGTTATTATAATAAGGATAGAATCATGTAGGTGAGACATTTGCCGTTAAAAAAAACATTTCATACTTTTTTTCACTATATTTTTTTTATCAATTATTCTTCTCTAACTCACCAAAACACACTATTATTTCTTAGGGCAAGTAAATATTTTGGTCCTCAAATATTGTTAAGATTTAAATATTATTTACCGTAGAACTATTAAAATATGTCCTTCCTTCAACTAAATGACACGCTACTCTTTACAAACCACAAAGTCGCAACCAACATATAAAATACCAGTGACCTTAAGTCAAACCAAAAATGTATTACTCCTATATTCATGTGTTTGAACACCTCCAACAACATAGACAGACCAACCCGGAACCAAATTTTCCACACAACTAAACCTGACAGAGGACCAAGTCACCAAACTATTAAAGGGTACATCGGTCCAGGTACAGGTTGGTTTCTCAGATAACACATGCCGAACCAAATGTTGCTGACCGCTACAATCCATCAAACGCATCAATATGACATTATAAATTCATACAAAACATAAATAATTCAATTTTATCCAGTCTTATTACTTATCCATAACCGGTCCAACATTAGCCGACTTCTGATACACCCTCACGACCGCCATCCCATCACTTCCGTCATCTTTCACCCTCCACGCTCGATCCTTCTTTCTTTGAGGCTTTTTATGCTGCTTATAAGACGCACCCGAACTCACCTTCTTCCTAGCCCCATGAGCCGCTTTAACTGGACCTAACCCATTCGCCATGTCAAAAGACTTAAGGTCATCCATGACATCATCAAGCCTCGGCTCGGACCCACCTGCATCTTCCCCTGTTTCATCATAAGAATCCGAATCATCACCCTCACTCAAGTCAGACTCGCCCGCATCGCTTAATCCCGCCTCTTCATCTGGCACGCCCGGAGTCAGTTCATAATGAGCCAGCTTCCCGTCAATATAATCCTTCAATATTTGACGGGCGGCTTTCGTTTCATCGGGTAACCCACTCGATGCAACGTACCCACGAGACGCGCAATACGACCGGAGAAGCTCGGATGCAAACGGAGGTCGGTTTGCAGGCTCGTACGGCTTCGGCTTTGGTAGCTTGATGTTGTAAACGCCCTCGATGACGTGGCGTGGGACCCGGTCAGCGACCACTTGGACGGCCTCCCGATGCTCGGTCATTCTGTGAATCGGTAAAACCCCGGAAGCAATCATTTCATATCTCGAGCTTGTGAAAGACGGGAATACTAATCCAGGACAGTCGCATAAAGTCAACTTTTCGGTTATTATGAGTGTTTGGAAATGCTTGGTCTTCCCGGGAGTTGATGTCACACCTGTTCGTTTTGCACCTACTAACGCGTTAATTGTGGAACTTTTACCGACGTTAGGGTACCCCACAAATCCCACGGTTACATGGTCGGTTTTCGCATCGGATGACTTCTGGTGTACGGTTGCCAAATCTGTTGACTTTCGGTGTGGATCGGGTCTCATATTGACTATTTTCTCCGCTTCCGATTGTAAACGGGATAGCAGCTCATCCCTTCCGTATATTTTTGTGTCTTGGTCAACTGTTTCCTGGGAAGAAAAAACAGGTTTTTTTCCTTCTAATTCTGCTGTTGCAGCCTTTGCAGACCAAAAGAGATACAGAATATCATGCATCTGGAAGTACTCGGCCCATTTCAGTCTGCAATGAAGCCAAATATGCGTTAAATTAGGAGGTGTTTGTATGTGAGTTTTAAACGTGATTTTGCGATTTTCAATGATCAGAATTAAGATAATCAGCAACTCAGCATTGAAGATGGAATTTGAATTTGTAATGATTGTATTATCAGATGTAGTGTTAGGTAAATCTAATAATTCAATATAAAAATGAGCAAAAAGAAAAAATAGTGTCAAGATGATATTTTGTAAAATGAATAAAAGTATCACAAAAGTAAGATTGTAAACACTGATATGAAAAAAATAGATTTAATAAAATGTTACCATCTTATCAGTACGGTTGCAACTGGTAACAAAAAATACTGGTATATTGAAATAAATAGATAACCGATTATATAAGACTAACCTCACAGAATATGGTAAAAGATCCGCTTTATTAATCAAAAGCAGCGTCCTTTTATGCTCATCTATCTCTCTAGCATATGCCTGTGTTTATTAAACACTCGATTAATAATCCAACTCATTACAAAATAGCACTAAAAGATACGTATTAAAAAACCCTTTCTGAACTAATGATTGTCAAAAAATAGGATTCAAAGAGAGAAAAAACATGAACGTTCACTAAAATACAT
The DNA here is from genome assembly GCF_021521415.1 of Bidens hawaiensis. Classification (NCBI taxonomy): domain Eukaryota; kingdom Viridiplantae; phylum Streptophyta; class Magnoliopsida; order Asterales; family Asteraceae; genus Bidens; species Bidens hawaiensis. The sequence goes on along the minus strand of NW_027491189.1, from coordinate 1,924,403 downwards.
GTTTCTTGCAGGAAACAAATCTGCTTTCAAAACCAACTTGTTTAATTTTATTCATATATATATATATATATATATTCATCATGATTCAATAGGTTATTGGTGTGTTCTTCACAACGTTATTGAACAAAAGAAAGTAAATATATAACATATTAATACATATGCTACAAAATCATACGGTTTTAAAAAAACAAGATTACCTCTAGGTCAGGACATCGATAAAACAGTGGATCCCGTGCATCAACAACCATGACAAGCTAGAAAAGGTAGAAAAAGTTAGTATCTTGAAATAAAACAAATAATAAATGTATATGCAATATATCAGAAAAAAACAACAAAAAAACGATATAGGCGCAAGTATCGGTGATAACACTCACCAAATCACTACGTTCAACAACCCTCCAAAGTTGTCTCCATATATCCAGATTCTTCTCAAATGGTGTAAGAACAAGATTATCATTCTCCTCGAGCCTGAAAAACAAGAGGAATAATTAGGCTTGTAAATGAACCAAACATTTAGCAAACAGTTCGCGAATTTTATAAGCAAACGAACGTGAACAAGAAAATGTGTTCACAACCCACGGACATGAACACATGCCTCATTCATGAACTATCTGTTAGTTAGTTCCTTATAATTTGTTTATCTTCATTTGTTTACGTTCATTTATGTTTGTTAGTTTACGTCTGTTTATGTTTGTTAATTTACATTTTTTAGCATATGCACTCAAAAGGTTTTGGCTTATTACAACTCAGTATAGTTTTAAATAACTTATTAGGTCCAACCTAAATAGTTCTTCACGATCCTTTTAAGTAGCTGTTCAAAAAAAAACTTTCCTTTTAACTAGTCCTAGCTCAGTTATGCTCATACATCTATGTTCAGTCATAATGAACAAACACGAGCAAAAAATCAACTTCGTTTAATGTCCGCCCTCGATCGTTTGTTCAACTAAAGTTACACGATTGAACACAAACATGCTCCATTCGTGTCCGTTCAGTTCGTTTACAATACTAGTGACAGGGGTCATCATATTTTATGTTGGTAAGCAACATCATTAACATGGATACTAATCCAAACTATCATGAGGAAAATTTATATTTCTAAAAATATACAACCTTGCAAGACTACGGCGCCAAACTAAAAAGGCACGCCTTTCATTAGCATCAAGCTCTTCAACAGTCATGTTGGCATTCCATGCTGGTCTGTAAAAATAAAACAAACAGGATTTAAAAGAAAAATTAGAACCTTGAATATGCAAATAAAAAGTAACGGTATTAAAAGATGCATACCTTCGTGGAACACTAAGACTGCTAGCATGTAAAGCCTCTTCTTTCTTTTGATTTTCTCTTCTTTCTTGAGGAGTCAACTCAGTCGTGCTAGAACCCGACTCTCTATGTGATCAAAGAAACCATAAATTGACCATCCACAATATAGACCAAAAAAAAAAGATGACAATAAGCACATTGTAGGCTGATGATGAAGTGGATATCTTAAATTGACATATAAGTTTCAGAGTAATTCAGCTAATAATGACAAATTTTCTTTACGGTTCTATTAGAGTCGCTTGAGCTCTTTTCTAACAACAAAGGCAAATCAAGTTTCAATATTTTCTCATTATTAATTTTATTATATATATGTTATAATTAAATAACCAAAATGGAAATAACACAACATTGGTTTGTATTTAGTGATTATTATTCTTTTCAAGCTTTACCCGAAGTAAGGTAATTGTGAAGAAAAAAGGTCACTAAAAGGTAACCAAGTGTCATAATTGCTCCATTTAGGTTATTCAAATTAAACAATTATGAAACTTTCACAACAATGAACCAATAATGAAACTAGAGTAACTTCATTTGAACAATATTCATGATTATATCCTATAAACTTATAAAAGTTGGCTAGATTAGATCGTTTGAAATTTACTCTACTAAAATAAGTAGATTTACAAGATCAATGTACTTTCTAGCTCAAGATTTCACAAAACTAATTTTAACATTTATAAACCGGAACCATACACCAACCATACAAACTCCAACAAACGTAGGCAAACGTAATTACAGAATTTCATATAAAAATGACATCTCTAACAAAGAAAATAAACAGTCCAGCTGGACCGCCTACATAAATCACAGTTATATTAATTTCAAGACATACAACTGAGTTAACTAAACCCTCAATAATTATAATAACCAGAAATCTTAACCAATTTTGCCAAACAATAACAACTTATTATTATTACCACGAGTAAGCAATAACCGAACTAAAACCGATGAAACCGAACCAAAATTAACCAATGCAACCGAATTAACTGAACCAAACCGTTTGTAATTTCATATATTTCTAGCTTCTATACCTCCATCACACGTATTTTATGTTTGATAACACCGTTTCATATATGGATACATTCATTACATGTATTTATGCATTCATTTCATGTATTTCTATGTGGTATCCTACATCTGAACCGAATTCTTTCTAGCTAAAACTTGATTTTGGTTATTAACCAAAACTAAACCGAACTGCTTAACCGCAAACCGATTGGTTAATTTGACTTAGACTATAACCCTAAACTCACAAATAATTTACAATAATAACATCATTAACTGTAAAAAAAAATCACAAGTAGGGTTTGAAAAGCAAAAGAACATACAAATCAATAAGCGTGTTGACGGCGGCGGGGTTATCGACGGAAAACAAGCGAACGGCTTCGTCGGCTTGCTGGATAACGGCGTCAATATCGGCAACGTCGGTGACGGATTCAAGAACCTTCTTGTATTGTTTATAGTAAACCTGACCTTTTTCTTTGGATTCTTGGATTTTGTGGTTATGATGCTTCACTAGGGCTCTTCCTAACCCTGATTTATCGTTTTTCCCCATTGATGATGATTAATATGTTGAATTAGTTTTATGTTAATATGGGTTGCAGCAGAGTGTGAAACAGAAAGAGGCAATCGGCAGCCTGGATGGAACAAGCAAAGTAAAAGACCTAAATGTTGATGTTAGCCACCTTTTATAGTGTTCTCATTCAATGTTGTACGTTTTATATTTGTTAATTGTTAAAAGTAGATCAAAAATTAAAGTTGATTGCTAAAGGCTATTTCGCTAAGAAGAGGCCTGAATGGTTTAAGAGAGACTGAACCACTAAGATTTAAATAAGTTAAAGTCTGTTTAATTAGACATCTTAATAACTATACAAAATGACTATCTTACCATCTGAACTATGTCGAATGAAATGCATCTTTTTGTTTAAAACTATGAATGATAAATAATTATAAAAAGAAAAGACAAAACATCATAGAAAATTCAAATTGCAAATTATTACTTCAAAATCCATGAAAACATACTAAAATCCAAATAGAAATTAATACTTTATTTACAATTTTAATTTTATTAATTTGAAATTAGTCTAGCAGCTATCTCGTCACGCAAAGTAGTCATATACTCAACGCCTTGTGAACCCCATTCTATGTCGTGAACCAACTCGCCATCACTTTCTTCGCCTTGTATTCATAAAAGATGGTGTTCTCATCGTAGTCCAAAAATAATTGATCATGGATATTGCATTTACTTATAAAGTTATGGACAGCAAAACATGCAATCACTATGTCTCTTTGTATTGGAAAAGAAATGAGGGGCCATTCTCTTTAGGATTGGGAATCTAGCCTTCAAAACACCATATGTGCACTCAATGACATTTCTGAGTTGTGTGTGAGCATGATTGAATCTTTCTTCCTTCGTTAACGTGCGTTGTTGTCGAAAATCAGCTAACCAGTACCTCGTATTGCGGTAAGGAGTCATAATTTACGAGTGTTAGTGTATGCAGCGTCGCAAAGGTAGTATTTGTCTGTAAATGTGTATCAAAATTTTTTTACAAATACGGTTGAATATATATATATATATATATATATATATATATATATATATAATGTATTTAATTATAAAAGCTGAAAAATGATTAATAACCTGGTGGGGGAAATGAAAACCGGAATTTGGGTTAAATGCAACTTCTTTTAAAACTCGTGAATCATGTGCAATGCCCTCCCATCCGGCCCATACAAACGTGAATATCAAAATCACAAATTGCTAACACGTTTTGGTAGCATTCACCATTTCCTCTTCCCTATAACGAGTTTGTTGATCAGCGGGTACGACCGCATGTATAAGAGTTCCATCTAACGCACCTATTGTCCAATGAAATATTTGTTTTAGCTTTTTATGTCGGTCTGAGGTATTTTTGATTGCATTAGAAGATGTTGGAATAATAGCTTCTCTTGCGAAATTCATCATTGCAGTCTGGACCTCATGAAAACATCTATGAATCGTTTTCGTTAAGTGTTGAAACCTTCGTTTAACCACTCGAAAATGTTCATTATGTCCTATAACAATCAAAAACATAGCCACCTTTTCTTCCAAACATATTGACCTACTACTTTGCAACCATTTTCTTTACTTAAAATGATGGCACAATAGTATATATGCATCACGTGAAAGACGCATCATCTCATAACATTGGGTAGAAGATCCATGCAACAATTCTTGTGTATATGCATGACCGCTTAATGCCGAATTTAGGTCTCTTATCCTTTCAATTCTTCTTGGGGCTAATCCCAGCCAATGCCAACAAAGGAAAATGAACACTATAATCTCATCGTTCGAGTCCATAAGCTACCCGTCACAATAATTGCCAACGTTTAAAAAAATATTCATAAGAAAACATCCAGTAATCCATGACATAACATCCACATAACATTACTAGATTATCCTACAAATCGAACATTACAAAATACTACATAATGTAACCTAAAAAAACCCAAAACATCCAAAAATAAAATCCTAACATAAGATCAAAAAAAACATCCACATCAATTATATCAATGACACATAAAATCAAAACAATCCATACTTCGCTCCCGCATTCTTAACCCATATCTCACAAACGGGCAGTTGAAGTCGTAACCACACTTTTCTTAAATCAACACTTTCACCAAAAAGCATAAGCGCCGTTTGATATTTGGCATCAAGTTCTCCCCATCCCATTGTCTCTAACTTCTCCATGCATGCATCCATGTCATTAGAAAGATTGTGTTTTTCAATCAACATATTTTCCACCTTGGTAATATGGTCCCCAACTTCTATTAGCTTTGAATTAAATGTTTCCTTAACTTTACATTTCCCTTTAGACCGACCGGATGACTCCTCACTAACACCTTGAGTTGGGGGTGTCCATTTGAGTGCATTCGAAATCTTCAAGATTATTTAAATTGTGGTCAGAAACTTCCTCAGAAGGATGAGGAAGTGTAGAAGATGGCCCCCAACTATCAAAGCCGCTTGAAGTAGAGCCCTCAAACAATTGAACACAAAGCTCGGGGAAGAGAAGTGGCGCACTTCTCAAAGATTCTACCTTATTGTTGGTCTGTGTGAAAAAAATAGTATAAAATACTATAATCTTATTGAAATATAATAATAATAATAATAATAATAATAATAATAATTATAATAATAATAACTTTTTAGACAAAAGAAATACCTTAATCTCAATTTGCCATTCTTCTTCGGACAAGTTAAAAGTGTTTGTTACGGGATTATAAACATTGCCAGTTTTGTTTTTTAGCTTTAACCAAGCTTGAAACTTTGCTTTTAGATAATTGTACCGGTTCTTCATTTGTTTTTGATCCACAATGAATTTGTGTTCTAATTTCAGTTTCTCTGCTACATTCTTCCATGATGTTGATTTAAGCTACCTCCTTGAAGTCCAAGGAGTGTTATTTCATGAATACATGTTTCAACAAATGTTTTATCAACACTCTGTGGTTTCCAAGTAGTCCTAGTTCTTTTTTGTGCCACTACTCTGAACAATTCAAAAGAAAAAAAATAACATATATAAGTTGATTTTTTATACCCTTAGTAATGACATATTAAAAACATAGATTTTATAGATTTTAAAAACATATTTAGGGCTGCTCTTGCGAGTACACCCCCCGGTTTTGGCCCGTTTGAGGTATAATTCTATTTTAAAAGCGACGGTTCATATAAAACAGTTTCGGGCCAGGTTATAACTTAACAAAATAATATGTTTTGGTTGTAAAAAGATGTTATAATATCACTTTGGTTTCCAGGTTTTGTTAGTGCACGTTTTTGGTGTCCGTAGCGATCGAATAAGTTATAGATAGTCTAGGTTGAATGTTTATTGTAAAATGGCCCATTCGCTATGAATTGTATAGCAAATGAGCTCCATTCGTTAGTTAACTAGACTATTCATTAAGTTATAAGCCCATTCATTATATAATATAACGAATGGAGGCATAACGAATGATGGCTTATTCGTTAAGTTATTATCATTCATTATGAAGGCATAACGAATGGTGTCTCATTCGTTACTAAAATATAATGAATTAGACTAACTTAACGAATGAGAGCTTTGGCCTATAAATAGGCAGCTCATGTCCATAATTAAAGGGAGAGAGATCTAAGTCATAATGTATCCTCTCCATAAGCTATTATTCCCCATAATGTATTCATTCTTATTTATCAATACACTATTGGTTAAAGTATCGATCTCGTGTTGATGTATCGGGTTAGCGGCTAGATCTTGGCTCGTATAAAGTTCTCTCAGGTTTGTTTCGTAATTAAATGGGTTACAAAAGTGGCGGTTTATAAGGTTTTTAATATGCGGTTTTAGTATTACCTATTGGGATTGGTTTATACCTTGTTTATTGACTTAAATAAGTATGTTTAACTTCAGGAAATTAGGTTTAATGGCCAGAAGTTAATGAGGTCACTTGTTGGGCTAGTTTCCAAACTAGTTTATACTTAAACGAGTTGCCAATTGGCCATAAATCCAGCCACGATTTTGGGGCTGCACAAGGTATAATTTTTAAAATAAGTTGTTTTAACATTTCATAGATTTTAAAAACATATTCAGGGCTGAACGTATTTGGGGCTGCCCTTGCGAGTACAGCCCCCGTTTTGGCCCGTTTGAGCTCTAATTCTATTTTAAAAGCGATGATTTATATAAAACAGTTTTGGGCCAGGTTATAACTTATAAAATAATATGGTTTGGGTTGTAAAAAGATGTTATAATATCACGTTGGTTTCCAGGTTTGTTTCGTAATTAAACGGGGTACAAAAGTGGCGGTTTAAAAGGTTTTTAATATCCGGTTTTAGTATTACCTATTGGGGCTGGTTTATACCTTGTTTATTGATTTAAATAAGTATGTTTAACTTCTGGAAATTAGGTTTAATGTCCAGAAGTTAATGAGGTCACTTGTTGGGCTCGTTTTCAAGCTAGTTTATACTTAAACGAGTTACCAATTGGCCACAAATCCAGCCACAGTTTTGGGGCTGCACATGGTATAATTTTTAAAATAATTTGTTTACATTTCATAGATTTTAAAAACATATTCAGGGCTGAACATATTTGGGGCTGCTCTTGCGAGTACAACCCCGGTTTTGGCCCGTTTGAGCTCTAATTCTATTTTAAAAGCGATGATTCATATAAAACAGTTTCGAGCCAGGTTATAACTTATCAAAATAATATGTTTTGGGCTGTAAAATGATGTTATAATATCACTTAGGTTTCCAGGTTTGTTTCGTAATTAAACGGGTTAGTTCACGGCTTTGGATTCGTTTTTAGGTTGTTTTACGTGTTAGTTTGGCAGCCATCACCGCTCCGGTTTGGTCACGATTTTCAAAAGACAGTTACATTCATGATATATTCTTCATATCCCAAGATTCTGTCATTCTTCAATACCCACTTCATGAACATCTTCCCAAACAACCGAAATCCAAAAAAATAACTCAAAGAAGACCCTAATTGAAACCCTAATCTCAACAATTATGAATAATCTTATAAATATAATTAATTCATGTTATAAATACAAACACACAAACATTATACATGCTTAGCAGATGGGAGAACAAGGATTAAATGGTTCATCTATTTCAAAAATAAAAATCTCAAATTGCTATTGAAGAAAACAATTATCTGGTTGAGGGTTCAGAGGGATAGTAGATGAGAGAGACTGATTGATTGGCAAGCAGCACTGCAACAACACCAGATTGGAAGGTTGAAGATGGGGAGGGATTACAGATGAAGAAGAAGTGTGTATTAGGTTAGGGTAATTGTTGTCTATATTCTCATTCAGACTCTTTTTGTAACTAAGCGATTCAGATGTTTCATATTTCATTCAGAGAAATTTTTTAAACCAACCAAACGCTCTGAATCTGAGCGATTCAGATGTTCACATTGAGTGGTACCATTAAGTGCTAAACAAACAACCTCTAAGATATCTGCCATAAAAAAACTTTCACAAACAATCGTCTCATTATATTAACTTAGAATTTTTTTCAAAAACCTCTACTTTTTACCACACCAACAAACATTCATAAACTATTACATCATCACCTACTTCTACAATTAAATTATATATAATCACATTAATTTTATAAGAAATTTAGTTTTTATATTTCACATATATTTCAATGATACACTAAACATTTAAAAAAATATAACTTTTGAAGAAAAAAACATTTAAAAATATAACTTTTGAAAATAAAAAAAATTTTAAAAATATAAATAAGCATTCAAGAAAATAAGAAATTTAGATTTTTGGTGTATGTTATGTGTGTGTTAAAATTTATAGAGCTGATTCTTTATTTAATTTCTTTTAACATATAGCCATTATAGCATGAATTCAATTTAGTTACAGAAAAGATGCAAAAAGGAATAAAAATAAAAATAATACATTGTAAGAGTTTAAGATTAATTTTGTTGAACCTTTAACAATGAGGATGAAGAATATAAATTGGTTAAAGAAATCATAATATGCATTTAACCTAATTCCTTTCCTCTTCCACAGCCGCCACCATCATTCAGTTTTCTGCATCTTTCATCCATGACTTCATCCATTTTCTAATTTTAATCCACAAATCAAACAAGTAATCCTTCGATATGATGTCTTAACTTTCTGTGTTTAAGATAAAATACTTTTCAATTTGGCTTTTGGTGGGGGTCCCACTTCGTCGTCCGTTGCAGGGTTGTAGGTCTGGACGTGCATCACAACCACTGCCTTCATATAGGTTGCATCTTCACCATCCTTCATCAGTATTATGCCATGTGTGTACAGACCTTAGGGCTTGGTCCCATTGTAGATGCTCTAATATTGAATTTTGTTTGGTTGGAGGTAACAAAATGTGCTATAAAATTGAATTGACGTGGTAATGGAATGGAGTAATGCATGAAATGGGTTATTACCATTTCAGAGAGATGTTTGGTTACCATACAAGAATGGAATAAATCATTACTTTGTGTTATTTGGTAGACAAGAAAAGACGAATAAATAAAATTATATTGGTAGTGAGTGGCAATCGTGGTGGGAGGTAGGTGGCAGTTGTGGTGTTGGCGGTGGTTGACGGTGATGGTGGTTGGAGGTAGGTGGTAGTCACTGTGGATCCGGATTGTTTTTACCTAATCAAATCAATAAACTTATTATTTTATATTTATTTTGATTATTTTTGTTTGCACCACTCAGATTTAATACTTAAACATCTAATATGTGGAATTTAATCCCTTATACTTAGTGTTTACAATTTTTGTTCAAAAAGCCTAAGCCGACACCCCCAACCTTGCTTTCTTGATCCACAATTCAAGCCGAATATCACGGAATTGATACCGTCAAATTGTTAATTGATGAAAAACGCGTTAAATCATCGCCTAATCATGGAATATGACAACCAATTGACACCATAATCATTCGATAACAAACCTGCGGCTGACCTAGACCTTGTAACCCTATAAATACATGCTTATAATTCAATTAATTGACCCCTCATAATCCTCTCTACATTCCGAATAAGAACCCTCATTCAATTGCACCTTAGAAGACGTTTAAATTTGATTTAAGATTTAGTATTCAGGGCGAAACCCTAGGTGACCATTCTCCAGCAATTCGAACTCTATTTCGGTAATTGTTTTATGTGTTATAATCGATTTGATGCTTATAATCAAAGTCATTTGTAAATTTTCATTGACAAAGGGAAATTATTATCAGTTGAGAATTCAAAATTTTAGGGCTTATATGTTTCGGGGTAATATAAGTATAAGCCCGAGTACTTGAGATTGGGGCCTTCGGTTCAGGTTATGGGTATTCAAGAGTTGAGTATGGCAGGTATTTTAAAGTTGCATGGCCCATTGAGTTGGGAAGAGGTGAGAGCAGGTCCACAAGTTAATCCGTCGGCAAGATCAGAGGCTGTTGCCGCTATACATGTTGGTATCCAGACTCGTCATCAGAGGCCTTTACATCATTCAGAGAGGCCGCCTATGCAGTAGCCATTGAGGGAGCCCCATGCGGATTCATTTTATGTCATGATAGACTTGTTTTAATCAGATGAGGGGGTATATGACAAAGTTGCGTTATCATTTGAGGTAGATTTTGCATAATGCTCAGAGGAGACATGGAAGATAGTTGAGGTACATGATGACTAGATTGCACTTGGGTATTCCAGCCAGCCTTTGACAACCAGGTGAGCGGGGACCAGTGAGTTTGAGAAAGTGGAGCCATACTATATGTCGGACAATGATGAGAAGGAAGAGGAGGAGAGTGATGATGAAGATTAGTGTGGGGATGCGGCAACATCATGAGCTATATCTGTTATGTTTTATTTTCTGTTGTTGATGTTTTTATTTTGTTTTTTAATGGTTTGCACTAATACTTATATTCTGAACTGTTGGGTTGGCGCGACAGGTGGTGGAGACTTGAAAACGCTTAAGTGACTTTGTTATCTAGATATTGTGTTTGTTTATGATGTTGCTTAGGTATGACGTGAGGAGTGGCCGTGTCCGTTTTTACGAGGAATGGGGTACTTGTGTCGAGTGCGTTCCACAAGGAGGGCATTCATGGAAAAATATTGGCATATTGACAGTCTCACATATTACCAACTAAGTCTTTTTCATTGTATTTTGTATTTTTATTTTTGTATTTTATGTTTTTATATTTCTATAGAATTTATGTTTTTTGATATTTTAGTTTAATTTTTTGAGTCATGTTTCCATTCCTGCATTAGGGACAATGCAAATCTTAAGTGTGGAGATGTAACACAAGAGTTTTATTAAAAAAAATAAAAAAATTTAAAAAATGTCCCTTGAATATATAAATTTTGCTACAAAATGTAAGATGATGAAAAAAATCGGGAATTGGTTTTTCAAACTACTAATATATAAGAGATAATATAAAGAAAGCACAATTAACTTGTGACGTGGTTGTAGGTCCAATTTTAAGAATGAAAAAACAATTAATAGTTGGTTATAAACATAAAATTATTTTTATTGGGAAACATGTTAATCCGTGGAAAATCAGAGATGAAAGGTCGGGCTATACTTAAGCTTCAAATTAGTTTGATTGCAGAAAAATTAAAATTCTTAAAGAAATTTGAATACGTTATTATACGATGTTTGGGTAGGTTTAACGTTAGAGTATGCCAAGTAGCCGGTGATATAAACTTAATCATGCACTTCTAGTTTTAGTGGTTAACACTCATAGGCGTATGCTTTATAACCTTAAATCATGTATTGATGGGATGCCTCAGGTCCGGAGATCATGGGTCTTTTTACGGTTTATCATATGGGTGTCTTTGGATATTTAAATATAAAAGCTTTTAAGCATAAAACCCGCATATTAATGTCATCACACTTAGTTATATCAATTTAGTGAAGTAAAATCTATATAATCCAATGATCATCTCGTTGTTAGTCATATGTAGTCCTCTTACTTGCGTCCCTGTCGTCCCATACCATTAAGAACAAGATCAACTAGAGACACGACGCATGTAAGCTGACAAATGAAAACTTGTAAAATCACAGGTGGAAATGAACCCGAGGTATTTCTTGATAACGAGGGTATGCCAAAGTAAGTTGGATAAATATACCTTAACTGTATCTAATGATTGCTTTGGTAGACTTTGATGCTTAAATTTAGGTGGATAAACAGTATCCTTGATCGTCTTAACTATTCTTTTAAATGTGCAACAAGGTTTTGATCAACTAGGTATGAGGTTTTAGTCAAGTTGGGGTAGCTTGATCCGGTAAAAACTAAAATAAAACGCTTCTTAACTATGGGTCCCACTAGATAATATAAAATAATGATGTAACATCCCGAAAATTCCGTGAATAATAATAAAATATTATTTTCATTGGAAGAATTAATTTGAGTTAGTAGGATACTAATAATAATAATAATAATAATAATAATATAATAATAATAAAGATAAAAGGATGATGAGCTATAATAGACGGAATTAATGATGGACCTAAGATGAAGATGGGCCTAAGGTACATGGGCTTAGGGAGTATAAATACCCTCTTAAACCCTAGATTCTTTCCATCCCATCATTCTACACCTTAGCCTACACCATTAAAAACACACATTTAAGCTAAACACTCTCTACACTATTCCATTCAACGATCCAAGACCAACGGTAGGTAAGAAATCATTTATCTCAACTAACGCAACAATTTAGAACCCACACCGCAGCCCCAGGATGCCGAATGAGTCGCTTGAATCTAGATCTAACTTTATTCGGGTGTTTAATCAACAAAAAACGAGCTTAAGGGCCACCTTAGCTCAGATCTGGACACCTTAAAGCTACATGGGTCATAAAAGATCAAACTCCGGCCAACCATGGTGGTTAACGGTGGCCGACGACGCTGAAATCGAAGAAAAAACCTTAAAAACACGAAATAGGATGCTGGTTTGCATATATAGGGCGTATAAGTATGTACGTCGTATATGTATAGACCATATAAGTATATGTAGCATATATGTTTATGAAATGTGGATGTATACGGAGCGCATATGTATATATAACGTGTATGTATATGCAGCGTATATGTATAGGTAACGTAAATGTGTATGTAACGTATATGTATGAACAGCGTGTTAGTATATTAAGAACGCATAAGTCTCTTATACTTATAACTTATACGCAACGTATAAGTTATACGTCATATAACTTATACGTGAGGAATTGACTTATACGTTGAATAACTTACACACTATAAGGACTTATACGCTGGTGGAATAACTTACACGCCACCTAAGTGAATTCCCAAAATAAACGAAAGATAAAAGGCATACACGTACGTAAAAGATAGATATGGACTTATATGATATATAAGCTTTGAATATGAAAATAATTAGTAACGAAAGGTAACGTTTAAAACGGGAAATGACCTAGAAAGAAAGACCGAACTTCAGTTTTTTGATGATTTTTTAATAAAGACTTATTACTGACAATAAATTTTTTTTTTCCAATTACCTGGAAGCTTGACCCCAGCCAGAGGCTTTGCTCCTTGAACCCTATTAGGGGCTGCCGCCCCTAGACCTCGATGCCAGGGGCGCTGCCCCCGGACCCCTATTTGCTAGGGTTGCATAAACATAGAAGTATGATCTAGTTAGGGCTATTTAATTGATACTTATAATTCCTATACAATTAGCCGTACCCAATTAAGGAAATGAGTTACTATTAACTCTGAAAGGAATCAGACCCAGTTGAGTTTCTAGCTCCATTTTCTTGTTATGTTTTTGGGGTTGTGTGCATACTCAATGTGATTAGTTAATACACCTACCTTAAGTGGTAAGTATATGCTATGTGATTGTTATACGTATCATGTTTGAATGATATATGAATGCTATAGAAGAGATAAAGAGTATGCATGAAAATATGTAATTATATATAAACAAAGGTATGGTATATAAGAAGGGAACCGAGCCCTAATAATACTCGAGGAAAAAGAGAAGCAGACCCTAATAATATCTGAGGAAGAAGGGAACCGATCCCTAATAATACTTGAGGAAAAAGGGAACCAGGCCCTAATAATACTCGAGGAAGTAGGGAATAATGCTATTTAAAACGTATAAGTATGTAAAGTAAGATTAAATATAAAAGTATGAAAGAAAGAAATAATGAAAGAAAGAAGGTATGTACTTATGTATGTACAAGAGAAAGATAAACAGGTTAAGTAAGTAATACGTATCTTCGGATTCGAATGAGCAAGTATGTGAATGTATTGTATGTTACCTGATTAACTAGAACTCACTCAGTGTAGCCGACTTTTAGTATGCACGCAGATAAATAGTTTAAAGCAGCTGGCTTGAGGGAGACACATGCCATGAACTGAAGAGGCTGACATGTAAAGAAGAATTGTCATGATGTTTAATATGATGTTTTATGCTATGTTTATAGACAAAATTTGAATATGTTGTATTGAATGGTTGAAGATTTATATTCCGTGAAAAGTTTTTAATTAATTCTGATATTTAAAACTGTGTTTACAAGTAAATCCAACGCCAAAGTAGGGCGTCGGGACCGGGGCCTTACAAGTTGGTATCAGAGCTTAAGTTCGAGAGAATTAAGCATCCTACACGCTTAGACTAGAAAAGAGAATGGTACTTAACAAAGAAAAGAAATAAGATGCCAGTTCAAAAAAGCCACGTGTCACTCAAGCAAGCTAAGTGAAGGTAAAGTGCATGATTAATTTCATGTATAATGTAAGAATGTGTAAGGAAGTCAGTTTAATTGCTAGGGATAGAATTGTATGATTATATGAACTGTTTGATTGCCTAAATGTTTAAAAGTAGAACTAGCACAAGTAAACTCACAAAGGGAAGTATGTAGGACACGGAAAGTCACGTGATCAGCTAGTCACAGCTGGCCACTGTTATTATCTGTTAGCCTTACTATCCTTGTACTAAATAGTTCCATGATTGATGACGTTTGTTTTTCCCTATAGAATATGAATGGCTGAAGGAAGAAAGATTGTAGTACAACGAGGTCGTACGGGACGTCGTGGTAGACCACGTATTGTCCGAGGACCTTCTGAAGAATCAGTTACTAACACGAGACAAGAAGGAAGTGCAACTGTGCGAGATCAGAGCAACAATGAAGGGTATCAACTGGATCCTGCTGTTCAAGCCGCCATTGCTCAAGCTGTAGCTGCTGCAGTGAAGAATTTACATCCTGGCAAGTCTGCTGAAAGCCATGCAAGGACCGCTGAGAGGACATGGGAGAATGGTAAGAAAGCTAATGAGAATGAGGAAGGCGACTCGAGTGAAGTTCGATATATGGAGGTTGATGATAGGAAAAGAGGCCGAGGTGGGTGTAACTACAAGTCGTTCAAAGGTTGCGACCCGCCAAAGCTGAGTGGTTTAGGAGAAGAAATCGCTATTCTCCAGTGGATAACCACAATGGACAAGGTTATCCGAATTTGCGAGTGCCGTCCTGACCAAGCAGTGGGTTATGCTACCCAGTCGTTTGGTGATTAGGCGATGTTCTAATGGGAGACTATGGAACAAAGAAAGACTCTAGAAGAGATTAAAGCTATGAGGTGGGATGACCTGAAGGAGTTGGTGATGAAGCGATTTTGTGCTGATGATGAGGTTGAGAGAGCTGAGATAAAGTTTCTAAATCTGAAGGCGGGGAAGCTGACACACCGTGAGTACACCACTGAATTTAACTACACCACTGAATTTAATTGCATGTCGAGGTTGGTGCCTGACATGGTGAACACTGAGGCCAAGTGAATTAAGTGTTACATTTGATGGCTACCATAGAATGTCCGCACCTTAGTCAAGACTAGTAAACCTGCTACCTTTGACTTTGCTATTGAGCTCGTAGAGATGGTTTATGACGATTTGGCTGTGGACGAGGTGGTTTTAGAAGAGAAGAAAGATAAGAAATGGGTCGCTCTTGTCAAACGACCCGGTACTCGGTTGTGGAACCCTAAGGATAATAAGCATAGGTTGTGGGAAAAGAAGTCATGTAAGACATGTAATAAGATACACGGTTGTGAGTGCAGATGGAGTAAGGTTACGGACGTTTTCTACAAGTGCGGTAAGACTCATGGTGGGGAGTGCAAGCTTGGTTCGAATGCTTGCTACAAGTGTGGACAAGTGGGGTACTATGCTAATGAATGCAATGCAAAGTCCGCGTGTTACAAATGTGGTAAGATGGCCATATGGCGAGGGAGTACACTTATGGTGAAACTGGAGAAAGAGGAAAAAAGGATGCCGACAAGTCGAGGCCAAGGGCTAGGGCCTACATGCTGACTCAGGAGCAAGCTAAGCAGATCCCAGATGTTGTGACAAGTACGTTTCTAGTAAACGGTATTTCCGTTTCTGTGTTGTTTGATTCAGGTGCCAATAGGATTTTTGTAGCTACGACATTTAGTAAGTTAGCCTAAATGAAATATTGTCATGTGCCTGAAACTTTTAAAGTAGAAACCGCTAGTGAAACTTCGGTTAGGATAATGAGAATGGTTAAGGATTGTAAGATAGACTTAGAGGGATGTGAGTTCCCTGTTACCCTGTATGTTATGACCTTAAGAGGGTTCGACGTGGTTCTGGGAATGGACTGGCTATCTGAGTTTGAAGCTCAGATAGTGTGTAAGAGTAGGTTAATAAGGTTAAATATTTAGATGGTGATAGGGTGACGGTTTATGGTGATTAAGAAAGTTCAAGGCTTAACGCCATTTCGATGATAAAAGCTGAAGGTTTGTTAAGGCGAGGGACGGTTCCTACCTCGTGTATGTTGTCAAAGATACGGCCGAGACGAAAGAAGTGAAGGATGTTCATGTTGTGCGCGACTACCCATAAGTGTTCTCTGAGGATCTTCCGTGGTTGCCACCCGTCGCGAAAATACCTTACCGCCTGGCGCCGTCCGAGATGAAAGAGTTAATGTCCCAACTACAAGAACACCTCAACAAAGGTTTCATTAGGTCGAGTGTTTCCCCGTGGGGCGCACCGGTTTTGTTTGTTAATAAGAATGATGGAAGTATGAGAATGTGCATAGACTATCGTGAGTTGAATAAGCTTACGGTGAAGAACAGATATCCGTTGCCACAAATTGATGATTTGTTTGACCAACTACAAGGTTCGAGTTGGTTCTCAGGAATTGATCTTAGATCAGGCTATCATCTACTGAAGGTGAAAGAGCTAGACATCCCCAAGACAGCGTTTCGGACGTGGTACGGACACTATGAGTTCCTCGTGATGTCATTTGGTCTGATAGATGCTCCAGCATCATTTTTGGACATGATGAATAGGGTATGTCGGCCGATGTTGGACAAGTCAGTCATCGTTTTCATTGACGATATATTGATTTATTCAAAGAGCGAGTCTGACCATGCTAAACACCTAAGAGAAGTATTTGAGGTATTGAAGGAAGAAAATTGTATGCTAAGTTTTCGAAGTGCACATTCTGGTTGCGTGAAGTACAATTTTTAGGTCACGTAATCTATCCTGAAGGGATTACTATGGACCCAACTAAGATTGAGGCGATAATGAATTGGAAGACTCCGCAGGACCCAACTGATATACGTTGCTTCTTAGGGTTGGCTGGCTATTATAGGAGATTCATTGAAGGCTGCTCCAAGATAGCAGCACCGTTGACCGGTATGACCCAAAAGTGTGTAGTATTCAATTGGGGTAAGTTTCAGGAGGAGGCTTTTGAGAAACTAAAGAAAAGACTCACGCAAGCTCCAATCCTTGCTCTACACGATGGTGACGAGGATTTGGTTGTTTGTACTGATGCCTCACATCGTGGGTTAGGTTGTGTGTTAATGTAACGAGGGAAGATTATAGCTTATACGTCCAGAAAGCTGAAGATTCATGAGAGTACCTGCCGGACACATGATTTAGAGCTAGCAACAGTGGTGAACGCTCTCAATATATGGAGACATTATCTATATGGTACTAAGTGTACAATTTATACAGATCATAAGAGTTTAAAATACTTCTTCGAGCAGAAAGAGTTGAACATGAGACAGAGGAGATGGTTAGAGTTGATAAAGGACTACGGCTGTGATATCAAATACTATCCAGGTAAGGCTAATGTGGTTGCCGACGCGCTAAGCTGTAAGAATGAAGAAGACATTGCAACAGTGAAGTCTTATAAGTTGTTCATTAACTCAAATCTTTTCGGAGAGATCATTAATGTACAGTATGAGGTGCTTATAGAAGAAGGGTTAATTAAAAAGGAAAGAATTTTCAGACATCAAGACGAGCTGATGGATAACACTCATGGTGTGAAGTATAGGTTTGACCGTATGTGGATTCCACACAATGGAAATCTTAGAGGTCAAATCTTAGATGAAGCACACAAGTCGAGGTACTCGATTCATCTGGGGTCCACCAAGATGTATCAGGATCTAAAGAGATATTACTGGTGGCCGAATATTAAGAAGGATGTGGTAGATTATGTCAGTAAGTGCTTAACTTGCTTGCAAGTCAAAGCGGAACATCAGAAACCTTATGGGAAGATGCAGCCATTAGAGATACCAGAATGGAAATGAGAACACATCACCATGGATTTCATAACTAAGCTACCCCGTACAGTTAAACATCATGATACCATTGGGGCGATTGTGGACGTTTAACTAAAAGTGCTCACTTTCTACCTATACGAGAGGCTATCTAGTCAGAAACGTTAGCAAATGTGTTCGTAAAGGAGGTTGTGGCTAAATGTAACATTCGTTACTTTTTCAAACCCGAAAATCTGACCCGTTTTAAATTTTTGGTTTTTATTTATAAATATATATAAATATAAATATATATTTCAAGTTTCGGCAAGTTATAAATCAATCGTTTTCTATTCGTTTCGTTTAAAATAACAAAACTCCGGTATTTAAGGTTGTACTTAACGAGTTCCGAACTATCCAAGTATGATATGAAAATAATCCAAAATTAATAAACTATAATTTTCATTTATATAACATTGAAAGTATAAGGTCCATTTTGTAATTTTAAGTTTACATTATGGTTTAAAAGAAACTTGAAACTTGAGGGACTCAATGTGTAAATTATGAAATTCAAAATATATAATAATAATAATAATAATAATAATAATAATAATAATAATAATAAAACTCAGCAGCAGCCTCCTTGTTCCTCTCGAATTTCCGGCCGCCGTTCCGGCGACGCTCCGGCGAGCCCTTTTATCTATTTTTAACGCGTTTTTGACTTAAATATTTGATTTAACGCGCTTATCCACTAACTAATATCATAAATCGAGATAATTAACTCATTATAACAAAATTAAATGGCGGATTTAAATCCAGGTAATCATCGGATTTCGTCAACATCATTAACGACCCCTTCACCCACTGTTTAACGCGTTTAATACCCGAAATTAATTATTCTCTTAACATATGACGTCTAGGCAACCCTTAAAATGCGTATAATATCCCGGATTTTCTTATCTAATCTCAACTTAACCTACCAAAATTTTAAGCAAACGTAAATGACAACCACTTCATCTATTAGTATAAATAGAACCCTCACACTCGTATAAACTCGCACCAACCTTCATCTCCATCTATTACACTCTCAGGGGGGGACCTATGGCTTAGCCAAAGGTGTCGGCCGTCCCCTGTGAAATTTTTATTTCTAGTGTTATATACATGATAAATCTCGACCGACTCATGCGAAATTTCAACACCGACCCCTGTGAAATTTCAACACCGACCCCTGTGAAATATAAAGAAAAAGAAAAGTAGAAGAGAAAACAAACCGGAGAAAAAATTTCCGGCGATAACTAAAAGTAGAAGATACAAAGTTGAAGCAATTTCTCTCACTTCACTATTTATAACAGATTTTAAAGTAAATAAGATACCTAGGCATATGGATTTGATAGCTGGCATCATTCAATTCAAAGTGATTTAAATACATACTTAAATAATATGGCACGTTTAATTTGGTAGTTGAGGTGTCAACATTAAATTCACTTTTTATCTTTGTTTTCTTAACCAGTTTTAACTAATATATTTACTTAAATTTGGTACATGTAATATGTCTAAATTTTATTTTATTTCGTTCTTATATGTTTAATTTTCTTTATTATGTTATTATACCATTTTTTAGAATGTTGAATTTCTCGTGTGTTAGGCACCACACTCTTCAATTTAGAGAGACTTGTTTATATATTTTTTTCTCTTTCACTTTGAATATTGTTAACAATACAACATATTTCACCATATAAGATGCACTTTTAAAAATATATACATTTGTATCATATATACGTGAAGCTTTAAGATATACTTAACTAAAAACACACACAAAGTGTGATTGTCAGAGATGTATAGAATATGTTATTTTGATATTACATATAGGTTATTTACAAAGTAAATAATATATATTATTTATAATTAATCATCTACGTAAATTGGTACGTTTTTGTGCTTCAGATTGGGCCATGTTACCTCTGTTCGTCACGATTGATGTAATCTTGTTATGGATATATATTGTAATTTGGTTATATGTGACCCTATCCGACCCGACCAATCCCGAGTAAAAAAATTAACACACACACACACACACATATATATTATATGTACCGACAATCGATAATCGACATTCGTCTGCCCGAACTTCCGACCCTTATGAAAAAATTTCTGGATCCGCCACTGTACACTCTCTAACTATCTTGTTTGTACATCAAAGTTTGTTTTCTGGCGAACTCCGTTCACCATCATTCCGGCACGGTTTGAGGTAAACTTTTTATGTTTTTCACTTGTTTTTAAGCGACTAACAAAACCCCTAACTTAGTTTGGGCAACCATGGAATGATTTAAGAGAATTGAACCTAGGGTTTGAATGAGGAAGATGATGTTTTGGGTAATAGTATATAATTAATTGTTTTCATATTGTAAACAAATAACAATCTGCTTTATTGGTTGAGTCACTTTGGTTTGGCCACAAGTACCCGGGTTCGAATCTTGGTCATAGCAGTTTTTGGTTTTCTTTTCTTTTCTTTTTCTTTCTTTAAAAACAACTTTATATGTTATGTTAAAAATCAAATAAAATTATTAAAAATTGTTAAAAATTTAATAAAAATCTTTTAAGTTAAATAATAATTGTTGCAAATCAGTTTTAGCATTTGCATCCGAAAACCAAACTTTTACAAACCCGACATCTTTCGTTAACACCTGTAACCTTCAATATATATATATATATATATATATATATATATATATATATATATATATATATATTATCGTCATAAACCATTATAAATCCTAAACGCGAACGTTTATGCTAAAAGAAAATATACCGTTAACGCTAAAATCCCGTTATATTAAAATATCCAAACTTAATATTAATTTCGTAATACAAATTAATAATTTATTAATATTTCGTTAAAATTCGTTAATGTATATAATAGTACTATAATATCCAACTCCATAATAAAATATACATTCAACATTTATAAAATCCGACAAACCAATATATCTACTTTTTATAAGTCGTTAGTTAATATTGATTTTGTACTTTTAATTCTAGTTCGTGACATTCAATTTCTTCGGTTTCATTTACGCACTTTTGGTTTTATTTCAAGTTTGTCTTCAACTTCAAGGTGAGTTTCTCACACCTCCTTTTTAACTTTTTGCTACTTTTGGGGGTAGCATATATATCCTATCTAAATTACAATTTCGTTTATTCATTATTTACAAACTACAAATCGTTTCATGGACTTGTGTGTTTACTTGTTACTTGCTCAAATATTACTTGCTCATGGTTTCCTCAATAAGTATGATCATACGCCCCCCTATGCACTCAGGACCTCGATGTTATGAGTGGAATAGGGCTCCCAATCCGAGTACGTTGGTTGTTACCAAAGGAAAAAATACTTACTTGCGCTATTATTCGAGTACGTTGGTGCACAATCCAAACCGGAAAGGACCTTACTTGCTCATTTACACTTGTTCATGGAATTGTAGATTTTTATGTAATTATATCAAAACTTTTTTAAACTCACCAACTATTCATTTAGTTGACTTTATTTTGTATATATGCTACATGCGCAACTATTAGAAGATAATACGAGAAGATGGCGTTAGTACTTAGGTTATATTATAAATTGACAAGGTGTTAATTGTTCTTGTATTTCCCTAGTATTTATTGTTACAAACTTGTGTACTTGATGTTTATATAAATTAATGATAATATTGTCACTTAATAGTGTCACATGTGTTTTGAACAATCTATACGTTACACTCGGGCGTATTCCGCTTTAGCCGGGGTGTTACACTAAACATGGAGTGCCGTTATCAATCGTGTCTGATAGAGATACTCGCTTTACTTCGAGATTCTGAAAGAAGTTCCATGAAGCTATGAGAAAAAGACTAAACATCAGTATGACGTATCATCCTCAAACAGATGGGCAGTCTGAAATGACTATCCAAAGCCTTGAGGATATGCTACGTGCTTGTGTTTTAGACTTTGGAGGAAGTTGGGATGATCATTTGCATCTTGTAGAATTTTCTTATAACAACAGCTACCATTCGAGTATTGGGATGCAACCGTTTGAGATGTTGTATGATAGGCGTTGTAGAACTCATGTATGTTGGGGAGAGATCGGTCAGAAAGAGATTGGAAATGTAGAAGTTGTGCAAGAAACCTCTTCAAGGTTTGATCAAGTCAAGGCAAGAATGAAAGCTGCTCAATACCGTCAGAAGTCGTATGCTGATAGGTGGCGACGACCAATCGAGTTTAACGTTAGTGACAATGTGATGCACAAGGTCTCTCCTTGGAAGGGGATTATTCGTTTCAGGAAGAGAGGAAAGTTAAGTCCAAGGTACATTGGACTGTTTAAGGTCGTCGATCGTGTGGGCGAAGTGGCTTACAAGCTGGATTTTCCTGAGGAGTTAAAAGGGATTCACTCTACTTTTCATGTTTCTCACTTGAGAAAAGGCTTAGATGATGACACTTCTCAAGTGCCATTAGTAGACATCGAGGTTGATGAACAGTTGAACTACATCTAGCAGCCTATAGGGATAGTTGACCGTAAGGAAAAGCAACTTCGTCATAAAGTTATTCCTTTAGTGAAAGTGATATGAAAGCATCGTAGAGGATCGGACGCTACTTGGGAAGTTGAGGAGGAGATGCGCACGTTTTACCCAGACCTGTTTAAGTAATAGTTAGGTTTCGGGGGCGAAACCTCTTTTAAGGAGGGTAGACTTGTAACATCCCGAAATTTCCATGAATAATAATAAAATATTATTTTCGTTGGAAGAATTAATTTGAGTTAGTAGGATAATAATAATAATAATAATAATAATAATAATAATAATATAACAAAGATA
Source organism: Bidens hawaiensis (assembly GCF_021521415.1). Classification (NCBI taxonomy): domain Eukaryota; kingdom Viridiplantae; phylum Streptophyta; class Magnoliopsida; order Asterales; family Asteraceae; genus Bidens; species Bidens hawaiensis. The sequence goes on along the minus strand of NW_027491189.1, from coordinate 1,901,278 downwards.
AAAGGATAGTGGGCTAGAATTGATGTAATTAATGATAGAAATAAGTTGAAGATGGACCTAAGGTCCATGAGCTTAGGGAGTATAAATACCATTTAAACCCTAGATCATTTCCATCTCCATTATTCTACACCTTAGCTTACACTATAAAAACATACACTTAAGCGAGACACTCTCTACACTATTCCATTCAACGATCAAAGACCAACCGAAGGTAAGAAATCATTTATGTCAGCTGACCCAACAATTTTGAACCCTACACCGGAGCCCTGGGATGCCGAATGAGCCGTTTGAATCTAGATCTAGCTTTATTCGGGTGTTTAATCAACCAAAAAACGAGCTTAAGGGCCACCTTAGCTCAAATCTGGACACCACGAAGCTACCTGGGTCATAAACGATAAAACTCCGTCCAACCATGGTGGTTAACGGTGACCAACGGCGCCGAAATCGAAGAAAAACCTTAAAAACGCGAAATAGGAAGCTGATTTGCACATATAGGGAGTATAAGTATGTACACCGTATATGTATAGACCGTAAAGTATATGAAACGTATATATATATGAAACATGAATGTATACGGAGCACATATGTATATGTAATGTGTATGTATATGAAAAGTTCATAAAAAGTGTAAGATACGGAGCTAAACGAGCTAACACCGAGAACCGGAACGACCTAGAAGTGAACCAGCATTGAACGACACGCAAAAGGAGGAAACAACGAAACTCACGCCACGTGGCCAAGGAAGAGGAGTCCACCACACGACGTAGCATGGCCTTTAAAATTTAATTTTTTTTATAAACACCATGCCACGTGTTCTGCATCCCTATGCTCCCCACGTGACACGGGGAGCCCAAAATTCAGAGAGTTTTGACTCTCTTGAGGGTTTTGAGGCTTGAATTTCCTACTAAACACATTAACTTAACACTAAGAAAACTCGCAACCAAGCAGCCACCAACGACGAATTTCAAAGTATTGTATATTTTGGATTTCTCATAGGCTAGGAATCATAGTTTGAAGAGCTTAAAGTGTAGGATTGGAGACTTCATGGGTTTTATCATCCAAACTTCTTTATTCTGTTTATTTTTTTTGTCACCGTGAAATCCGGTTGTGATTTCTTTGGTGTTTTGTTTGATTTAATGATGCTACGCTACACATTATAGAGTGCCTAGGCTTTATGATGAACATTTGTTGAAATTTTATTTTATTCCGTATTATGCTTTTGTTTATGGTTTTATGTTTCAGTAAAGAGTTTGATTTTATTCATTCGATGCATGTGTGTGCTATCACACCCCAACTTAAGGCGGAAATGCCGGGGCGTGAGCTGATTGATCACAACTCCCAATGTACTATCATGCAATATTTATAATGATAATATCTATTAATTAATTTCAAATAATTCAATAAAGTTCAAATACCAAAGTACAAAATTTCATAAATAATACAAATAGAACAAAATCCAAATTTAAATCTTGGTTTTTCTCTAGCATGCAATCCTAAGTTTCTTCAAACAAGCCTGATAATTATATCATACGGTAACCTGCATATGCTTTAAAATACAATAATTTGTCAACACTAGGCTGAGTGAGTAAAGTACCAGATGAGTGAATATATAATAAGTATGGAAAAGTGCAAACTGTGTCAAGTGAGATAAGTAATTTAATCAAATGAGCAAGTAAATATGTTGTCGCTAAGCACGATGCCAGATGATCTGGACGATGGCTACTACGACAGTCGTATGATCATACTAGTATGAGATTATGATGGACCTCTCTGTAATGTATTTAATAAAGCATATAAGCATATAACATGTTAGGCATAAATTGTTAAACACACATGACTAACAGTTGTAAGTTGAGTATTAAATAATAATAAGATATTTAGAATGCATATGTCCCCAAAACAGTTGAAAGATTAGTAAAAGATGGGAGTGAGATACCCAACTGATAAAATAGAACAAGTGAAGATGAAACAGTGATAAAAAATAAGTTAAATGAGACCGAGCTTCTCGGGATGCGTTGACAAGGGTTCCTAGTTATTAATGGTAATAAGATTAATTATGAAGATATAACATGATTTAATAAATTAAGATTTCGATGGGGTTTGATTTAGGTTTGTGATTAGAATTAGTATTGATTGAACGGCTTAATCGATTTGTTAAAATCATTAGTCTTATTAATTATAAAATCACCATTAATTATCTTTAATAAAAAAATAAATAGTTAAATTATTTAAACAATTATGATATAAGATATGCTTGTAATAACAATATCTAAATCTAAATAAATAAAATAATTTGATTACATATAAAGTGAGATATGCTTATGTTATTCGAATAAATAAGATAAGAATATATAAATAAATAGATAATCAGAACAATGATGTGTAATTATTTAAATATAATATGCATTATAAATAAATATTTTGTTTAACTCTTTTAAGAAAAGTCTATTTAATACATTTATTAGATATAATATACATACATACACACACACACACACATATATAATAAATATAAGTAAGTTTATAAAAACGTTCGACGACGAGGAAACATGAATTAAAAGTGTCGATTAATAAAATAGCGTTGTTTGTTATTCACGTATACATACACACATATATAAATACACACACACACACAAATATATATATACACACACGCACACGAAAACTTTTAACAGAATTAATCGACAAGAAATACAAACTCTATGTGTTAGTTTTAATAAATAACGTTATTTATAGCTAACTATTAATTTATCATTTATTAAAGTTAATTATGATATTTAACAAAGCTGTTTTTTTTTAATATAAAACCTAAAAACCAGGTGGCCGGCAAGTATATATATATATATATATAAATAAAAACTTGATGTGCGAAAATATATATATATAAATAAAACACAAGTCGCAACTAAGCTTTAAAAACCAAACAATCTATCCTAGTTCACACAAACGGCAAGTGTACCGGTCGCGTATAGCAAAGATTAGGAAAGTCCGGATATCGAACTCGAAGACACGTGAAAACGTTTATAATTACTAAACTCTAACCAAGACTCACCAAAATATTTAATTGATTTATTTTAGAATTTAATTTAACTACTTAACTTAACTGAATGAAAACTTTTGACAAAACTTTGAAAACTTTGGTTTAAATTCAATGTATAAAGACGTCTACCTTGGAATGAATCATGTTGACAGAAATAACAAGACAATGGATTGAAAATATTCACGACACCGGTTATAAAAGATGACACAACTAAAACTTGTTTAAGAAAGTCAAATTACCTCTCAGTCTCTCTAACAAACTCCAACTTATTTTAATTGATTTTAAAGAATAAACCGGAAAAACAATTATTAACGTGTTCAAATGACGACTCTCCTCTCGGTCTCATCGACACACTATCCTAATGGTGACAAATACTATGTCACCAAGGATAGAGGAACAATTTAACTTAACCCAAATTAAACCAACTAATTGCACATAAACACTCAAACTTGACAAGACAAAAACCCGCTCTCGCGCGGTCTTAATTCTAACAAGTAAAAGCAAAGAGACAATATTAGTTCTTATCACCTCTCGGTCTCAAAGAAGGTGTATTTTAACTGATTTTAGATGATTTATATTACCCACTTATTCCTACGGTTGTACACTCCGCAAATAATGTAACGATTCCGGCAGAATCAGGTATACCCTAACCGGTATATACTATTTATGTGATATTTAATAATGAATATGTGAATTATAATGCGTTTATACGAGTATGTATGATTCATAGTACGGATTATACCCGATTACACAATTAATCGTATTTGAAATACGATTAACCGATTAACGGTTATTGAAGACCGAACGAATCGGGGATACATTATAGACGAGATATATAATATTTAGTGATGTTTACGAAGTATTAAAGCTTCGGGATAAGTGAGTTAAAGCACAGAAAAGAATTTTCGATTTAATGGTACGTCGGTACATTAAACGAAAACTTTAATACCAAACCGAGCAAGAGACGATCGATCAAGCCGAAAAAGATGCGCGATTATTAATAATATGATGTTCTAAGATAATAAATGTCATGGTTTAAGTTTTTAAGGTTTTTAAATCGGTTTTATATAAATTTCATTTTTTAGCCGAAAAACGACCGTTTTAGCCTCGTTTTAAGCCGAATTAAACGTTTAACCGAAAAACGAGCTGAACCAGATTATCCAAAACATTATCCAGATTACGGAAATTTGAATGAATGGCCAAGAATGGAGAGGTGGGTCCCACCCCACCCCTTTACCCATCCGATCGGACTCAAGGTCCTTATTTCCCACACTTATTTTCTTTTTTCTCAACAAATCTCTCAACATTCATCAACTCCATCCACTTTAAGATCCAAAATTCCAAAGTTTTAGCAAGAAAACCGAGGTAAAAATCGTGTTATTTACGTGTTCATCTTCGTTTCTTGAGTTTGTTTGCAAGAAAATGAGGTTTCAAAGATGAAAACCGATTCTTGCATGATCAAGTGATGTATACGGGTTATACAAGGGATCTTGGTCCAAGAAAGGAGTTAAACGAACCAAAAACGAATTTTTACGGTTAAAATCTTTGTTTTTATATCATAACCGAAACCATGAAAGAAATGGCTTGATTGTGGGTGTAACTTGCTTGGTGTGGTGTTATTGTGCTTGTAGGTGTTGTATCTAGTTGATAGCAAAGGCTAGAAAGCGAGATCCTTGCGATTTGAAGCTAGAAACACAAGGTGGTTCGGTTTTTGTGTGATGATTAAGTTTTGGACAGATTATGACTCGTTTAGAGTTAGGTCATGAAATTTTACAGAGGTGTTAGATATATGAAAATATGAGTTCTGTGAATTTTTGGTAATTTTTGGACAAAGGATGAATATTTGGGGAATTTAATGCTCGGTTTTGGCCAAAAATGGTGAAAAATAGTTAAATATCATGAAAAATTCTGGAAAATTTCAGATAAGCTTTCTATAACATGTATAAGTCACACACAAAATTTTAGGTCAGTTGGAGAAGTCTAAGTAGGCTTTTCGGTAAAACGAGTTCTAGGGTTTTCTAGCTCGGTTTTAGTGAAAATAGCATGTAAAATGAGATTTTGGTTCTGGAAAAATTACAGGGGACTATGTGGACAGCAGGGGTCAAGCAGGAAAAATTTGGGATTTTTCTAAGATCGTTCGGTATTTACGACATATTTAGTGTTTAAATGGTGTTTAAAAATAGATAAATAAATTTTAAATATAAAAAATTAATTCTGGAAATATTTTATAAAAATCCCCACTGTCAAAAAGTGATTTGTACAAAATTTCAAGATCCGAGATTAAACGGATATTTATTTGTGCTAAAAAGAAGATAAAAACAAACTTTTAAAGCTTAAAACGCGTAAACCGGTAAAGTTCGCCTAAGCGAGCTGACTGGTGTATAAAAACCCTAAAAATGAACCATTTTCATATAACTGAGTTAAACAAGTAAAAATGAATCATCCGAAAATAATTCGGATGATTTGGGTAATCTTAAACGATTTAACAGTTTCCGGTACGCTAAAGACGGAAACGGGCCCCGCGGCCAATCGGGGCATCTAAACCGAGCTCTAAATTCACAACCTTAATTAAATTATCAGTCAACAACTATTTTCGGGTCGTGTGTGACCAAACTCATTTTTGAAACGTGAAAACGGATAACCGTGCTAGGCACGCAAAACGAGAAAAACGACTAATAGTAATTTTGACCAGTGAACTCTAAACGATATCACAATCTGAGTCCTGAGAAGTGTTTCTGGGTTGACATTGCCCCCGGAACGGTTACAGTACTGGGTTAACGGTGTCCCCAGATGTACCGGTTAACACGTTTAAAGTTATATTAATGGTGTTTGTATAGTAACGAACTTAGGGATCGTATTACAGATCCGGACTAATAGCTGGTGTACTGTGATACCCAATTGCCTACGATAAGGTGAGTTTCACGAGCCCCTTTTTCTGAATTGTTTTTTTAAATATTTTCCCGGGGCGGAAGCATGTTACTCCTGAAATGTTTAAGTACATACTGAACGCATGGATTTGTGTGGTTTTATATATATTTTATTGTACGGGAATCGTACGGAAATGTACTATGATGATAATTGTCTGAGTTGCTAACATTCTAAGGCCCCGGAACACGAGTGATTAACTGAAAGCCGGTAGAGTGTGGATAGTACTATTGGTCTGACAAACCCAACTGGTCCGGCATGGATTTGCTGATGTTTTCCAGCCAGTTGCACATGTCTATATTGGGTGTTATATTTATTTTGCTATGTAATGTTAGGCATAGCGGTTTGGGGCAGGTTCGTGGGCGGAGTATGCCACGGGGTTGTGTGTGATAGTCAGAGGTTTCACTTGTGGGCTCAGCATAATTACATCGCTAATATATGATTATTATAATGATTTGTCACTGTTTATTTAAATTAGTGAAACTCACCAACTATTCGTAGTTGACCCGTTTTCTTTACATGCTTTTTAGGTACCACCAAACTGGAATAATTGCTACATGCTTGATGATGCGTGCTTTTGTGGAAGCTTAGTGATCTTTTGTATTAAATATGTTAATGTAATATTGGTAAAACTTATGTGTTAACGCCTAGATGGTAACTAAACTCAGAACGATGTAATGTGGTGTGAATTAATGTAGTGGTGTTTTCTTTATAAGCAATGCTGTTGATATCAGATGTGTCTGTAGCATCCCGTTTACGTTTCCGCTGCGGTTACGGGGTGTTACAGAACTTGGTATCAGAGCCATTGGTTATAAAGATTTAGGATGTCTTTAAAAGATACCTAAAATATAACCAGTAGCTCAAGTATTATAGGATCTGAATATCAACTAATAATTTATAGTGACGAGATCTGGATGAACTTGGAAGGACAAGTGAGTTATTATGGTCCGGAACATAATAACAGACTTGTCCGCACGAGGGAATTCAGGGGAAGTCACGGGGCACATTAATAGGTAAAATCGGCAACATATGTGTACGTATATGATAATACTTTTATGTGACAAAGTTGTATAAGTATTTGTATATTAATCATGATTTACATTATGGAAGAAACTATATGTTTGCTAACTTGTGTACAGGAAGGGATGTCGAGATCAAGAAGTTTGTCAGTGGAGGAGGACCCGGAGGAGGTCAGTTCCGGGAACTCCAGGAGCTTACGCTTAGCATCCAGCACTGAGCCTACTGAGACTAGCCATAGGAGTGCTAGCTTGTCCTCCCCTGCTAGGGTTGCCAGATCCCTCACCCCACCCGCACCACAGGTCACCCCCACCCCTCCCAGACCTGGTCCCCGCCTCACGGCGCGGATCAGTGTCCCTTATGTCCCACCTACCTCTACCCCACCCAGACCTACTTACCACAGGGGCGAGTCCTCCCGCCTCCAGCCTGAGCCTGTGCCTCCACCCGTGTGGGGTACCCCCAGGCTGGAGAGGGATGAGTGTCCCTCCTCCGAGGCTGCATGGCTCCGAGTGCTCCACGAGCAGGTGGTTGATCACAACGTCGCCTTGACGGTGGGTATTCAGAGGAGGAATCACTTGGCGGACTGCATACTGGACAGCCAGTATGCGATCGCTCAGCTGAGGAGGGAGGACGCATACTCCCAGTGGATGATTGACCGGATGGAAACACGGATCCGGGGTCTGATGGCAGTGTTAGTGGTGATGGTGGCAGTGTTGGTGTGGTTGATATACCACCATGTTTAGTTATGTTAGGGTGGTAGTAGTCAGGGTCCGCTTTTTGATACTCTGTGTAAGCAGTTAGTGGCGATGCTAACATAGAGTGAATCTTGGGTAGTTATAGTACAGCCACTAGCCCATAAGGGGTCGATTTTGGGGATGTCATTGTAGATACTCTTGATGTATCATTCAAGACTGACCCATAGCGGGTTATGTCGAAATGATGCCGATGTAGGACTGATGTATGAAAACTTAATCTATGTACTGGTGTGTATGTAAAATGTACTAATGTTTATTAATGAATGGAATATGTGTTGTGTATCGAGATTGGAAATTGTATTAATTATATGTATTTTCTTAATGTTGTGTAGAATGGCACCAAAACGGTCAGCTCAAATGTCAGAAGTGGATGTGAGTCGTCTGATTGCCCGGCAGTTAGAGGCGGCGATACCGGATATAGTATCGCGCATCACCGCCAGTATTAATAATACGACCAATCCAGACCCTGCGAGCAATCAAACGACCACCAATAATGTTGGGGAACAAAATGTTAATCCTCCACCGAACGGTAACCCGATTTCGAGTAATGACGCGCCGCCTAGGGTGGTCGTTACAGACAGTAATGGCCCTATACCCAGTGTAGAAACGAACCGCACTGAACCGACTCCTGCAACAAAGGGATGTTCAATTAAAGATTTTATGTTGTGCAAACCCCTAGAATTTAGCGGGTCTGAGGGACCCAATGGGTTGGTTAAGTGGATTGAGAAAATAGAGTCGGTTGCGAACATCAGTAACTGCCCTGAGGATTATGTTGTTAAGTATGCTACCTGCACGTTCACGGACCATGCCTTGACATGGTGGAACACAATAGTGCAGACTCGCGGTCAGGCAGCGACAAACCGCATGACCTGGGCAGAACTCAAGGCCCTTGTGCTGGAACATTTCTGCCCGAAAAACGAACTGCAGAAGTTAGAAAACGAATTGTGGAACCTGGAGATGCAGGGGGCAGACCACTTGGGTTATACGAACCGATTTAATGAGTTGTCACGATTGGTGCCGTGGTTGGTCACCCCGGAGTCAAAGAGGGTTGAGCGTTATATATGGGGACTAACCCCAGTAGTAAGGAGTATAGTCAACGCTGGGGGACACCAGACGTTTGAGGGTGCGGTGACGCAAGCTGGTATTGTCACATACGATTTCGTGAGGAGTGGGTCACTGAAGGTGGCAGGAGAGTCTGCTGGGGGAAAGCGAGGTACGTATGATAATAGGACCCAGGGGAAGCAGCAAGATAAACGTGCTAGGCCCGCTGCCCAGAACTACGCCATGACTAGTTCAGGCGGAAGGCAGGAACCGCAGACAAGGACGTTTCCTAGGTGTGGGAAATGCGGTTACCAGCATGGTGGCGAGTGCAGGGAGGTAGTGTGCCATCGGTGTGGCAGGAATGGGCACTACGCACAGAGTTGTAGGACAAACCTGAACAATCTGACCCGACAACCGCAACCTATCCGTGCGCAGCCATTTAGGACCCAACCAGCCCGACAACAATACCCACAAGGAAACCAAACGATGACCACCAGCCGTGCTTGCTTTGAATGCGGCAGCACGGATCACTTCAAGAGAAACTGTCCGAAACTGAACCAGGGAGGGAATGGGAGGCAAACCATGGGTCAGGCATCGTCATCCAATCCGGCGAGAGGTCGAGCATTTGTGATGGGGGCGAACGAAGCACGCCAGGACCCCAGCGTAGTGACAGGTACATTCCTCGTCTCTGATCATTACGCTTCTGTATTATTTGATACAGGCGCCGATAGAAGTTTTGTTTCTGTTAAATTCCTATCGATAGCAAACCTTCCGATTAGTTAACTCATAGAACCTTATACCGTAGAAGTCGCTAACGGTAAAACCATGATAGTTAATCAGATAGTTCGGAATTGCCCTTTTATTCTGAACAATCAATCCTTCCTGATTGACTTATTACCGGTAGAACTAGGTAGTTTTGACGTAATAGTGGGAATGGATTGGTTAGCACGTAACAAAGTAGAAATAAACTGTGAAAAGAAAATCGTCAAGATCCGGGTGTCGGATGACGAAGAGGTGTTAGTGCAAGGAGAGAAGTCGGGCACAATGATACCATTTATATCCCACCTCAAAGTGTTAAAATATACACGACAGGGATGCGTGGCGTATCTAGCGAGTTTGATGGCCACAGATTCTGAGGAGAAACGGGTGGATGATATCCCGGTGGTACGCGAATTTCCACAAGTTTTCCCAGAAGAACTTCATGGATTACCGCCAACCCGACAGGTCGAATTCAGAATCGATTTATTACCTCAAGCTGGCCTTGTTGCTAAAGCACCCTACTGACTTGCACCGTCCGAGATGCAAGAATTATCCAATCAGTTGCAGGAATTGTTGGATAAAGGATTTATACGTCCTAGTCATTCCCCGTGGGGTGCACCTGTATTATTCATGAAAAAGAAGGACGGGAGCCTTAGAATGTGCATTGATTACAGAGAATTGAACAAGTTAACAATCAAAAATAGGTACCCTCTTCCCCGAATTGATGATCTGTTTGACCAGCTGCAAGGTGCGAGCTATTTCTCGAAAATCGTTCTTAGATCGGGATACCATAAGGTTAGGATTCAGGAAGAAGATATCCCAAAAACCGCATTCCGGACTCGCTACGGCCATTACGAGTTCTTAGTTATGCCTTTCGGGCTAACAAATGCGCCGGTAGTGTTCATGGACCTCATGAATCGAGTCTGTAAACCCTATCTCGACAAATTCGTCATCGTGTTTATTGACGATATTCTGATTTACTCGAAAAGTAAAGAAGAGCACGAGCAACACTTAAGAATAATTTTAGAGCTTCTGAATCAGGAGAAGTTGTATGCAAAATTCTCCAAGTGTAACTTCTGGTTACAAGAAGTGCAATTCCTCGGTCACGTTGTAAACCATCAAGGAATACACGTTGATCCGAGTAAGATTAAAGCAATTAAGAATTGGCAAGCGCTTAAGACGCCAAAGGAAATCTGCCAATTCTTAGGCTTAGCTGGATATTATCGTCGATTCATAGAGAACTTTTCCAGCATCGCCCAACCTTTAACTCTCCTGACTCAAAAGGATCGAAAGTATGAATGGGGAGAAGAGCAGGAGACGGCGTTTCAAACGTTAAAGCAAAAATTGTGCCAAGCGCCGATTTTAAGTCTCCCCGATGGAGACGATGGTTTTGTCGCGTATTGTGACGCATCGCGTAGAGGGTTAGGATGCGTGTTGATGCAGAATAATAAGGTTATAGCCTATGATTCCCGGCAGTTAAAAGTACATGAGAAAAATTACACTACTCACGACTTAGAACTGGGAGCGGTTATCTTCGCACTTAAAATCTGGAGACATTATCTCTACAGTATGAAGTGCACCATCTTCACCGATCATAAAAGTTTGCAGCACATATTCGATCAGAAAGAACTGAATATGAGGCAACGAAGATGGGTCGAGTTGTTAAGCGACTATGACTGTGACATCCGTTATCACCCCGGCAAGGCTAATGTCGTAGCCGATGCTTTGAGTAGGAAAGATCGGGTTAAGCCATTGCGAGTGCGAGCACTGGGGATGATAGTCCAGTCGAACCTTTCCGACTTGATTCGAGTCGCTCAACGTGAGGCGTTGAAAGAGGATCAATTGGAAAAGGAGGGTCTTTACGGTAATGAGAAGAATTTCGAACAGCGCGTGGACGAAATTCTCTATTTCAAAAGTCGGATTTGGATCCCGACCCTCCATGATCTTCGTGAATTAATCATGGACGAAGCACATAGATCAAAATATTCCATACATCCGGGAACGGATAAGTTGTACAAGGATGTGAAGGAGTTCTACTGGTGGCCGGGTATGAAAAAGGATATCGCGACGTATGTCGGTAAATGTACGACTTGTGCGAGAGTTAAGGTAGAGCACCAGAAACCCTCGGGAATGTTACAACAACCGGAAATTCCCGAATGGAAGTGGGAGCAAATCACGATGGATTTTGTGACACATATTCCTAAAACGTCCCGAGGACATGATGCAATTTGGGTAATCATGGATCGATTAACCAAATCGGCACATTTTATCCCGATTAGGAATAATTATAACACTGAGAGACTTTCGCAAATTTATATAAATGAAATTGTGTCTCGTCATGGGATACCCATCTCAATCATCTCCGATCGGGATAGCCATTTCACCTCCAATCTTTGGCAAGCTGTGCAAGAAGCGCTGGGAACGCGTATTGATCTAAGCACAGCTTACCACCCTCAGACCGATGGTCAGTCTGAGAGGACTATCCAAACCCTGGAGGATTTGCTTCGTGCATGCGTACTGGATTTTAAAGGAAATTGGGATCAACATCTCCCACTCGTTGAATTTTCCTATAATAACAGTTACCATAGCAGTATAAAGGCAGCGCCTTACGAAGCATTGTATGGTCGGAAGTGCCGATCACCACTCTGCTGGACTGAAGTGGGCGACACTCAGGTTATTAGATCAGACCTGGTCCAGGAAATGACCAGCAAAATCCTTGAAATTAGGAACAATCTGAAGGCCGCGCGGGATCGGCAGAAGAGTTATGCCGATACCCGTAGAAAACCGTTGTCATTTGAGAAAGGTGATAAAGTGTATTTGAAGGTATCACCTTAGAATGGTGTAGTCAGATTTGGAAAGGCGTGGAAATTAGCCCCGAGATATATTGGACCGTTCAATATTACTGCAAAGATTGGTCCCGTAGCATACCGATTAGAACTACCCGATGAACTGAGTGCAGTTCACAACGTGTTTCACGTATCGAACTTGAAAAGATGTCTGGCGGATGAGACATCGGTGTTACCTCTAGAGGGTGTCCAAATAAGTGATAAGCTCAATTTCGTAGAGGAACCCATAGAAATAGTAGACGGGAAAATCAAGCAACTTAGACACAATAAGATTTCGTTGGTCAAAGTTAGATGGAATTCGCAACGAGGCCCAGAATATACATGGGAACGAAAGGACGAATTCCGGAAGAAATACCCCTATCTATTTCCTCAAAAGGAAGTAGTCGACGCGTAAAATTTCGAGGACGAAATTTTTGTTACGGGGGGAGAATGTAACGATTCCGGCAGAATCAGGTATACCCTAACCGGTATATACTATTTATGTGATATTTAATAATGAATATGTGAATTATAATGCGTTTATACGAGTATGTATGATTCATAGTACGGATTATACCCGATTACACAATTAATCGTATTTGAAATACGATTAACCGATTAACGGTTATTGAAGACCGAACGAATCGGGGATACATTATAGACGAGATATATAATATTTAGTGATGTTTACGAAGTACTAAAGCTTCGGGATAAGTGAGTTAAAGCACAGAAAAGAATTTTCGATTTAATGGTACGTCGGTACATTAAACGAAAACTTTAATACCAAACCGAGCAAGAGACGATCGATCAAGCCGAAAAAGATGCGCGATTATTAATAATATGATGTTCTAAGATAATAAATGTCATGGTTTAAGTTTTTAAGGTTTTTAAATCGGTTTTATATAAATTTCAATTTTTAGCCGAAAAACGACCGTTTTAGCCTCGTTTTAAGCCGAATTAAACGTTTAACCGAAAAACGAACTGAACCAGATTATCCAAAACATTATCCAGATTACGGAAATCTGAATGAGTGGCCAAGAATGGAGAGGTGGGTCCCACCCCACCCCTTTACCCATCCGATCGGACTCAAGGTCCTTATTTCCCACACTTATTTTCTTTTTTCTCAACAAATCTCTCAACATTCATCAACTCCATCCACTTTAAGATCCAAAATTCCAAAGTTTTAGCAAGAAAACCGAGGTAAAAATCGTGTTATTTACGTGTTCATCTTCGTTTCTTGAGTTTGTTTGCAAGAAAATGAGGTTTCAAAGATGAAAACCGATTCTTGCATGATCAAGTGATGTATACGGGTTATACAAGGGATCTTGGTCCAAGAAAGGAGTTAAACGAACCAAAAACGAATTTTTACGGTTAAAATCTTTGTTTTTATATCATAACCGAAACCATGAAAGAAATGGCTTGATTGTGGGTGTAACTTGCTTGGTGTGGTGTTATTGTGCTTGTAGGTGTTGTATCTAGTTGATAGCAAAGGCTAGAAAGCGAGATCCTTGCGATTTGAAGCTAGAAACACAAGGTGGTTCGGTTTTTGTGTGATGATTAAGTTTTGGACAGATTATGACTCGTTTAGAGTTAGGTCATGAAATTTTACAGAGGTGTTAGATATATGAAAATATGAGTTCTGTGAATTTTTGGACAAAGGATGAATATTTGGGGAATTTAATGCTCGGTTTTGGCCAAAAATGGTGAAAAATAGTTAAATATCATGAAAAATTCTGGAAAATTTCAGATAAGCTTTCTATAACATGTATAAGTCACACACAAAATTTTAGGTCAGTTGGAGAAGTCTAAGTAGGCTTTTCGGTTAAACGAGTTCTAGGGTTTTCTAGCTCGGTTTTAGTGAAAATAGCATGTAAAATGAGATTTTGGTTCTGGAAAAATTACAGGGGACTATGTGGACAGCAGGGGTCATGCAGGAAAAATTTGGGATTTTTCTAAGATCGTTCGGTATTTACGACATATTTAGTGTTTAAATGGTGTTTAAAAATAGATAAATAAATTTTAAATATAAAAAATTAATTCTGGAAATATTTTTATAAAAATCCCCACTGTCAAAAAGTGATTTGTACAAAATTTCAAGATCCGAGATTAAACGGATATTTATTTGTGCTTAAAAGAAGATAAAAACAAACTTTTAAAGCTTAAAACGCGTAAACCGGTAAAGTTCGCCTAAGCGAGCTGACTGGTGTATAAAAACCCTAAAAATGAACCATTTTCATATAATTGAGTTAAAAAAGTAAAAATGAATCATCCGAAAATAATTCGGATGATTTGGGTAATCTTAAACGATTTAACAGTTTCCGGTACGCCAAAGACGGAAACGGGCCCCGCGGCCAATCGGGGCGTCTAAACCGAGCTCTAAATTCACAACCTTAATTAAATTATCAGTCAACAACTATTTTCGGGTCGTGTGTGACCAAACTCATTTTTGAAACGTGAAAACGGATAACCGTGCTAGGCACGCAAAACGAGAAAAACGACTAATAGTAATTTTGACCAGTGAACTCTAAACGATATCACAATCTGAGTCCTGAGAAGTGTTTCTGGGTTGACATTGCCCCCGGAACGGTTACAGTACTGGGTTAACGGTGTCCCCAGATGTACCGGTTAACACGTTTAAAGTTATATTAATGGTGTTTGTATAGTAACGAACTTAGGGATCGTATTACAGATCCGGACTAATAGCTGGTGTACTGTGATACCCAATTGCCTACGATAAGGTGAGTTTCACGAGCCCCTTTTTCTGAATTGTTTTTTTAAATATTTTCCCGGGGCGGAAGCATGTTACTCCTGAAATGTTTAAGTACATACTGAACGCATGGATTTGTGTGGTTTTATATATATTTTATTATACGGGAATCGTACGGAAATGTACTAAGATGGTAATTGTCTGAGTTGCTAACATTCTAAGGCCCCGGAACACGAGTGATTAATTGAAAGCCGGTAGAGTGTGGATAGTACTATTGGTCTGACAAACCCAACTGGTCCGGCATGGATTTGCTGATGTTTCCCAGCCAGTTGCACATGTCTATATTGGGTGTTATATTTATTTTGCTATGTAATGTTAGGCATAGCGGTTTGGGGCAGGTTCGTGGGCGGAGTATGCCACGGGGTTGTGTGTGATAGTCAGAGGTTTCACTTGTGGGCTCAGCATAATTACATCGCTAATATATGATTATTATAATGATTTGTCACTGTTTATTTAAATTAGTGAAACTCACCAACTATTCGTAGTTGACCCGTTTTCTTTACATGCTTTTTAGGTACCACCAAACTGGAATAATTGCTACATGCTTGATGATGCGTGCTTTTGTGGAAGCTTAGTGATCTTTTGTATTAAATATGTTAATGTAATATTGGTAAAACTTATGTGTTAACGCCTAGATGGTAACTAAACTCAGAACGATGTAATGTGGTGTGAATTAATGTAGTGGTGTTTTCTTTATAAGCAATGCTGTTGATATCAGATGTGTCTGTTGCATCCCGTTTACGTTTCCGCTGCGGTTACGGGGTGTTACAAATAAACCCTAAACACCAAGTCAAGAGTCTAACAAGCAATCAATTATTCAAAACTAATTCAATTAACTAATGCAAGAGGATTATAAGTAATAAAACATAAAACACAGCCATCACACACAATCTAATTTATGGTTTAGTTAAACTTTACATCAATAATTCAAGTCTTGAACATTAACAATCCATTATACAAGTCTAAACTACTCAACAATCATCTATCCTAGGCAAAACAAACAAGTTTAGCCTAACATTGATTTTGGACAGCCATGCATACTTAGGAAAAACATCACAAACATCAACTTAAACATGTTTAAATTCATTCAAGATTCAAACACAATCAATCACAAGTCAAACTATCAATCACTTGCAAAACAATCCAAAATAAAAGACCAATTCAACAAAGTTAGGGTTCTTGAACAATAACCAAAGTTTAAGATCAATTACTTAGGGTTTATGGCTGAGATTTATGATGTTATTGATGCCTAGCAGCTGCACAAGATCCCTCTTGATGTTCTTCTTCCTCTCCAGCCGCCACAACCACCTCAGCCGCCTCCTTCTTCTCTTTTTTTCTTTCTTGTTTGGCTGCTGAAGTTCCGATCGGAACTGTTGAAGTAGGTTAGGGTTTTATTATTTCGGGTTTCTTGCTTAGATAATGGCTGAATTCTCTATTAATTATCTTCATATAATATTATAAAAGGCTTCTAACTTGTGGGCTTGGGTTGGGCCTTGAGTTATAGCTTTAAAACTTGACCAACAAGTCCTCTAGAATCTTCCAAATTGACTCTTTTTTCACCATCTTTCATAAACCTACAATTAACATTTAAACTTTGTAAATTATTGCACTTAGCCCCCAATACTTTCATAAAATAAACAAATAAGCATAAAAACCATGATAAATTCATAGGAAAAGTAAGTGTGTTTCACTACACATCAAACATCCCCACACTTAAGACTTTTTCGTCCCTGAAAAAGATTTGACTGCAGTTGGATCAGAATCGGAAAATCAAAGTTAAATCAAACATATAGGTTATATTTTAAAGCTCAGAAAAATGCAAAAACCGCGATCATCGATATTGTTGTACACCTAAACCCATACCTTAATCTTTACCGGGACAAATAAGATCCGACAATAATATTACTTAGTGGTTTACACAATTAAGACCCGCTTATTTTTTGCTTTTACCGGACCAGACCACCCCAACTTGACTTAAACCTCAAAGTTAGCAGAATTAAAACTTTGTTGCTCAATATTTATGAATAGTTAAGACGATCAAGGGTATTGTTTATCCACCTAAGCTTAAGCATCAAAGTCTACCAAGCAGCCATTAGATATGATTAAGGTTCAATTAATTTATAGCTAGTGCTCCCTACAACATGACGTACCCCCGTTATCAAGCAATACCCCAAATCCTTCACCATAAGTGAGTATGCAAAATTTCATCTGTAAGGCTTACATGTAGCGTGTCCCTTGTGGTCCGTTTCTTAATGGTAATGAGACGCGAGCAAGGGGACCCCACATGGCTAACAGCGTGGATGATCAAGTCTGTAGTGTATTTGTACTTTTGTACTTTTTGTGATCATGTTTATAGACTTATAAGGGTTTGCTCTTTGGCTTTATTTTTAAATATACACAACCCCACTTAGGAATTGTGAATACCCAGATAAATAGATTACATACAGATCCATGGTCTCCGGACCCGAAGCATCCCATCAATACAGGATTTAAGGTTATAAAACCATATGCCAATGAGGTGTAAAACACTAAACTCGCATTTTAAGATTTATATCACAGGCTACACGGCATACTCTAACGTTAAACCTACCCAAGCATCATATGATAACGTATTCAATTTTTTTTTTAAAACTCATGATATTTCCACTTTTTCATACCAAAATTTGAGGCTTGAGTATGGCCCGACCTTTCATTGCTTATTTTCCACGGACAAAACTCTTTACCCACAAAAGATTTCCGTTTAACCATTTTATCGAATTTGCCCTTTCATTTTCAAGGCTGAGCCTACCGACACATCCCAAGTTAAGTGCGTTTTCTTTTATTTATCTCATATTATTAGTAGTTTGAAAAACTGATTTCCGATAAATATCATCATCTCCCACTTTAATGCAACAGAAGCTAAAAAACAAGGGACATTTTTTTTAACTTAAACAACGTACGAAAACGAAAAACAAGTGAAAACTTTTTTTTATTAAAATTTTTTTAATTTAATATTTTTTTTGTATTATTATTATTTTTTTCTACAACTAAGTAAAATAAATTCCCATCCCCACACTTAGAACGAAATCGTCCTCGATGAGAACAAGGAAAAGAAATAAAATAAAAATAAAACGTAAAGCATAAAACTAAAACTTGAAAGAACAGAAATTAAAATAGAGAATGGGTTACTCCCCTGGTTTAGATGCAAATTCTTCATCAGCTGTGTATGATTCGAACGAACGACCGTATAGCATTTCATTCGCGGCCGCAACCTCGGGTGAACCAGTTCAAAAACGCCATCAGAGCTACCATGCGCATAAAATACCTGTAACAACTCAAACTCGCTCGCATGTAGCGGCGTACGAAACAGAAAACAAAAACATAAGAAATAAACATATTTTTGTGTTTTTGAATTTTTTAATTTTTTTTTGATTTTTATTAAATATTTATTTTTTTATATTTTTATGTTTTTATAAATATAAATAAAAATAAAACAAATAAAAATAGATAATAAGGAGAATCATAATACAAACTCTACAACTCGGGCTGTCTCCCGAGTGATGCATCCATCACGACTATTCCTCGGTGAATGAGTCAAGGTAGAACACATCGACTGTCTGATCAGTTATCGGCTCTCCTATGTAGTGCTTCAATCTATGGCCGTTCACCTTGAACTTCCCGTTTCGATCTTGTATCTCAATCGTGCCATACGGGAAAACCTCAGAGACCATGAACGGTCCCGACCATTGGGATTTCAACTTTCCCGGGAATAACCTCAACCGTGAGTTATACACTAAAACCTTATCCCCACACTTGAACTGCTTATTACCCTTCAATTTCCTGTCATGCAGTTCCTTCGTATGCTCCTTATATCGAAATGATTGTGCATATGCGTGATCCCGGAGCTCCTCTAATTCATGTAATTAATGGAAACGATTACCCTCTGCAGCGGGTAAATCAAGATTAACCCTTTGAAGGGCCCATGAAGCGCGGTGTTCCAATTCAACAAGAAGATGACAGGCCTTCCCATAAATCATCCGAAATGGTGTGGAACCAGTTAGAGTCTTGTAGGCTGTACGGAAGGCCCACAGAGCGTCATCTAATTTGTCGGACCAATCCCGACGATTTGAACCAGCCGTTTTCTCAAGAATACGTTTGATTCCCCGATTACTCACTTCCACTTGCCCACTAGTCTGTGGGTGGTAGGCGGTCGCAAGCCGATGGGTGACCCCATAACGCTTCAACGCCTTATCCATCTGCGAGTTGCAAAAGTGAGTACCTTGATCACTGATCAAGGCTTTCAGGACTCCAAAACGAGCAAATAGACTTTTCAGAAAACGGACTACCACTCGGGCATCATTGGTGGGTAGAGCTTTGGCCTCAACTCACTTAGACACGTAATCGACGGCCACGAGTATGTATTTGTTTCCACGCGAAGATGGAAACGGTCCCATGAAATCAATACCCCAAATATCAAAAACCTCACAAACTTGAATGGCATTCTGGGGCATTTCGTTTCGTGAAGAAATGTTGCCGACACGCTGGCAACGATCGCAACTCTTAACGTACAGGCAAGCATCCTTAAAGATAGACGGCCAGTAAAAACCAGAATCCAAGACTTTCTTTGCCGTAGAATTCACACCGTGGTGACCTCCAGTCGGTCCCACATGACAATGGTTCAAAATTGGCCATCCTTCCTTGACATCCACACACCTTCTAATAAGCTGATCAGCACCAATGCGGAAAAGATATGGATCGTCCCAAAGGTAAAATTTGATGTCAGCAAAGAATTTCTTCTTTTGCTGGTAAGGCATCTTTGGGAGGTATCTGTCAGCGAGATAGTTCGCAAAATCAGCAAACCATGGAAAACCTTCCTCTTGTGCAGTAACAAACATCAGACTCTCCGTCGGAAAACGATCGTCGATCCTAACTTCCGAATCTCATGAATCAACTCCCTCTAGTCGTGAAAGATGATCAGCCGCCACATTCTCGGCCCCCTTTTTATCACGGATCTCTATATCGAACTCTTGAAGCAACAGGATCCATCGGATAAGACGAGGCTTAGCATCCTGCTTGCTGAAAAGATATCTAATAGCAGCATGATCCGTATAAACAATCGTTTTGGACAAAACCAGATAGGACCTAAATTTGTCGAAAGCGAACACCACAGCTAAAAGCTCTTTTTCGGTGGTGGTATAGCTTTCCTGCACGCCATTTAAGGTCTGGCTCGCATAATAGATCGGATGGAAATGTTTATCCTTCCGTTGTCCAAGAACCGCTCCGACTGCGAAGTCGCTCGCGTCACACATCAACTCGAATGGTAACGACCAGTCGGGAGCAACCATGATTGGGGCGTTAACTAATTTGTCTTTTAGGAGATCAAACGCCTCTATACACTGCTCAAAAAAAATAAATGGAGCATCCTTCTCCAAAAGTTTGGTCATGGGTCTCGCGATTTTAGAAAAATCTTTGATGAACCGGCGGTAGAACCCGGCATGACCTAGAAAGCTACGAATTGATCTCACAGAGGTAGGCGGGGGGAGATTAGAAATGGTCTCGACCTTTGCCCAGTCAACCTCTATCCCCGCACTTGAGATTCGATGACCTAGAACAATGCCCTCGCGAACCATGAAATGACATTTTTCCCAGTTAAGGACTAGGTTGGTGTCAACGCAGCGGGACATCATCCTCTCGAGATTTGATAAACAGTGATCGAAGGAACTCCCAAATACGGAAAAATCGTCCATGAACACCTCCATGGAGTCCTCAATCATATCATAGAAAATGGCCACCATACACCTCTGGAATGTGGCCGGAGCGTTACAAAGTCCGAACGGCATACGTTTGTAAGCAAACGTTTCGTAAGGGCAGGTGAAAGTGGTTTTCTCCTGGTCGTCGGGAGCTATCGGAACCTGGAAGTACCCTGAGAAACCATCTAGGAAGCAGTAGTACTGCTGACCTGCTAAACGCTCTAACATCTGATCAATGAATGGGAGAGGAAAGTGGTCTTTCCTGGTGGCATCATTCAGTCGGCGATAGTCGATGCAGACTCGCCATCCTGTTACAGTCCTCGTGGGAATAAGCTCGTTCCTCTCGTTGGTGATGACAGTCATGCCACCCTTATTAGGAACCACTTGGACTGGACTCACCCAAGCACTATCAGAAATGGGGAAAATGATCCCCGCATCAAGGAGTTTAATGATCTCCTTCTTTACGACCTCTTGCATTTTCGGATTGAGCCGCCGTTGCGGCTGGACGATAGTTTTGAAATTTTCCTCCATGAGGATTTTATGAGTGCAGAACGAAGGGTTGATACCATTGATGTCGATAATCTTCCAAGCAATAGCCTCCTTGTGCTCTCGTAGCACCCTCAACAACTTCTCCTTCTCGACCTCGGTCAACGCAGATGCAATGATAACCGGAAGCTTCCTCTCTTCATCTAAAAAAGCATACTCAAGGTGGGAAGGTAAATCCTTAAGCTCTAAGGAAAGAGGAGGACTCTCGACTAAAGGTCGGTCCATCGGATCGTCTCGTACGATCTCATCAGACACGCCAGATTCAGGGGTATGCGACTCGGTGTCGTCATTTAAGGAATGATTGGTTACGGCAACCATTTCAATCTCCGGAATCTCCCTATCGAGAATCTGGGTGTCGGAGGCAGATCCTCCACAAATTTCACTGAAAAACTCCCCGACATGCTCCATGATGGTATCAATGAAGTATAAGGAGTCATCAGCAGACTTGGGGTGTTTCAGTGACTGTCGAACGTCAAAGGTGACGTTCTCATCCCCAACTCTTAAGATTAATTTACCCTCGCAGACATCGATCAATGCCTATGCAGTGGCAAGGAATGGCCGGCCCAAGATGAGTGGGACACTATCGTTATCGTTCATGTCCAGGATGACAAAGTCCACCGGGAAGATGAACTTGTCGACACTAACAAGCATGTTCTCGACCACCCCTCGGGGGTATTTCACAGAATGATCGGCAAGCTGGATACTCATACGGGTGGGCCTCGGTTCGCCTAGACCCAACTTGCGATACACGGAATACGGCATGAGATTAATACTGGCACCAAGATCTGCCAGTGCATGGAAAACCGTATTATCACTCAAGATGCAGGGAATTGTGAAACTCCCAGGATCGGACATCTTTTCTGGTAACTTTCTCTGCAAGACTGTAGAGCAACCAGCACTCAGAGGAATGGAAGAGACTTCGGCTAACTTCTCTTTGTTCGAAAGAATATCCTTAAGAAACTTTGCGTATTTGGGCATTTGCGTAAGTGCCTCAAGGAAAGGAATATTAAGATGAAGTTGCTTCAAAAGATCAAGAAATTTGGAGTTTCGCTCCTCGTCTCTATCCCTGCGGACTCTCCCGGGAAATGGGAGTCTAGGTTTGTAGACTCTCGGCGGTGTGCTGGGTAATGGTTGGTTCTCGGCCTGTGCTGAACTTCCGGGGCTATGCCTCTGATGCACCTTGGCCGGTGGAGATTCCAACTGAATCTCCTCGTCTACCTGCTCCTCTACATCTACCGCAGGCTCGCTAACGACTCCTCTCGTCGCCTTTTGAATCACGGGTTCGCTACGTGCCCCCCGCACCGCTCCTTGTCGTCACAGCCTTCGCGAACGCCTTCGGATTTTGTTCAGTGTTACTTGAAAGTGTACCTGGCGACCTCTCATTTAGACGACTTGCTATCTCTCCCATCTGACGCTCAAGATTTTGAATTGACGCTCCTTGATTTCTCATGAATGACTCGTGCTCCAAGAATTTCTCTTGAGTTTCTTTGTGACGGGAGTCCTCTCGAGTCATGAGTTGCGACAGCATCTGTGTCTGCTGTGCCATCATCTCCTCTAACGTGGGCTTCTTCTCCCCACTACTCGGTCCCTCACCAAAATCCTGGAATAGGCTCTGACGTTGCTGGAAGCCGGACTAATTTCCGTTCCTCTAGTTGGAATTTTGGTTACCTCTCCACCCCGAATTATAAGAATTGAAAGAATGTTGATTTTGGTTTGGATTATTAACGAAGTCGACTGCCTCCTCCTGGAAACCTACGAGGCATTGAACGGTATCGTGCCCCCCTCTACAGATCTCGCATAGCTTACTTTTCACCTGCAAGTCCTTCACGATCTTTGCTAACGCTTCAACTTGTGCTGCAAGTGCGATGCTCGTGTCGACCGAATGCATGCCGCGTGATAGGGAATCGACGGTTTTGGTACTCTTAACCGGTGGTCGCTGGTATCCACTCATGGCTAAACGGTTAAACAAGGCAATGCACTCATCCGTATCTTTCGTTGTCAGTAGGTTACCTCCTGCAGCTGTGTCGAGCATACTCTGAGTTGCGTACGTCACTCCGTTGTAGAACTTCTCAACAACCGCCCAGTCTTGTAGGCCGTGGTTTGGACATAACGCAAGTAGATTTTTGAACCTTTCCCACGCCTCGTAGAAGCTCTCGGTGTCCTCCATCTGGAAAGAATGAATTTGGTTACGCAAACGAGCGGCCTTAGCCGGAGGATCGTATTTTTCAAGAAATTGGGTCTGCATGGCAGCCCAAGTAGCAATGGATCCCTATGGAAGGGACTCAAGCCACAGACTCGCATGATCAACGAGTGAGAACAGAAAGATTCAGAGTTTTATGGTGTCTTTGGATACGCCGACAAGATGAAACGTGTCGCAGATACGTGTAATACGAGTGAGATGAGAATGCGGGTTCTCGTGGAGCAACCCGTGAAATTGAGCAGAATGAGCAATCGTGTTCAGAACATTAGATGGAATCTGCCAAGTCGTTTGAACTCCTATAGCTGGTGGAGCAATGCTGGATCTCGCGCCAGCATCGACCGGACGGGCCCGGTCTGCAACTGTCCTCCTCGGTGGTGGATTCGCGTCGCCCATAGTCCTATCCCTAATGACGGGTTCAGAAGAAGTAGGAGAAGAGAACGTATTACCGACGGATGTAGATGAACTGGAAGACGGTTTTGTACGACGTCTCTCAAGAAGCTCTCTCTATGGTTCGGGAAATCCTTCAACTTCTGGTGGTCCTAGAGATCGAGTACGTCGCATACAACTATTAAAATAAATAAAAGAAATATTAATTAGCTAAACTATTTTAAACTAACAAACAAAACAAATAAGAAAGACAAGTAGTAAACAAGGCAAGTCCTAACTCGAGCCGTTCTTAATACGCCTCAAACCGTGTCCCCGGCAACGGCGCCAAAAACTTGATGTGCGAAAATATATATATATATAAATAAAACACAAGTCGCAACTAAGCTTTAAAAACCAAACAATCTATCCTAGTTCACACAAACGGCAAGTGTACCGGTCGCGTATAGCAAAGATGAGGAAAGTCCGGATATCGAACTCGAAGACACGTGAAAACGTTTATAATTACTAAACTCTAACCAAGACTCACCAAAATATTTAATTGATTTATTTTTGAATTTAATTTAACTACTTAACTTAACTGAATGAAAACTTTTGACAAAACTTTGAAAACTTTGGTTTAAATTCAATGTATAAAGACGTCTACCTAGGAATGAATCATGTTGACAGAAATAACAAGACAATGGATTGAAAATATTCACGACACCGGTTATAAAAGATGACACAACTAAAACTTGTTTAAGAAAGTCAAATTACCTCTCAGTCTCTCTAACAAACTCCAACTTATTTTAATTGATTTTAAAGAATAAACCGGAAAAACAATTATTAACGTGTTCAAATGACGACTCTCCTCTCGGTCTCATCGACACACTATCCTAATGGTGACAAATACTATGTCACCAAGGATAGAGGAACAATTTAACTTAA
The DNA here is from genome assembly GCF_021521415.1 of Bidens hawaiensis. Classification (NCBI taxonomy): domain Eukaryota; kingdom Viridiplantae; phylum Streptophyta; class Magnoliopsida; order Asterales; family Asteraceae; genus Bidens; species Bidens hawaiensis. The sequence continues at coordinate 1,876,363 of NW_027491189.1, read as the reverse complement.
CCCAAATTAAACCAACTAATTGCACATAAACACTCAAACTTGACAAGACAAAAACCCGCTCTCGCGCGGTCTTAATTATAACAAGTAAAAGCAACGAGACAATATTACTTCTTGTCACCTCTCGGTCTCAAAGAAGATGTATTTTAACTGATTTTAGATGATTTATATTACCCACTTATCCCTACGGTTGTACACCCCGCAAATAAACCCTAAACACCAAGTCAAGAGTCTAACAAGCAATCAATTAATCAAAACTAATTCAATTAACTAATGTAAGAGGATTATAAGTAATAAAACATAAAACACAGCCATCACACACAATCTAATTTATGGTTTAGTAAAACTTTACATCAATAATTCAAGTCTTGAACATTAACAATCCATTATACAAGTCTAAACTACTCAACAATCATCTATCCTAGGCAGAACAAACAAGTTTAGCCTAACATTGATTTTGGACAGCCATGCATACTTAGGAAAAACATCACAAACATCAACTTAAACATGTTTAAATTCATTCAAGATTCAAACACAATCAATCACAAGTCAAACTATCAATCACTTGCAAAACAATCCAAAATAAAAGACCAATTCAACAAAGTTAGGGTTCTTGAACAATAACCAAAGTTTAAGATCAATTACTTAGGGTTTATGGCTGAGATTTATGATGTTATTGATGCCTAGCAGCTGCACAAGATCCCTCTTGATGTTCTTCTTCCTCTCCAGCCGCCACAACCACCTCAGCCGCCTCCTTCTTCTCTTTTTTTCTTTCTTGTTTGGCTGCTGAAGTTCCGATCGGAACTGTTGAAGTAGGTTAGGGTTTATTATTTAGGGTTTCTTGCTTAGATAATGGCTGAATTCTCTATTAATTATCTTCATATAATATTATAAAAGGCTTCTAACTTGTGGGCTTGGGTTGGGCCTTGAGTTATAGCTTTAAAACTTGACCAACAAGTCCTCTAGAATCTTCCAAATTGACTCTTTTTTCACCATCTTTCATAAACCTACAATTAACATTTAAACTTTGTAAATTATTGCACTTAGCCCCCAATACTTTCATAAAATAAACAAATAAGCATAAAAACCATGATAAATTCATAGGAAACGTAAGTGTGTTTCACTACACATCAATATATATATACACACACGCACACGAAAACTTTTAACAGAATTAATCGACAAGAAATACAAACTCTATGTGTTAGTTTTAATAAATAACGTTATTTATTGCTAACTATTAATTTATCATTTATTAAAGTTAATTATGATATTTTATAAAGCTGTTTTTTTTAATATAAAACCTAAAAACCAGGTGGCCGGGTTCGAACCCGCGACCACCAGGTCTTAACACACAGCTCAAACCATCAGTTCTAGCAAGTCAGTTGATTCATAAACGAAAAAAATCATTATATACAGACACGAACAGAAACCCCAAATCATATAAACCCTGGCTTCTGCAACTATTTAATATGTTGTATGTTTGCTAAATTAACCATAGGGTTAATGATGAGTGATGAAAAACGATTGTGTTAAATGTATTTATTGCCTGATTAGATGACTAATTGACGAAGAATGGCTACCAGGTATTGACGACACAAAAACAAACCCGTATTGACATCGGCAGACGGTTATAAGGAAATTAAGTTTACGGCTATTGTTGGCAACGTCCAGATGAAGGTGACCATGAGTTTAATTTGATTAGAACGAACTGTTATTGACAATTCGCTAATATGAGATGATGGTTTTGATAATAATTGATGATTTGTATCCATTTGATCTTGTTTTCTAAATTATTTATGTCGGTGTAGACGTCTAAGCAGTATGAACGACATTCGTAGATCAATTCCAATTTTAGAATGAGGATTAAGCTACATGACTACTAAATGTGTTGCGGGTTTGGGTTTGGATAATTGGTAAACGGGTTATATGGTGAACATATATAGAATTTGCATAAATGTCCTTGTATTATTGTTGAGGATACATAATACGGTTTTAGTTTAGTTTAGGGTTAATAATGCATATAAATCAAAGTTTTTATATATAAATTAAATAAATATAATAACAAATATTAATAAAATAATATAATCTCGAATAACGTGATATTTTCTTGGATAAAATTTCCCGAATATAATAATTTAAAATCCGAGTTGTTATATTCTCCCCTATTTTAGGGAATTTCGTCCCGAAATTAAACGATACTATTATAAACCATTATATTTTGAGGAATGAAAAATTTTAAAATATAGTTTAAAAATTTATCATAACACGGAACTGTAACACCCCAACTTAGGGCCTAAGCGTGTGACCACAAGTTGGTATCTGTTTTGTAAATGCATCAGAGTTTATATGTTAATTTTAGCGGAAGACTTTAGGTTGAATATTATATTAATTTACATTAAAAATTTACTTGGGCATTATATACCCAAGTATCGGTTTACAAAATATATGTTTCATATTACAAGGATTTTATATAAAAAATGGAGCCATCATGTAACGCACTTCTATCTTCATAAGACTCCAATCCTTGCTGTAGATACTAACGCTTATTACCTGCAATGGGTTGGAAAAATACATCAGCTATATACTGGTGAACACGTGTGACTCTATAAAACATTTGAATGACAATTACAATACAGTTATAGTTTTCTGTACACTCAGCAGAAGTATTGCTACTTCTGGGCTTTGTACCACTACCCTACACACACATGAGTTCCCCGAGCCATGTAGCCCCTGTTTGGGGAACTTAGTTATGACCGTTAGCCTGCGACCACGTAGCCTTTGACTGATTAGGCTGAACAGTATGTTTGGATCTATACACATGTGTAACCGGTATGAGTTGCTTTTATTTCCTATCTTGTATTATAACGTTTTAGAGATCACGTAATCTCATGTAAAAGTTGACTGACTCGTTACGACAAACACCTGTTCATCTTATCGAGTATAAATATGTTTTGACTGATTGAAAAGGTTAACGTATTCACCTGTACTGTCGGTGTTGAAAACCTTGACTGATTGATTGAGAATGATATTTAACCTATACATAAAGAGGTTTGTATGAATGTTTTGAATGGTGTTTCTTGATTAAGGTATGATTGCTAAGCTTAACCTTGAAATTGTTTATCATTGATTGTAAATGAAAACACTTAGTTTTATGTGACATTTGATATAGCATGCTTTGTCTTAATAGGTTATAACACGTTGGTAAGTTTCTCCAGGTAAGTAAACTGGTCCCTCGGTTGATTGGGATTTGTACGAATTACTTTCCTTAGGCAAGAAACTTATTACTAGTGATATCCACCTTACAGTTTACTACATGCCCGTTAAAGTATATCTTTTGTCGACATTACTTCGTTATGAAGTAACGTTTATGAAAACTTGTTTGTGAATGATTATAAAATTCTTTCAAGGTTAAAGGGCATAGCCTCGATTGCTTATCTAAGTTATAATTTGAATAACTTAAACATAATGCCTACCTTAGTATGGATACTTAGATTGATAATAAGAAAAAGGCAGGATCTTGATCTACTCACTTATGTGATTGCTAGCTTGATTATAAATTCAAAACTTGCACGAACTTCGAGAAAATGACATGTCGGCTTGATACGGAAATAGGGCACTCTATTCAATGATAAGTATGTGAAAATAGAGGTGTGATGGGATGAGGAGAGCTCAATACATGTCACCCCCTTTTATAGGTGAAATCCGCACCCCATCGCGATAGTTCCACTCACCCCGTCGCGTATCGCGATGCCGTAATACGTCCCCGCCTTACCAGCTCATAACACGTGGCCTGTCATATCGTGCCACGTGTTGACACGTGGTTGTGACTCAGCATGGTCATCGCGATACGCGATGACTGTTGTAGTTGAGTCGTAGCGTATCGCTACGCAGCCCATTTCTGGGTCTGTGTGCACGGCCATCGCGCTACGCGATGGGATTATCTTTGCCCCGTCGCGTATCGCGATGGGTGAAGTTTTCAAAATATTCAAATTTGGTCCCTATACCTTATAAGTTTTTTATTTTTGGTAAATTTTTATAGGGTTTAAGACGCGGTGTTACATCCTCCCCACCTTTTGAATGATCTCGTCCTCGAGATTTATTGTAATAGATAGGGATACTTCTTCTTCATTTCTGACTCGAGCTCCCACGTATATTCTGGTCCTCGTCTTCAATCCCACTTGACTTTCACGAGCTTGAGTCATTTGTGTTTGAGAAACTTGATCATACTATCTTCTATTTGAATCGGCTATTCTAGAAACTTAAGCTTCTTGTTGATTTTAACATCTTTTAATGGCATGGCAAGAGTTTCGTCGGCTAAACACTTGCGTAGATTGGATACGTGAAACACATCATGAATGCCTTTCATTTCATCGGGTAATTCTAATCGGTAAGCAACTGGTCTGATTCTATCAAGTATCTTAAATGGCCCACCAAAGCGTGGACTCAGTTTTCCTTTCTTCCCAAATCTTACCACACCTTTCCAAGGTGATACTTTCAATAGTACTCTATCTCCTTCCTTAAATTCCAATGGCTTGCGACGAACATCCGCATAGCTCTTTTGTCTATTTCTTGCTGCTTTCAATCGTTCCCTAATTTATATCACTTGATTAGTAGTCCTTTGAACTATTTCAGGTGCTGACAATAGACTATCACCTATTTCTGACCAACATACAGGTGTTCTTCACTTACGTCCATACAATGCTTCAAACGGTGCCATTTGGATACTCGTATGATAACTGTTGTTGTACGAGAATTCCATTAGAGCAAGATGGTATCCCAACTTCCTCCTAGATCAATGTCATAGGCATGAAGCATGTCTTCTAAGGTTTGAGTTGTACGTTCACTTTGGCCATCAGTTTGGGGATGATAAGCAGTGCTTAAGTTTAATCGAGTCCCGATGGCATTTTGAAAGCTTGACCAAAAATTTGAAGTAAAACGGCTATCTCTATCGGATATGATGGATAGCGGCACACCATGTAAGGATACTATATTTCGACGTATAAGTGTGCTAATTTATCTATACTAAACGTTTCTTGAATTGGAATGAAATGGGCAGACTTGGTAATTCTATCTACAATAACCCATATTGCATCATTTTGGCGAGAAGTTTTAGGTAACTTCATAATGAAATCCATAGTTATCATATCCCATTTCCAGATCGGGATTTCCGGTTGTTGTAACAATCCTAATGGCTTTTGGTGTTCGGCTTTTACCTTAGAACAAGTTAGGCATTTGGCTACATACAAAGCAATATCTTTCTTCATACCAATCCACTAGTAGTCATTCTTTAGATTGTGATACATCTTATCACTACCAGGATGCATCATATATTTTGATTTGTGTGCTTCTTCCAAAATTTTGTCTCTCAAATTTCCGACCATCGGTACCCAAATCCTTGTACCGAGTCTAAGTAATTCATCACTTCCTTTGACTAGTTGATAAATGGTGTCGTTCTCCTTCTCGGCTTTAATGTGTCCTTCTTCCAATGCTAACTTATGAGCTTCCTTGATCTAACAAGCTAAATCAAATTTAAGTTTCAGTCTAAGAGCTCAGACTCTCTTTGGCTTTTCATGTTCTTTCCTACTTAAGGTGTCAGCCACAACGTTGGCCTTCCCTTCATGATATACGATCTCACAGTTGTAGTCTTTGAGTATTTCCATCCAACGCCTTTGTCTCATGTTCAATTCTTGTTGATCAAATATATGTTTTAAACTTTTATGATCAGTTTATACTGTGAACTTTACACCATACAAGTAATGTCGCCATAACTATAATGCGAAAATTATAGCGCCTAATTCAAGGTCATGTGTGGTGTAATTCTTTTCGTGAACCTTTAACTATCTTGAAGCATAGGCAATTACTTTCTTTCCCTGCATCAAAATGCTTCCCATTCCCGTATGCGAAACATCATAGTAAATGGTAAATTTTTCTAGTCCTTCTGGCAAGGCCAGGATAGGTGCATTGGTTAACTTTTGTTTGAGTGTTTTGAATGCTTCCTCTTGCTTCGGTCCCCATTCAAACTTAATTGACTTTCTTATGAGTGAAGTTAATGGGACAACTATTCTGGAGAAGTCTTGAATGAATCTTCGGTAATATCCGGTTAAGCCTAAAAAGCTTCGGACTTGAGTCGGTGTTTTCGGTTTCTCTCATTTGGTTATTGCTTCTATCTTTGATGGGTCTACTTGAATACCTTTTTCATTTATGACATGACCAAGAAATTGAACTTTGGACAACCAAAATTCACACTTAGAGAATTTGGCGTACAATTTCTCGTTCCTTAAGGTTTCAAGTATGATCTTGAGATGAACTTGATGATCTTCTTTGGATTTTGAGTAAACGAGAATGTCATCAATGAAAACGATAACAAACTTGTCTAAGTATGGTTTACAAATCCGATTCATCATATCCATGAAAGCTGCTGGAGAATTAGTGAGTCCGAAAGGCATAACGGTGAACTCATAATGTCCGTATCGGGTTCTAAATGTTGTTTCAGGTATATCTTCTTCTTGTACTTTCAATTGATGGTAACCCGATCTAAGATCAATCTTAGAAAAACAACTTGCTCCTTGGAGCTGGTCAAACAAATCGTCGATTTTTGGGAGTGAATACTTTTTCTTAATTGTGACCTTATTTAGCTCTCTATAATCTATACACATCCTCATCGATCCATTTTTCTTATTTAAGAACAAAACTGGAGCTCCCCATGGTGACGAACTCGGTCCTATAAATCCTTTTTCTAATAGCTCATCTAATTGTTTCTTCAATTCCTTCATTTCTGTAGGTGCTAGAAGATAAGGAGATTTGGCTATAGGTGAAGTTCCTGGCAGGAGGTCGGTCCTAAATTCTACTTCTCTATCTGCGGGCTCCTGGTAACTTGTCGGGAAATACATCTCGGAATTAGGACACGATCGGTACTTCTTCAATCTTTTTGGGTTCAAGTTCTTTAGTTACATAGGCCATGAATGCAAGACATCCCTTACCTAAGCAACTACTTGCCTTAATCTTAGAAATAATTCCTACCCTTCCTGCTTCTTTGTCTCCGGTGATACGAATGGTTTTATTTTTATATGTTTGGATATTAATGGCTCTATCGTTACATAAGATACGTGCTTGATTAGACGATAACCAGTCCATACCTAAAACTACATCAAAACCTGCTAACGTCATTGGTAACAGTTGTACATGTATGATGTGATTGGCTAACGAAATTGTGGCGTTATTTAGAGCCTCAGTTATTCTATTTACTCTTCCATCAGCAGTTTTTACTTCATAGTGTTAATCTAGTTTAACTAAGGGTTCATTTAGTAGACTACAAAATTTATAATCTATAAAGCTTTGATTTGCACCAGAGTCAAATAAAACCATAGCATAAACATTATTTGTAGGAAACGTACCGGTGATCACGTCCAGTATATCAACTGCCTTTTGAGTGTCTAGCATGAAGACACGAGCGTTTCCTTTCTTGGCCTCTGTCTTTTAACCGCTGCCACTTGCACCAGGCGCCACTTTCGTCGGCTTCCTCTTTAGACATTCCGTACTAAAGTGCCCCTTCTCACCACAATCGAAACACACTACTGCCTTTTTCTTGCAGTCAGCTTCTATATGACCCGGTCTTTTGCAAAAATTACATATGATGCTATTCAGGGGTCGTTGAAATCTTCCAAAATGTCTTCTACCACATGTCTTACAAACAGGGCGAGTATACACGAACGCCCCTTCCCTCTTTTTTCTCGGCTTTCCTAATTTTTCCTCCAACTGGCATCTTGCCATCATCTCTTTTCTTTTCATCACGGTTCCTAATCTTTCCATCCATTAAATACCCGGACAACTCCATAGCAGACTCCGTCGAAGACGGCATATGTGAATGAACTAAATCATGGATTTCTATTGGTAACCCGTAGATATAGCGTGTCACTTTGTTAATTTCAGGGGTGACCAAGTGAGGTACAATTCTGTAGTATTCAAGAAACTTGGTGTTATACTCCTTAAGGTTTGTTCCAATGACTTTATGATTCCACAATTTAGTCTGAATTTGATCTATTTCATTAATCGGGCAAAACCTTTTTAATATCATGGCTTTAAACTTTTCCCAATCCAAGTTGTATAAATTCTCTCTACCCTTGATTCCAATGAGGGTATTCCACCATTCTAATGCCTCCCCCCTTGAACATCTGGGAGGTATATTGAACTTTCTCTTTTTCCGTGCACTTGTTTATCAATACAATCGATTCCATTTCCTCCAACCATCAGAGGTTAACTATTGCTCCTTTGTCTCCATGGAACTCTTTGGGATTATAAACTTTGAATACCTTGAAATCACAACCTTCGTTTATTTTAAGTTCCTTTGTTTTCTCACGGAGGTCGTTTTCAGCTATTGAGCTTTCATTACTTTCTTTCGGTTTCCTTTTCCTTTTTCTTAATTTCTTTCTTTTCTGCTTCTTTCTTTGATTCTCTTTTTGAAGTAACAGATTCGCTTTTGCTTTGACTTGCCCTTTTATTAGAATGTGAGGCGGTATAACTAAGATCGTTTTTCATTAATTCATAAAGTGGTGTTACAGCTTCTTTTATCTGATCACGAATACCGAGTACATAGTCGTTCGGTATTTCTTGAGTGTTCTCTGCTACAGTCTTTTCTTTATTGTTGATTAGTTGTATGTTTTCTTCCACGTTCTTTTCTTTATTATTTTATTGAACTTCTTGGTTACTGTTGGCTTTAGACATGCTGTTACATGAATAAGACAAGATTCAGAGGAAAGCCAAACTTTCTTTATATTACATTATTTATTTTACAAAAGAGAACACAGCAGTCAACAGCAGTATATAACAACGATTCTTAATCCTTAATCCACTTTTTAACAAGATTTTTCATCTTGTCACATTTCTTTACAATCTTTCTCCCTATTTTCTTTTTTCCACTTTCTCGTTCCTCATCTCGTCCATCACTGAATTTGGCGGGTTCGGATATCCCGTTGGTGCGGATGTGGCTGGGAAGAGATAAGCGTTTTCTTGTGGATAGAGATGTGGGTTTGCAACGTATGCATGCATTTCTTTATCGAGAATATTGGTAGCATAAAATCCCTCAATAAGATTTACCTCCTCGCAGATCTCTTTAGCTTGTTGGGAGATTGAAGGTCTTGGTCTTAGGTATGGAGGAAAATAAGGATTCTCGTTCTCCTCACCTTCTTCCTCGGGATCCTCCTCTTCTTCAGCATCCTCTTCTGATTCATAAGGATTCTTGCTTGGTGATGGATTAAATCTATTTTTATAAGGCATGGTAACCCTCATATTTGGTTTACGGATTGGTTCTGCAATGGTCGGTGGGATCTGGTATTGATAGTTCAGTGGTGGTGATCCGAATTGCCATCTCCTTTGATCAGAGTGACAATTCATCCAACTAGATGATTTTGATTCAGTCTCCTGTTTGATCTTGCTTTGTACCTCTTGTTCCTCACAAGGATGATATGTGGGGATGTCGGATGGATAATACTGGGGAATGTTGTCGTCAGTATTGTCAGAAATTTCTATTGGGCATTGTTGACTTCTGGGAGATACACGAGTTGGCTCCCATAAAGCATCACCAAATTGATTGGTTGATTGTGATTGAAAAAGCTAGTGGAATAACTATTGCTACTCTCCGTATCGGATAGTTCGTGAATGCTTGTCGGTTTTGATCGGATAGCTACTCGGTGTCTATGACCAAGATAGTTAACGTAAGACATCTGCACTTTAATTATCTTCAGGGATAGGAGGTTAACCAATCCTATCTTATCCCTATGAAATAATAAAAGGAATAATAATAATAATAAATTTAATGGTTAAAGCTTAGGTACTAATGTTTAATACCTAATTCGCTGAAGCCGATGGCTCTGATACCAACCTGTCACACCCCAACTTAGGGCCTAGGCGTGTGACCAAAAGTTGGTACATGTTTTGTAAATGTATCAGAGTTTATGGGCTAATTTTAGCGGAAGACTTTAAGTTGAATATATATTATTCACATTGAAAATTTACTTCGGAATTAAATACCTAAGTATCGGTTTACAAAATATATGTTTCATATTACAAGGATTTTATATAAAAAATGGAGCCATCTTGTAACGCGCTTCTATCTTCATAAGACTCCAATCCTTGCTATAGATACAAACGCTTAATTACCTGTAATGGGTTGGAAAAATACGTCAGCTATATGCTGGTGAACACGTATGACTCTATAAAACATTTGAATGACGGTTACAATACAGTTATAGTTTTTTGTACACTCAGCAGAAGTATTGCTACTTCTGGGCTTTGTACCACTACCCTACACACACACACAGGAGTTCCCCGAGCCATGTAGCCCCTGCATGGAGAACTTAATTATGACCGTTAGCCTGCGGCCACGTAGCCTTTGACTGATTAGGCTGAACAGTTATGTTAGGATCCAGACACATGTGTAATCGGTCTGAGTTGCTTCTATTTTCAATCTTGTATTATAACGTTTTAGAGATCACGTAATATCATGTAAAAGTTGACTGACTCGTTAAGACAAACACCCGTTCATCTTATCAAGTATAAATATGTTTTGACTGATTGAAAAGGTTAACGTATTCACATGTACCGTCGGTGTTGAAAACCTTGACTGATTGATTAGAATGATATTTAACCTATACATAAAGAGGTTTGTATGAATGTTTTGAATGGTGTTTCTTGATTAAGCTATGATTGCTAAGCTTAACCTTGAAATTGTTTATCATTGATTGTAAATGAAAACACTTAGTTTTATGTGACGTTTGATGTAGCACACTTTGGCTTAATAGGTCATAACACGTTGGTAAGTTTCTCCAGTTAAGTAAACTGGTCCCTCGGTTGATTGGGATTTGTACAAATTAATTTCCTTAGGCAAGAAACTTATTACTAGTGGTATCCCCCTTACAATTTACTACATGCCTTTCAAAATATATCTTTTGTTGACATTACTTCGTTCTGAAGTAACGTTTATGAAAACTTGTTTGTGAATGATTATTAAATACATTCAAGGTTAAAGACCATAGCCTCAATTGTTTATCTAAGTTATAATTTGAATAACTTAAACATACTACCTACCTTAGTATAGATACTTAGATTGATAATAAGAAAAAGGCAGGATCTTGATCTACTCGCTTATGTGATTTCTAGCTTGATTATAACTTCAAAACTTGCACGGACTTCGAGAAAATGGCACGTCGGCTTTATACGGCAATAGGGCACACTTTTCAATGTTAAGTGTGTGAAAATAGAGGTGTGATGGGATGAGGAGAGCTCAATTCCCGTCACCCCCTTTTATTGGTGAAATCCGCACCCCATCGCGATACGCGATGGGTTCCTCTCACCCTGTCGCGTATTGCGATGCCGCAATACGTCGCCGCCTTACCAGCTCGTGACACGTGGCCTGTCATATCGTGCCATGTGTTGACACGTGGTTGGACACGTGTCTAGTGACTCAGCGAGGTCATTGCGATATGCGATGACTGTTGTAGTTGGGTTGTAGCGTATCGCTACGCCGCCCATTTCTGGCTCTGTGTGCAAGGCCATCGCGCTACACGATGAGATTATGTTTTGCCCCGTCGCGTATCACGATGTGTGAAGTTTTCAAACTATTCCAATTTGGTCCCTATACCTTATAAGTTAGTTATTTTTGGTAAATTTATTTAGGGTTTAAGACGCAGTGTTACAAGAACTTTGAGTAGTCGAAACAACTCTCCAAATGAAAATCTGATAAGGATACTTATATATAGGATGTACTAGCAGTATCCACCATGTCCTTATCATCTTTACATTTGTTCAGTTATCCTAACTACTTTCGATTCTATATGACACACAACTACACGTTTTATGATTTCCATGCGAGGGTTTGGATAATTATGTAAGCGTCCATAAGTACTTAGATCGTCAGATGGTCCACATAACTCATCCCTTCGTGTGGGTTCAAAACATTTGAAAGACATGATTTATAGAGAAAACAAGAATCTCAATACGTTTTGGTTATAAATAGAAGATAGTCATTGTGTAAAATATTGCTAAAAATGAATTTAATTTTTTAGTTATTTTACTAAATATTAAAATTTCCAAAACATCTTTTTGATATCAGGATAAAAATCATAAGAGTTGGAAAGGAAAGGATTCCCTATGGCGGATATTGAGATAGGTTAGGTTTGAACGAGGATAAACAACTTAAACAAGAAGTACGGTATCATAAACTGTTGTCTTTGGGTTAATTATATTGTCTGTGATAAAACGCTTAAAATTAATAAATTACTAGAATTGAAATTGTTTAAATCCAAAAATCGAATAAAGATTTGTTATAATGTATGATTGAGAAATATAGAATATGTTTAGACAAAAATGACAAAAACAAATTCTTTGATTAACTTAGTTATGATTGATATGATTTATCTGATTTAAAATAACTTTTAGTTAGATCTATAAAAATTTGAATAATTGAAGTTGATTGAATTGAAATATCTTGATTAGGTTGCAAAGTAGGGTTTAATAGAATAAGTTTGGTAATTTTGAGTTTGATGAACATGATTGAATCGAGAACAAACATGGCATAGGTGATTAGGATTTCCATAGTTGTAGCAATTACATGTAGCATGGTATAAACATTTGAGCAAACGTCATAGCATGAGTTATAGAATCAGATGGAATAGACCGTTGTGGAACGTCTTGTGCTACATGGAAAGTATTAACAAGATGACCGAACAATTACATTGGGTGCAAAATGATATGAGGATTGAATTGAATAGTGATAGTGGCAAGTGAAGCATAACGAGTGAATTTTGACATATAGTTTCTTTTTTGAGATGGTATGATTTTGTTGAGATTAATTGTTAATTTGATTAACAACATATAGTTGATGTTTAGACTTGTGTTAGCTGTTATGAGAATGAGTAGGGATATATAAATCAAAATTACCTACAATTAGTTTAATGAACAAGATTGAGTTGATTGTTTTTAATGCTTTGATTGGAGTTACTATGCGAGTGACCATACAACGACTATAAAAACAATTGATTAATTTTGATTACAAGTATTTCTTGCTTAAAGCATACTATGATTAATAACGACGTGATTTTCAAGAAATGATTGATGAGTTGTGTAAACTTCATATGGACTATTAAGAAAAATGAATTTGAAATATGTTAAGCTAGTGGTTATTCATAACTTAAGGATAAGTTAGAATCTAATTTGATAATCAATGAGTTAATTTGATAAGTGAATGAGTGAGTTTTATCAAAGTTTGATATGTTTTAACAAATTAAATTTAAAGGTTGAATACTTGAAATATGTTTAATAGTTTACGTATATGATACCATGAGTATGAGAAAGACATTCAATTATTAAATTGTGTAATAATATTTAAATTACTTGAGATTTTTATAATATAATAACGTGATAAGATGGATATGTGAAAACCAATTTAATAATAGAGCATAAATTTTTTTGATTGGCTCGTGATAACCGAGTCTTGATGAATAAAGGATTTGTATTCAATCAAGAGAAGAAAAATGTTTTGAGTGTATAGATCGAATCAATAAACCTTGATTCAAAATTTATTTAGTAACTGAGTATTTGAATAATGGAATAATTTAAATCAAATCATAATTCGTTTCGTATAAAATCAAATAAACAAACAAATAACGAATATTCTTCGATGTGTTGGGTTTCTCACGAGCTTTCAATGGCATTTTGTTTCCCCAATTTATTAGCATACCAAAACCAAAACAAATATGTGAGTTGGCCTCCCATGAGCATTGCATGGCAATTTGAATGGCCTAACTTAATTAACGAGTTATTGAATCAATTGATTTTGTCGGACCATGAGCGCTACATGGTGAATTAACCGATCATACTAAATAACGAATAAACTAACTCAAGCATAAGTGGTTGAAATATCTCGTGTATCACCACGGATTATAATGTTCCAACAAAATATCGTAGATAAAAACGAATTGAGAAAATTAACAGTTTGCATGTCCATGGCTTCCTATGGTTTTTCCACCCGACTGGACATTTTAAAAACAATAAAACACAAGAAAGAGTGTAACAGTTTAGTCGATTATGTTAAAACGCTTAAAGTGTCGGTCGCATGACAATTTCCACTATGACGAGGAATCTTGTCACACTCCCTAGTTATAAGTGAAAAGGAGCAAAAACAAGGATAGGATATTCTCAAGGAATTTCACCATAAAAACAATCAACTAACTTCAAATAAAAATATTTTGAGAGAAGTTATAAAAATATTTTGAGAGTGAGACATATTCTCAGAGTTATAAAAATATTTTGACGGTGAAACATAACTTCGGATTTGTGTGTGCATGACAATATAACAATTAACTAAATAATTATCTAAGAAAGCTGTAAATGAATAATGTGAACACATAACGCAAACACACAAGCACGTACGGGGCTCCTAAGCATGTTATTAGGGAACCACTAACAACCTATCTTAAACCTGGCTCTGATACCAATCTGTCACCCCCTCCCCCACCTAAGACGGAAATGCTGGGGCGTGAGCTGATTGCTCACAGCTCTCAAGGTACTATCATGCGATAATTGAAATTATAATATTTATTATTCCAATTCAAATAATCAAAGTACATAATCCATAAGTAAAATAAGTAAAGACAAAATTTAAATTTAAATTCTTGTTCCTTATCTCTCGCATGCAATCCTAAGTTTCTTCAAACAATTATATCACACGATGACCTGCATATGCGTTAAAAATGCAATAATTTTTTCAACACTAGGCTGAGTGAGTTAAACACCAGATAAGTGAATATATAAAAAGTATAGAAAAATGCAAACTGTATCAAGTGAGATAAGCAATTTAACCAAAATGAGCAAGTAAATATGTTGTCGGTAAGCACGATATCAGATGCACTGGACGATGGCTAAATAAGTTGTCGGTGAGCACGATGCCAGATGAAGTGGACGATGGCTACTACGACGATACAACCAAATAAGCAAGTATAAGTTGTTGGTAAGCTCGATGCCAGATGAACTGGATGATGGATACTAAGCCAATACAACCAAATAAGCAAGTAAGCATATAACACGTTAAACATAAATTGGTATACACACATGATTAACAGTACAATTGAGTATTAAATAATAATAATACAATAATTAGAACGTATATGTCCCCAAATTATTTAAAATAAATAAAAAGGTGAGTGATTACTTACCTGATAAAGTAGGACAAGTGAATATGAAACGGTTATAAAAAATACGTTAAATTAGACCGAGCTTCTCGGGATGCGTTGAAAAGGGTTCCTAGTTATTAATGGTAATAATATTAATTATAAAAGATATAATATGATTTAATAATTTAAGATTTTGATGTGATTTGAATTAGGTTTGGGATTGCAATATTATTGGTTGGACGATTGACGATTGATCCTTTAGTGATTTTTATTGCAAAAATTAATATAATTGATGATCATTTATTTATAAGAAGCATTACGTTTATTATTTATAAAATCCCTTTATACTTGATATAACATAATAATTAAATTTATGAATAATTAATTAAATATGATACGAGTTATAGCAAACATACATTTA
Source organism: Bidens hawaiensis (assembly GCF_021521415.1). Taxonomy (NCBI): domain Eukaryota; kingdom Viridiplantae; phylum Streptophyta; class Magnoliopsida; order Asterales; family Asteraceae; genus Bidens; species Bidens hawaiensis. The sequence goes on along the minus strand of NW_027491189.1, from coordinate 1,860,778 downwards.
TAAATAAATAAGTGAAGATGTGTAAAATAATAATTATAATATGTATTATGATAATAATACATTCAATTAAATAAACGTTTAAATAACTAAGTCATAATATGTTTTAATAATTAGATAAACCTTTATCTCGAGCTTTTAACGAACATTAGCTTAACTGAGTGTAGCAAAAAAAATATATGTTTTAACACGTTGATTTAAAATTATATTTATTATATTGGTATATTTAAAAACAATACATGTATATGTTTAATATATATATATATATATATATATATATAAAATTATAGATAACAAGTTTATAAGGATGTTCACAATGAGAAACGCCAAGTTAAAGAGTGTCGGTTTTGAAAAAAATATTATTGTTATTAATATTAACCATATTAATTGAAATCATTTAGAAAACCAATTTAAAAACAACTACAAAACCCGCCTCTGCCCGGATTCGAACTCGGGTGGACGGCCGATTCACGAGAAAAAACACACCCACACACCAACCACTGCGCTGGTGTGTCCAGTTGTTCAAAATCCCAGACAGAACAGTAAGATATACAACTAAAAGAAAACTCTGAACCCAATAAGAACCCTAGAATCGCTATCTACAAATCCGTTGCATTTTGGATCAATTAACCTTAGAGTTAATGAAATTAGATTATAAACAAACTTGTTACACGAATCAATTACCTAATAGGAGTGACGAGTAGATGATAGCATAGCCGTGGCTCAACGTTAATTAGAACCAGGTGCCAGACGCCATAAACCGAGTAATTGATTTAAGGTTAAGGTTGTGAGATCATAGAGAAGATACGACTAGGTTTAATTGTGTTATCATCGTTTGTAATGGGTATATCACACAATAGGTATAAACGGTTCGTTAATTATACTAATACGTATCATGGTGATCTTTGTTTCTTGATTCATCACGTCGGTGATGATCGTTTTTTCCTTATTAATGATATGATAAAATACATTCCATGTTTAAAAGAAGATTAAGCTCCAAGTTACAAATCGGGATCGTAGTTCATGGGTTGAATATGGGTTACAAGTTGAGTAAATAGGTTTGGATCTTAATTATGGGTTTGGGTAAAAGGGTTATAACATAATAAATAATGAACATGAAAGGAGCTAGAACTTAGTTTAGGGGTATTTTGCATATAATTCAAAGTTATAAGAATAAAATATTGAAAGTGCATGATCCAGATCATGCATGACATCATTTACTTGAAAAACGTTATGATTCGGACCGTTTAGCTTGCTATTTGCTATACTAAACAATATCATAGAATAATATTGTAAAGGATTAACAACACATTCACTTATAAGCTCTGATATATTGATATAAAAACTTGAGTACAAGATCAGAACTGTTACCGAAAACTGTTACAAATAATGAACATGAAAGCCTATTTATACTACTACAGTACATACGCATAAGTCCATGGTCAGCGTATAAGACTTATACGACCGTGGAAGTCTTAAATGGATGATTGTGACTTATACGCTACCAGCAGTTTACATAATTGACATTTTCAGCCCTTTACAAAACAAACTATTACATAATAATCCAATAATACCTCCTTGGATATTGGATTAGACATTAATGCTCTAACAAACACCCCCTTGGATATTGCTAGGTCTTCAATCCATACCAAAAACTCTTTTTCGATACTCTTTCCATGTAACATCTTCAAAAGACGGCTTAGAAGATCCTCGTTGAGTTGTAGGTCTAGACACACCCATATCTTTATATTGAAATCTATTCCATGATGCCTCAAAAACTCGATCTTTTCGTTTAGCTTCCAATTCAGCCTCAAGTTTTTTCCTGCTTTTCACTAATAGCCCTCAAATTAGTTTCCCATGCTCTACCTGAATGTATCTTCTTTTCAAAGCATAAGTCTACAACTTTTTGAAACTGGCTAGCTTGAGTCTTTACTTTCGCATCATTAAATTGTATCTTGTTCTCATGTAATATCTCAATATCTTTCAAAGAACAATTTACCAGCCACATTAGATCATACACCCAAATAACATCATATTTTTCTTTTCCTCGACACAAGTATATACTTGTTTCTCCAGTCAACGCCAGATAAGACCAACAAATGAAATATGGATAAAAATCCTATTCCATTGGATACATTGGTATTGTGCGTAGCGAGTCTGGTCTTGTATACCTCAAAGTCCTTATCAATTCTCCTTCAGGATTCTTATGATTTCTTGATTTGAACACCTTAGGAAACTGAGGTGTCAATTTCTTGAACCACATTTCGCCTTATTTACCATAAAATCCCATATCTCCTTCACAAGACCACCTTTTGGTTTATACAACAAATCATAATGCATACAGATATCATATGCATTAAACCATGGCAAACTCTTCAACTCCATTAAACTATTGAAGTATTGCACTCCAAATAGTCTACGTATCCCGATTTTCTTAATCTTACTCAGATAAGCGATACTCAAACACTTTCCCATCGCAACATCCTTCTGAGTTTTATGATAATACTTTACAGGATTCAGATACATTTGTTTAGGAATCTCAATACGATTTGGAAACCAATCTTTCATCTCATATTTACTGAACTTCTTTGGTTGTTTGTTAGGATTTGGTTCCATCTCTATTTCCTCATCAAACACTTCATCAAAAGCATCAAATTCTTCTTGTTCACCAACATATTTAACTGCTTCTAGTTTATCAACAAATTCAACATTAGGACTCAACCAGTCTTCATGAATTTCGGTTTCAGGAATATCCTTCTCAAAATCAAATATTAAGTCCTCAATAGAGACCTCTAACATCTTTGCTAATTTTGACATGTCAACAGGAATCTCCCCATCTTCCAGTTCATTAACCATGTTAGAAACAAGAAAGTTAGAATTAATCAAGTCTTCTAATTCCTCCAGAGGCTTTTCTGTTGGTGCACATTTAGACTCTGATTCCTGTTGTGTTTCTTTTTGTAGAGCATCACCACCAACAGAATCAAATTTCTTTTCAAACTTACCAGCAATCGCACAAAAACCACCTTGCGGTGTTTCATCATCATCTAGATCATCAAAATCATCATTATCTGAATCACGAAAATCTAACATCTCCTCATCTTCTATTTCTTCTTCCACATCCTCGACAACTTTTGCCTCATTAACAACTTGAACATTTTTTTGTTCTACAGGTTGTACAATCACAGATTCAACTTCAGAGACACTAATCGGTACATTCAAACAACTAGATTCACCAGCTTGCACAGAAGCTTCAATCACTTTTTCAATAAAAATAGGTTCTTCAAATTTTGACTTACTTTTATCAGTTACTTTTTCAGAACCATATTCAACACGAAAAGATGCTACAGTTACCCCAATATCACCACCACAAACCCGTTCAACCATAGTGTTACCGGCTTTAGCTCTATCAACCTCAGAGTTTAGACGAATACCCAATTTTTGCTCGATGATAACAAAATACTTCATATGTTCAACAAGTAAATCATCAGAAAGTCTTCTTTTTCTTTCACTCGTGTCTAATCTCTTCTTTATTTCAACATTATCAGTCTTTAGACGTTCATTTTCCTCCACCAAACTAGTAATCTTCACATCTTGAGTTGCTACTTTTTCTTTCAACAAATCAACTTCCTCTTTGATGGACCATCTATTTGTAAATAAACATCAGAAAACGATTGTTGAGATATATTTGGATCAACCTTTGGTGTCTCCTTATTCACTATTTCATTAACTTTTGGTGTGAACGTATGAGTTGTTGGTGTTTTCAGCAACTGATCAATAGTGTCATCTAAATTCACCTCAAATACAGTCTTTTCAGCTTCAGATGCCTTATTCACCGTTGATTCATTATCTAGACATGTATCAATAATAGATCTCTTTACCATATGCTTGACTTGTTTCTTTTTCGATTGACTTGATTCAGGAACATATGCCTCATCATCATCAAATTTTTTATTGGTTCGTTTTTATTTTCAAATATCATGCATAGCCCTCAGATCAGCCCAAACAGTATTAATAGCATCATTATCAGATTGAGTTGCTCATTATCAACAACAGGTTGTTGAGGTTGAACAATAGTAGGATCTGGAATGGGAGCGTGGGGAGTAACAACCTCTGTCTTAATCACACGCTTACGTTTCTTTTTCACCTTCTGAGAACCTCCACTTTCATCATTTCCAACTTTCACAAACCATTTACCACCCAACGGCACATATCTTTGCATTCTTTCATTTTCATTTTCTCTATCTGAATCACTTCCTTCCTTCCTCCACTGATTATCTTATGGTGCGACATAATCAGGATCACGTAAATGTCCAAATAAAGCACTAAACTTAGGAATTTCTTCATCAATTTTGTTCCGGTATGATTTCGGTTTTGCATATCCAGAAACACACATATGTGCTAGCTTCATCTCCCCTATCTTTTCAATAACAGGAAACTAATGATCAATAATCAACTGAACAAACCTCGGATAAATCAGCCACTGGTTATCAAAGTATTGCTTCATATGCTCGAATATAACTTTTGAGAAGTTGTACTTCAATTTCAAGCATAAAGTTTTCATCATGCACATTTGGTAGTCCAATATATCTTCATAACCACCCTTTCTGTGCCCAAAACAATATACTATCATGTGAACCAAGAACTTATAAGGCCTTGACAAACCAGTCTTTAAGAAACTTCTATCCAAATCATTCTTATAACCCATTCTCAGCATACATCCCTTCACCATCCTTTCATCCAATGAAGTAGGATCGTTAGATTCATCACCCAATTCCAAAACATTCCTTATGACTTGTTCAGAAATAATAATCTCTTTTTTCTTGACAACCGACTTGATACATTCTCCTTCCAGCTTTGCATTTTTACGGAATTCTGCTACCAGCTCTTTGATAATCACCGTGTTCGCAGTAATAACTTTAAAGATCCTCGATCTTTCAAAGTATGGCAATATGACCCGAAATGGTTCCATCTTATCTTCTGAACCATCTAAAACTGCACAGATATTATGATTAGCATCAAAATCTTTTACTTTTACCATCTGCACATACACAACCAAACAAACCAGATAACATGTTAGTAAGATTTATGAAAAGTTAGTGTATGCACGTATAAGTGTGAATTAGAACGTATAAGTCTATTGTACACGGATAAGCCAATTTCATCGTATAAGCTTATATCAACGTGTAAGTAAATGTCAGCGTATAAGACTAGATACATGTTTCAACGTATAAGCCTATAGAACTTATACGTCGTATAAGTCAAAATGACTTACATGCCGCATAAATTCATAACCATATGCGGCCAATTTAGGTAAAACTCAATCTTGACAAAATCAACAACTATAATCAAATCAAACTAGCCCATTAGGGTCGGAATAACATCGTTACGCATATACACATCAAAACCTTACGTCAATAGTTCAAAATCTAATCCAATTAAGTCCAAATGAATAAAGCATTGTTCACAGACTATAACAGTAACCCAAATCTATCATTCAAACATGATTTATACCTTGATTAATCCTTGCAGTGTGAAAATCAACCACAAGAATCAAAAACCAACAGTTTATATGGGTAAATAATCAAGATATACAGATAGAATATGATCAGCGTGTAAGACTTCAAAGTATAAACGTATGAGAAGGTCTGTGTATAAGTAGGATATTTATAGTCCATACTTATGCGCCGTATAAGTATTGAACTTATATGTCATATAAGTTGTTTAAGCTTATACGCCGTATAAGTTTAAGGCTTATTCGTTGACCAGTATATTAAACTTTTAACTCTGATAAATTTCACACTTATGATCTCGATCAAGTCCAAATTAATAACCTTGATGAATCCTTTTTGAAAATTTGAACACATTTGAATGTAAAAACCTTCAATTTCTCAAATTTTGAAAATTTAAGCAAGTCAAATTAATGACCTTGAAAAAATCTCATGAAATTTTAAACCCCAATTGTGAAAATATTTTCTAGAAACAACCACTCGATACCAGTTCTTGGATATCCAGACCCGAATCACCATTCACCAAAATCGAAAATAAGACTGAAATATAAAATCTTTTTGATTTAAGAATAAGAATGTTGAAAAAGGAAATACATCAAAATAAGATCTAATTACAAACATAAAGAAACATATTTTTGTGAGTTGAGCAAGGAATCATATTTATCAATCCGTTCTTCCATCACGGTTTTCATTTTTATTATGTTTGATGTTAAGTCGGTTATGGATATTGTTGTCCACTTAAACTTTTGTAACAAAAGATTCAGAGACATCAGTGATATGGTTAAGGTTCAATTAAGCATATAAAATCATAACATGATCAGATTCTAATCTTAATTCAGGCTTATTTTAATTTTTACCATGTCACCCAAGTTGACTTAAACCTTAGAACCAGCAGATCAAAACATTTAAAAATTTAAATTTTGGCAATCATAGCAATGGTTTTCCACAACAAGGCATACCCCCGTTATCAAGCAATACAACAAGCTTCCTTTTCCAAGGATGAATATGCACGATTTCATCTGTCGGCTTACATACATTGTATTCCCCTGGGTTCCATTTCTTATTGGTATGAAGACGCACGCAAGGGAGGAACAATGCCTGACTAAAATTTTTTATCAAGTCAGTAGTGAATTTTGTACTTGTGTACATATCGATCAAGTTTAATGACTTATCAGGGGTGCGCTCCTTTGAGCAGGATTTAAAGTATTCATTTAGTTACCCAGATGAAAACCGCATAAAGACCTCATGGCTCCAGAAACCTAATTGTAACAACTCGGGTTTTTCGATTTATACTTTCATCCAACTTGGTTCAATGTTCGGGTTATTTTTATTAAAAATATTTCGTTATCAAATTAGTTTGATTATTTTATTAATATTTATATATTTATAATTATATCTTTTAAGTTTTGACATTTTAACCCAAAACTATGAGTTTATCTTCTTTAGGTCCATTCTCAAACCTCATGGTCCATATTGTAAATATTGTTATAACCCAAATTACCTAATTGGATATCCATGAACAAAACCTGTGTTTATCTCATCTTCTTGAACCCGAAACCAAAAAATCTGTTAATATGAACTTTGAAATCGTCGTATTTGATCTCGTACTTATCTTTATTATCTTAATTTCGGCCTAATAAACATTATAAACGTGTTAATTATATCTATTATCCCGTTTTTGAAATTTAAACAAAACCATAATATCGTTTTCTATATAAACGTACGTGTTTGCTGCAATTGATTCATCCATTAGCATCTCATACCTATCGCCAACTATAACCCTATAACGAACGTGTTTGCTGCAATTGATTCATCCATTAGCATCGGACGTAATATACTTATGTTTTGAAGCATCTTATTGTGTGATTTACTTGTTCTTGTTTACTGTCTTGAATCATCTCTTGTTAGTATTCCGCACATACAAAGAGATTGTTGATATCATATTGAAAGATCCTTCAACGGGACTTGCAGTTCGTACCCTTATTGCGCCGGCACTGTTGGGTCCAATGAACCTCATCTGGTCATCAATCAAGGTAAACTAATTACAGGGTTTTGATCGCGTTACTATGCTAACCAAAAGCCCTAAGATCAATTTTTGTAATTATAACGGTTTTAATCAAATCAATTTCTAGGGTTTATGTAACGAATCTGAGTTGAACAGCTTGTGTATATACTTAAAAGAAACGAGTTCTTAACGCATGTCATTGGTAGCCCAATTGGTTAAACATTATGAATCACGGGGTGGAGGTCGCGGGTTCAACCCCTGCACCTCGAATTTTTAGGCTTTTAATGTTATTTTCTTTTTTGAACATTTAATAATCATATTAATAATAATAATAACTAATTAAAACCATTCTAATAAAACCGACTTTACTATACTCGTTTAACTCACGTTTTCGTTAGTGTATATACATATAAGCATATATGTATATATATAGGGATGGGTTATAATAAAAAGAAATAGTTTTCTAGGAAAAGTAAGAATAAATCTAAGCCCTTGGATTTATGATCTAGTGGTTGAGATTGGTACTTTTTAAAATACCAAATAGTTTCCTAGGGTATAGGATTTAAACTAAATAGTTTCCTAACTCAAAATTTTATGTTATTCCTACTCTTCCTACAAAACTATGTCTTTTTATTTTAACCCTTTTCTATATATATATATATAAGTATATAATAACTTAAAACTAATATTTGGATATATATATATATGTATATATATAAATCAAGTAAACTATATATATATGTATATATATAAATCAAGTAAACTATATATATATATATATATATATATATATATATATTATTTATTAAATTAAAAGTAATATTTTTCAATATGGTAGTGTTTGGTATGAAGTAATGATAGGCGAAATGAAATGACTCATTCCAAAGGAATGAAATAAAACATGTTTGGTTGTCATTCATCAATGAAATGAATCATTCCTAAGTAATGCAATTCCTTCCATATATAACATTTTTCATTCCTTAGTAAACGGTAGTTTTTCTTTCATTCCTTCTAGGAATGGAATGGAAAATGATCAATAATAATAATAATAATATTATTATTATTATTATTATTATTATTATTATTATTATAATAATAATAATATTATTATTATTACTCCTACTGTTATTATTGTCATTTTGTCATCATCATTATTATTTTATAATAGTATAAATTTTATTAAATTATAATTTTTATTATATTTTTATTACTATATCGCATTATCTTATTACCGTTGTATTAGTTGACAAAAAAAATATTATGATTGAATAGTTTACTATTTAATAAAAAAATAATAATAAAGTGATGATTTATTTCATTCTTATGTGTTAACCAAACAAGACAATGGAATAGTAATGATTCATTTAATTCCTTTGCTCATTCAATGTCACACCCCCATCTAAGGCCTAGGAGCGTGACCACATAGTTGGTATCGTAATTGTAAATAAATCCGAGTTGCGTTAGTTTGCGGAAGACTTGTAAATCTTTAAGGATCGAAAATATAACTTATATATATATATATATAAGACGGATTATAAACACCCGTTTAAGTTGTTATAAAACATTAACTTGTTTAATTTACAAACCACCATATTAAGTTTACAAAATAAATCCGAGCCATCGGATATATCAATAGCGCTTCGACATTCCAAGCGCTAAACTTGTTCACCTACAAAATGTAAGAAAATACGTCAGCAACGAATGCTGGTGAACACGCTGACGCAAAATAACTTCTTTTACTTTATTACCCCTCGAGACTACGCCTGCCTCGGCCCAACGTGGCTTAGGAATAACAAAGTCAAATAGCACATTATAAACTAGAGCCTCTACACTAGGTCACCTCAGCAAACACCGCAACGTTTGACTTAGTTAAATACCCATAAATATACACAACGGTCGTACTCCCTGCAGGAGAGCGTCCTACGACCAAGGGTGGTGCGATCATGCCCATACATCGCATAGTACCACCTATGTAAGGATCCAGACATATGTATACCACAGCCTGAGGGCTAGGTTCATACCCATAGTTATAACAGTTTTAGGAACACATAGGTCCTTGTAAACCATTTCATATAACAAGTTTGACTCATTTGAAAACAAGTTTAAAAGTTTGGGGGCGTATTCACCTTGTCTCTTTAGGATCGGCTTCACTCACTGTCCAAGGGTCTTTCCTTTTCTGTATCTCGCACCTATAGTACGAGTATAAATATTTGTTAGTCGGATACACGATCCGGCTTAAGAATTGAACCTTTAGTTCAATTCTTGTTTACTTAAAAACCTTTAGTTTAAAAGTAAGTTATAAACTTATAGTTTATAATAAAAACCCGACGTTTCTTCTTCTTCTTCAAGAAGCGTAATTTTTTCTTTTATTATTTAAGAATACTCTTTATTTATTAAATAATAATTTCATAACAAAGATTATATACATATATACTTACACACATATATACGTATTTAACAATATTCAATGATCATTCATTTCTTTGTTATGTTATCTTTTCTTTTCTTTTATCGAGGTATCGAGTATAACCTCGACTTAAAGCTTAAGCCTTGAATATAATATTAAACTATATTGAATTCTATATTACGCCTAACCTTAATGGCGTATAGAAACTCTAGAGAAATGAGCAGCACTCCGACTCCACTTTACTTTTCTCGATCAACTTTGATACGCCAACTTCAACACTTGTCGGCACGTCTTTCGGGACTCTTTGCCAATACAACAATGCCTTCTTGATGAATGAGGGTGGAGGGTGGCACAAACTTCAAGGAATCGTTGGTTCACAATTGAAGGTTCGGGACACGTTATACGAGGAAACAAGGCACGTTTATCGAGGCAACCGAGTATACGATTGTGGTATTGTAGAGAGATGTTAGAGAGAGAAAGGAGAGCAGGTTTTGGTGTGAGTTGGAATGAATCCCGAGCCCGCTATTTATAGACTTCAAATTGGGTCCCATCGCGGTACGCGATGGGCTCCTGGGCACCCGTCGCGTACCACGACGTAGCCCAAATGAGTCACAACATAGGTCTGCCACATGTCGCCACGTGGTAGACGTTGTGCCACGTGTTGACACGTGGCGGACGTTGCGCCACGTGTCGAGACATGTGGTGACCGATGTGCCACGTGTGGGGCATACCACGTGTCTCGTTGTCAGACGCCCCATTGCGGTACGCGATGGGAGTCTCTACTGACTCATCGCGTAGCGCAATGGGTCAAGAAAACCAAATTTTCATTTTAACCCTCAACTTTGGAATTTGGCAATTTTAGTTACTAGACTTTGGAAAGTTGATACTTTGAACTCGAAATTTTAACGTTGTTACATCATCCCCACCTTGAAACAAATCTCGTCCTCGAGATTTCTTTACAAGAATAGTTGGGGGTATTTCTTTTTCATTTCTGATTCAAGTTCCCAAGTATATTCGGGCCTTCACAATTTTCAAAGTTCTTCTTTTTAATTTCTTTGTTTTAGAATATTCAATTTTTATTGGACGTTCTACAAATTTTAAGTTCTCATTAATTTCAACGTCTTTTAATGGCATAGCCAATGATTCATCGGTTAAACACTTACGCAGATTCGAAACATGGAATACATCATGCATCCCTTGCATTTCCTCGGGTAATCGCAAACGGTATGCAACATTACCGATTCGTTCAAGTACCTCAAAAGGTCCAACGAATCGAGGACTCAATTTTCCTTTCTTATCGAAGCGAACAATGCCTTTCCAAGGCGAGACTTCAATAACACCTTGTCACCGACATTGAAATCTAATGGCTTACGACGGACATCGGCATAACTCTTTTTACGATCACGTGCCGTGTTAAGTTTTTCTCGTATTTGGAGAACCTTGTCGGTGGTTTCTTGGACAACCTCGGGTCCAGACAATTGATTATCTCTAGTTTAACGCAGGCGTTCTACACTTTCGACCATATAACGCCTCGAATGGTGCGGCTTGAATACTTGCGTGATAACTATTGTTTTACGAAAATTCCATTAGGGGTAAGTGGTCGTCCCAACTTCCACCTAGATCGATCACACAAGCGCGAAGCATATCTTCCAACGTTTGAATCGTCCTTTCACTTTGCCCATCAGTTTGTGGATGATAAGCAGTGTTAAGGTTCAACTTCATACCAAGAGCTTGTTGGAAGCTTTTCCAGAAATGAGACGTAAAGCGATTGTCTCGATCAGATATTATAGACAGCGATACTCCATGCAAAGCGACAATTGTGTTTACATAAATAAGCGTTAATCTATCCATTGAGTACGACTCATTAATGGGTACAAAGTGTGCGGACTTCGTTAATCGATCCACAATTACCCATATTGCATTGTTTTGTCGTGTCGCCTTTGGGAGTTTGGTAATGAAATCCATAGTTATTAACTCCCACTTCCATACGGGAAGTTCGGGTTGCTGAAGCAATCCTGAAGGCTTTTGATGTTCAGCCTTGACTTTCAAACACGTTAAACATTTCGCCACATGCGAAGCGACATCCTTTTCATTCCATTTCACCAATAATTTGCTTTAAGATTGTGGTACATCTTATTACTTCCGGGATGCATCATGTATTTCGATTTATGAGCTTCATTCAAAATTTTCTCACGCAAACCTCCAATGATTGGTACCCAAATCCTATTACCGAGTCTAAGGATACCATCGTCACCTTTGACTAACGAGTCAATGGTGCCGTTAAATTTTTCGTCGGAGATTTGATTTTCATTGATTGCTTGAGTTTGAGCGGATTTGATTTGCTCGATAAGATCAATTTGAAGCTCTAGACGTAACGCTCGAACTCTTTTCGGCTTCTCATGTTCTTTACGACTTAAGGCATCAGCCACAATGTTAGCTTTGCCTTCATGATAAACAATTTCACAATCATAGTCGTTGAGCGTTTCCATCCATCGCCGTTGGCGCATGTTCAACTCTTTTTGATCAAAGATATGTTTCAAGCTCTTATGATCAGTATACACGGTGAATCTTACTCCATAGAGATAGTGCCTCATATCTTAAGTGCAAAGATTATGGTGCCTAACTCTAAATCGTGAGTCGTGTAATTCTTTTCGTGTACTTTGAGTTGTCGAGAGGCGTAGGCGATTACTTTCTTGCGTTGCATTAGTACGCATCCTAAACCCAAGTGAGACGCGTCACTAAATACCACAAAATCCTCAGTACCTTCTGGCAAGGCCAAGATAGGTGCTTGGGTGGGATTTTGTTTAAGTATATCGAACGCCTCTTGTTGCTTTGTCCCCCATTCATATTTGATGTTCTTACGAGTTAATGAGGTTTGGGAACGGCGATACGAGAAAAATTTTCGATGGACCTTCGGTAATAGCCGGCCAAACATTGGAAACTTCGAATTTCGGTTGGCGACTTTGGGACCTCCCACTTAGAGATAGCTTCAATCTTAGAGGGGTCCACTTGAATGCCATTAACGTTGACGATGTGACCAAGAAATTGCACCTCATGCTACCAGAACTCGCATTTCAAGAACTTAGCGTACAACTTATCGGTTCTAAGTATTTCAAGTAACGTTTGAAGATGAATTTCATGATCGGCCTTTGACTTAGAGTAAATAAGTATGTCGTCGATGAACACGATAACAAATTTATCTAAGTATGGCTTACAAATACGGTTCATCATGTCCATGAATGCGGCCGGATCATTAGTAAGTCCAAACGGCATGACCGTGAACTCATAATGTTCATACCTTGTTCGAAAAGCAGTCTTTGGAATGTCTTCGGATTGAACTTTGAGTTGGCGATAGCCGGAACGAAGATCGATTTTAGAAAAGAAGCTAGCACCTTGAAGTTGGTCGAAAAGATCATCAATACGAGGGAGTGGATAACGATTTTTGATTTTGACTTTGTTTAACGCACGATAATTGATACACATTCGCATGGAACCATCTTTCTTCTTGACGAATAGAATAGGCGCTCCCCAAGGCGATGAACTTGGTCGAATGAAACCTTTCTCAAATAGCTCATCGAGTTGTTTCTTCAACTCCTTCATTTTGGTCGGCGCTAAACGATACGGAGCTTTGGCGATCAGAGCAATACCGGGAATAAGATTGATCCTAAACTCTACTTCACGATCGGGAGGGATTCCGGGGAGTTCATCAGGAAAGACATCCACAAAGTCAGAAACGATAGGAACGTCTTTGATTTCTTTTGGCTTTAATTTTTCAGTGACGTAGGCCATGAATGCAAGGCATCCTTGATTCAAACACTTCTTAGCCCTAATCATGGAGATTATGCTAACTTGGCCAGCGTCTTTGTCCCCTTCAATTCGAATTGTTCGTTTATCGGGGGCTTGAAGTTCAATAGTTTTGCTATTACAGATGATACGAGCATGGTTATCGGATAACCAATCCATACCAAGTACAATATCAAAACCAGCCAGACTCATGGGCAACAAACAAATAGGCAGAATATAACCAGCTAAAAGTATTTTTCCGTTTTCAAGGGCTTCGGAGATCTTAACGATTTCGCCACTAGCAGTCTCGACGCTTAGAGTTTTATCTAATTTTATTAATGGTTCGTTTAATAGACTACAGAAGCTATAATCTATAAAACTTAAATTGGCACTCGAATCAAATAAAACTCTAGCATAGGTGTCGTTGACTAGAAACGTACCGGTTATGGTTTCCGGCATGTCAGCGGCCTTCTTTGTGTCGAGTATGAAGACTTGAGCGTTTCCCTTCTTGTTTTGGCCACTTCCACCAGCACCACCAGCAGTAGGCTTTTTCTTTGGGCACTAAAAACTCAAATGGCCCATTTCCTTGCAGTTGAAGCAAGTAATCTTCTTTTTCCAACAATTAGCAGCATCATGTCCCGTACGATTACAGGACTCACAAACTTTAGGAGACGGGGCAAAGTTGCATCTACCCTTGTGGTACCTCCTACAAGTCTTGCATGGCGTAGAGTTGTTTCGATTTACGCCCTTGCTTCTAAAGTTGGAACTTCCTCCAGTCTTTCCTTGAGCAGTCGTCGGTACAGCCTTCTTGTCCTCCTCTCTATTACGGACCATGCCGCCCATCAAATAACCGGCCAACTCCATAGCAAAGTCAGCGGTTTGAGGTAGGTGAGACCTTACCATGTCGTGGATTTCCCACGGAAGTCCCCAAATGTATCGGGTGATTTTGCTGGATTCCGGTCTCACCAATTGTGGAACTAAACAACAATACTCGAGGAACTTAGTATTGTACTCTCGAAGATTTGTCCCCACGACCTTATGATTAAGAAACTTTGTTTGGACTTGGTCGGTTTCGTGCATGGGACAAAACTTCCCCATCACCATGGCCTTAAACTCTTCCCACGTCAGGCCGTACATCACCTCCCTTCCCTTACTCATCATCAGCGCATTCCACCACTCGTGCGCTTCACCCTTGAACTGAGAGCGGAGTATTGAATTTTCTCCTCCTCGAAACACTTGCTTATGATAACGATAGTTTCCATCTCCTCGAGCCATCTCACGGTTGTGATGGCTCCCTTGTCACCATGGAACTCTTTCGGTCCATAATACTTAAAATCTTTGAACGTACACCCACTTATTTTTAACTTCTTAAACTTTTGCCTAACACCTTCGTCGGCATTAGACCCGTGATCACTCACTTCATCACGGGATGGTTTAGGACGAGATTTAACGGATTTTGATGGATGAACGGAAGGGTTAACAGTTCGGGAATGTCTAGATTGTCGAGATTGAGATCTAAACGCGGATTCTTCCCTAACAACATCTTTAATCATCTTTTGGATTTTATTCATGTATTTCTCGGGAATTTCTTCCTCTCGCTCATTCTTAGGGCCTTTCCCCTTATCTCTCATTTCTTTTTCTTTTTGAGCGTTTTCGTTGTTGTTACTTTGTTCAGACATATTTTTCTTTTTCTTTATCAATTTGGTCTGAAAATTTTAACCACATTTCTTTTATTAAACATACGTTTATTTATTACAAATTAATATATATATCCAAGGATATATATATTTTACAATACACATACATATATATATCGTTTCCACGATATATATAGCTGGTCCTATCATTACATAAGAACGTTTTCAGACGTTCTTTTATTCATACACAAAACATACAAGGTTATATTACACACAACTTCACATGGCCACCATCTTCAGTCTTTCATGAACCTCTTCACAATCTTCGTTATCTTGCTGCACTTACGGAGAAGTTTTTCTCCAACTTTCTTCTTTTTCTTTTCTTCTTCGTCTACCTTCTTTATCCAATCATCGGTTTCGTGCAGTGCACGATCCAGATGTTCTTCATATGATTGCGGGATTATGTTAGGATATCCATACTGCGGAGGTGGGTCGCGGTAACCCAGTGTCACCATTTCATAGTGATTTCATCGGTTCTGGATACGGAACATAATCCATGTTGGATGAAAGGTAGAGGTAGGTCTTGGCAGCTTGATTCTGCTCGCGAATCTCATCTTCTTGCTCTTGGATTGTCGGAATTCTTCCTTGAAATGGTGGGAAGCTTGATGAAGCTTGGTTCCTTAGTTTCTCCAGGTGTTGAACATACGGGTCAACGGAACCATAGCTTGGTTGATGGGAAGTGAGTGATCCTTCCATTGAGCTTGACATCTCGTTAGGTTTTCAAGATGCTCTTCTTCCGATTCTTCTTCAGTCTCTTCCTTTTCTTCTTCGGGACCTTCCTCCTCTTCTGGTTCCTCTTCCTCTTCTGGTTCCTCCTCTTCCGGTTCATCTTCCTCAATAGGTTGTGTTGTCTCTATCTTCATTGAGGGCATTTGGAAAGTCTCAGTGGGCATCATTATTCTCATCTTGGGTCTACGGGATGGTCCTTCACCGTTGTTTGGTTGGGAACTAACTTCTTTGAAAGTGGAGCTTCCGGCATGCCACTCTTGTTGTTCAGAGAGATATTTCATCCACTCGGAGGATGGTTGAGAGTTTGGTAGGTATCCGGTTGGATAGTATTGCGGTATCTCCGAGGGTTGGTAAGTGGGGATCTCTGTTGGATGGTACGTCGGTATTTTGGAGGGACTATACATCGGTATTGTCGGTGGATGGTAGCTTGAGTGTCTTGGTGGCTCAATTCCTTGCTTCGGTGGACTATCGGGAACATCTATCGGGTAATGTCGACTTCCGTGGTAGTACACAGGTTTAGTCAAGTCGTGTTCCACATCTTGGTTGAAGTATGTTTCATAGTAACCATCGCTCATGTTGTCTTCGGGGTATGGTTCGGCGATTCCGGCCTCCTTTGCCTTGCGCATAAAGTCTTCGATATGAGCTATAAACGACATCTATAATATGGGTGGTTTAAAGTGTGGAGTGGGAAAGAAAGGTTACCAGCCTATCTTATCCCTAAATCAAATAAACAATTATTTCCTATACTTGGATCGAAGCTTGGGTATTGTTTTATGATACCCAATTCGCTAAGATCGATGGTTCTGATACCAACCTGTCACACCCCCATCTAAGGCCTAGGAGCGTGACCACATAGTTGGTATCGTAATTGTAAATAAATCAGAGTTGCGTTAGTTTGCGGAAGACTTGTAAATCTTTAAGGATCGAAAATGTAACTTATATATATATATAAAAGACGGATTATAAACACCCGTTTAAGTTGTTACAAAACATTAACTTGTTTAATATTTACAAACCACCATATTAAGTTTACAAAATAAATCCGAGCCATCGGATATATCAATAGCGTTTCGACGTTCCAAGCGCTAAACTTGATCACCTACAAAATGTAAGAAAATACGTCAGCAACGAATGCTGGTGAACACACTGACGCAAAATAACTTCTTTTACTTTATTACCCCTCGAGACTACACCTGCCTCGGCCCAACGTGGCTTAGGAATATCAAAGTCAAATAGCACATTATAAACTAGAGCCTCTACACTAGGTCACCTTAGCAAACACCGCAACGTTTGACTTAGTTAAATACCTATAAATATACACAACGGTCGTACTCCCTGCAGGAGAGCGTCCTACGACCAAGGGTGGTGCGGTCATGCCCAAACATCGCATAGTACCACCTATGCAAGGATCCAGACATATGTATACCACAGCCTGAGGGCTAGGTTCATACCCATAGTTATAACAGTTTTAGGAACACATAGGTCCTTGTAAACCATTTCATATAACAAGTTTGACTCATTTGAAAACAAGTATAAAAGTTTGGGGGCGTATTCACCTTGTCTCTTTAGGATCGGCTTCACTCACTGTCCAAGGGTCTTTCCTTTTCTTTATCTCGCACCTATAGTATGAGTATAAATATTTGTTAGTCGGATACACGATCCGGCTTAAGACCTTTAGTCTTATATCTCAATCCTCGATTGAACCTGTAGTTCAATTCTTGTTTACTTAAAAACCTTTAGTTTAAAAGTAAGTTATAAACTTTTGGTTTATAATAAAACCCGACGTTTCTTCTTCTTCTTCAAGAAGCGTAATCTTTTCTTTTATTATTTAAGAATACTCTTTATTCATTAAATAATAATTTCATAACAAAGATTATATACATATATACTTACACACATATATACGTATTCATCAATATTCAATGATCATTCATTTCTTTGTTATGTTATCTTTTCTTTTATCGAGGTATTGAGTATAACCTCGACTTAAAGCTTAAGCCTTGAATATAATATTAAACTATATTGAATCTATATTACGCCTAACCTTAATGGCGTATAGAAACTCTAGAGAAATGAGCAGCACTCCGACGCCACTTTACTTTTCTCGATCAACTTTGATACGCCAACTTCAACACTTGTCGGCACGTCTTTCGGGACTCTTTGCCAATACAACAACGCCTTCTTGATGAATGAGGCTGGAGGGTGGCACAAACTTCAAGGAATCGTTGGTTCACAATTGAAGGTTCGGGACACGTTTTACGAGGAAACAAGGCACGTTTATCGAGGCAACCGAGTATACGATTGTGGTATTGTAGAGAGATGTTAGAGAGAGAAAGGAGAGCAGGTTTTGGTGTGAGTTGGAATGAATCCCGAGCCCGCTATTTATAGACTTCAAATTGGGTCCCATCGCGGTACGCGATGAGCTCCTGGGCACCCGTCGCGTACCGCGACGTAGCCCAAGTGAGTCACAACATAGGTCTGCCACGTGTCGCCACGTGGCAGATGTTGTGCCATGTGTTGACACGTGGCGGACGTTGTGCCACGTGTCGGGACACGTGGCGACCGATGTGCCATGTGTGGACACGTGGCATACCACGTGTCTAGTTGTCTGATGCCCCATCGCGGTACGCGATGGGAGTCTCTTCTGACTCATAACGTAGCGCGATGGGTCAGGAAAACCAAATTTTCATTTTTAACCCTCATTTTTGGAATTTGGCAATTTTAGTCCCTAGACTTTGGAAAGTTGATACTTTGAACTCGAAATTTTCACGTTGTTACAATCCATTTCTTCGTTCATTTCATTACCTTATACCAAACATACCCTATATGTTTTATTAATTTAACTAATTATTTTATATAATAAATCTTTATGTATAATATTATATTATTATAATATTAACTTGTTAATAGTTATCGAGTTGTCATAATCCATCTTGTACTTTACTTAGCTTATCCATTTTCTCTTTGTTCCTCATTAGGCTTTAACGTTCACGTGAGATTTCACGCATTCTTATTATCTCAATCACCTTGTTCGTCTATCGAGGTGAGTACCACATTCCCCCTTTTAAACTCATTTTATACCGTTTTGGGGGCATATGCGTAAATCTATTTCTCATATATACTTATACACAAAACTGCAACTATTGTCTTATGTGTTAACAATTTATACATTACTTGCTTATGTGCTTACATGCTTTACGTGAACCGCATTCGGAGAGGTTCAACATAATCTCATAATAGTATAATCATACGCCAGTCGTTATAGTTTTGTGCTTCTCGACATCTCATTTATACTTGCTCACTTGGTTAATTTGTTATTCTCATTTGACTTGTTGCAAATACTTATTTCTATATATACTATATGTACATTTAAACTGGTGTGTTGCTCACTCACCCTTGTGTTGACAAAACTATTTTATTTTCAACGCATATGCAGTTCATCGTGTGACGTGATTATCAAGATTGTTTGAAGCAACTTAGGATGCATATTAGATAAAAATATACAAGAACTTAATTATGAATGTTTATTGTAATTGTTTATTTATGAGTTTGATGTACTTGATTATTTAACTAAATTTAAAAGATATTGTCACACTTGATATTGCATAATAGTGCCTTGAGAGCTGTGGGCAATCAGTTCACGCCCCGGCATTTCAACCGTAGGTTGGGGTGTGACAGATTGGTATCAAAGCCAAAGGTTTAAGATAGGTCTTTAGAAAATTGCATTAGACACCTGTTTAGGAGCCCTATACATGCCTATATGTTTACCTTTATGTGTTTAATTTTAAATTGTTTACAGCTTTTCTAGATAATTATTTATTTATTACTTATTGTTATGCACACACACACACACAAACTCCGAGGCTATGCCTCAACATTCAAAGAAAACTTTTCAAAAATTAGATTGCTTTATTTTCGGGAAATTCCTTAAGAATCCCCACCTCTTGTTTTCACTCGTTCACCTTAGGGCTCGGTTATGTGGCATGTCCCTGAAATAACTGAACGGGGGAGAGAAACTGTGAGTTGGGTCTTGGCAAAACGGTTCCGAGAACCAAAGGTAAGACGTTATTCCTTACCTGGGGGATAACCTAACCACAGTACTCGACCCTATGGACCCAAGCGAGATCCACAAATGCCATATGACCAACACCCTAAGTTGTCAACCGTGACCACATTAGTTGTTGCATCCCTATAATATTTTTAAACAGAATTCACGGTGGTTCGTGGCTAAACTCGTTTTTCCCAAATATTGTGTTCCGTTATTTAAATGGTTAGTTGGGTGAAAAATCTATGGAACCCATGGGCACACCTACTATCAATTTCTTAACATGTTGTCGTATTTTTGTTGAAGTGATCAACGTGGTGATACACAATATACTTCGACTACCCAAATTTTATTTCGATAGTTCTTTATTTAGTTTGGTCGGTTAAAACGACATGTAATGCTCATTGGGCCGACAACCTTCATTGCATTGTTAATTCGTTAATTAGTTGGGACAATCAAAATGCCATGTAACGCTCATGGGCTGTCCAACTCATTTATTTTTATTCGTTAGTTCGTTGGGCCATTCAAATTGCCATGGAAAGCTAATGGGAGGCCAACATCCACACTTTATATTTCGTTAGTTTATTGTAAACTTAATCAAATAAAAATCTAAATTTTAAAATGACTTATCTCCTCGTGTAGTCATCACACATTAATCTTATTGACTACATCATTTAACAACTATTTACACAATGTACCCCCTCATCTTATAATCATTTACTTTTAACCCTTATTACGCAAATCCCCTTACTTCTTAAGGCAATGTTTTTATAAGTTATCTATATACTTAAACATTTTATTATTCTAATGATTTTCTCAACTTATCCTTCATCTTATAAATCCTCATTTTTTGATCCTTATAGAATGTCGTCTCTAAGAAACCACCGTCATCACCAACGTTCATCTGCTTCACGCGATCGCCACTTGGCTGCTAAGATCACAAAAGAATTCGCTGCTGCAATGCCCACGATAGTCTCTTAGATCCAAAGCCTCAACTCCAACGGATCCGCCTCCTCGTCTGCACCAAATAACTATGATTTCCTTAACCTTTTGAGCACCAAACCTCCATCCTTCTGCGCTGAGGAAAATGCCACCGCTTTGCTTCAATGGTTCGAGGAAATGGTAAAAATCTTCATCCACTGCGAATGACCGGATACCAAACGGACCAACTTCGCCTCAAGCCGATTTGAGAGTCGAGCTGTTATCTGGTGGAATGCCCTGAGGAATGACCAAGGGTCTGACTTGGTCGTATCCATGCCTTGGGAAGAACTTAAGGAGCCAATGAAGAAGAAGTTATGTCCGAAACACGAACTACAAAGACTTGAGACTGAATTTTGGGAACTCAAACAGGTTGGTGGGGATAACTCTACCTACTCAAACCGTTTCCGTGAACTTAGCCGATCATACCTTACCTTGTAACCCCCGAAAACCGCGGCATTCAGAAATACATCCGCGGTGTACCAAGCATTTTCCATGATGTTGTGACGAGTCTTGATCTTTTAACCACGGTGAGGCTACGGACCTAGCTGCTTCTTTCACCGACAGTCATGGTAGGGATGGAACCTTGTCTCGCAAGGATTCCAAGCCTAATCCCGATAAGACCGAAACCGACTTATCCTCTTATGCTAAAGCCGAACCTGAACCTACTTCCAACAATAATCACCACAACAACAAGCGTAAAGCCTATGTCGTTAACCAACCCAATAACCAACCTCCTCCTAACCAAAATCAAACTGCCCTGAACAAAAAGACTTACCTTGGTCCTCATCCCCTATGTGCCAAGTGTAACTTTCATCACTCTGCCCAAACCCCTTGCCGACTATGCACCCGATGCAATATTTTTGGCCACCTTGCTAACACTTGCTGTATCTCGCCTAATGCGTAAGTCACCCCACGTGCTCAACCCGGCGCTCCTAATATCCGTGCTTGCTATTATTGTGGAGACCCAAATCATCTTCATAATACGTGCCCTCATCTTATCCATGCCCATCAAAGCCAAAATATGACTACACCCTACTACTTGACCCATGCTCACCAAGTTCAAACCAAACCACCTCATATCCTTCAAGCTGCTCCCATCAATCCAGGTCAACCTTACTTAACCCAACTTTATCAGACCCCGCATCCGCAAGCTCAAGTGTACCAAGCCTACTCTACTCAAGCCCCTGTTATGCAATCTCAACCCATTCAAGCTATTCCAAGTCAATCTACCTCAACTGCTCCTACTCCTGCAACCACTCATGGTGCCCCAAGTCACGTCAATTAAGCTACTCAGTGACCGTGAAGACCTTTGCCGGTCCCTTTATCTATCATAATTTATTTATCTTTCTTAATTACGTATTGTAATGCCTCTTTATGGCCTTGGATTATTTCCGTATTTGGACTATTTATCTTCTATCATATGAATAAAGTTCCTTTTTGTTTAAATAGATTGTTTATTAAAGTTTACTTTTATCTTATTTATTTTACCTTCATTAACCTTAACTTTTAATAAGTGATGTCTTCTTCAAATACTTATATATTTTTTTGCGATGCCTTAGTAAAATTTCCTTGCAACTTTTGGAATCGTTTTATACATTTATTTTCTGACTAAAACTCCTTAAAATTTTTATTTCCTCACAATGATGTTTTACTTAAACGCTTTGTAACCCACACAATGGGACGAGATATGTGGACCATCCGACGATCTAAGTAATTATGGATGCATACATAATTACCAAAGTCCTCGCATGGAAATCATGATCCAAATAGCCATAATAAAGAACTGAAAGTAGTTGAGATAATGGTACGAATGCAAAGATGATAAGGATATGGTGGATACGCCGCTGGTGCATCCTATATATAAGTGCCCTTATCGGATTTTCATTTGAAGCGTTACTTCAACTATCTAAAGTTCTGTATTACATATTCTATTAAACAGTGTTGTTATAGTATTTCTTAATTTCGGGACGAAATTCCCTAAAGTAGAGGAGACCATAACAACTCAGGTTTTTCGATTTATACTTTCACCCAACTCGATTCAATGTTAAGGTTAGTTTTTATTAAAAATATTTCGTTATCAAAATAGTTTGATTATTTTATTTATATTTAATTATTTATAATTATATCATTTTAGTTTTAACATTTTTAACCCAAAACTTAGAGTTTATCTTCTTTATGCCCGTTCTCAAACCTCAGGGTCCATATTGTAAATATTGCTATAACCC
The DNA here is from genome assembly GCF_021521415.1 of Bidens hawaiensis. Lineage (NCBI taxonomy): Eukaryota > Viridiplantae > Streptophyta > Magnoliopsida > Asterales > Asteraceae > Bidens > Bidens hawaiensis. The sequence continues at coordinate 1,837,402 of NW_027491189.1, read as the reverse complement.
ATATTACCTAATTGGATATCCATGAACCAAACCCGTGTTTATATCATCTTCTTGAACCCGAAACCAAAAAATCTGTTAATTTGAACTTTGAAATCGTTGTATTTGATCTCGTAATTATCTTTGTTATCTTAATTTCGGCCTAATAAACATTATAAACGTGTTAATTATATCTATTATCCAGTTTTTGAAATTAAAACGAAACTCTAATATCATTATCTATATAAACGAACGTGTTTGCTGCAATTGATTTATCAATTAGCATCTCATACCCATCGCCAACTATAACCCTATAACTAATTACACTACCTCTGCTGTTTACGAGCTCGTTCGTGTTGGATCCGTAGTTTAAATGGTTTGTACTTAGTTAGTTTTGGGTTTGGGTTATGAATGTGAACCAAGATCCATTATGGTTCTCGGTGGGCTTTGGGCTGTTTGTTGGTCTTGGGTGTTGGCTACCCTATATATAGATTATATTGTATATGGTTTTGGGTAGGTTGTTCATTTGGTATTATTGGCCATTCACCTTTTATTGGTGTTGAACGAGTATTGTATTTTGCTTAAGCATCGGACGTAATATAGTTATGTTTTGAAGCATCATATTGTGTGATTTACTTGTTCTTGTTTACTGTCTTGAATCATCTCTTGTTAGTATTCCACACTTACAAAGAGATTGTTGATATCATATTGAAAGATCCTTCTATGGGTTTTACAATTGGTATCAGAGCCTTTGACCTATTCAGGCTCGTTATCGTGATATCAACGGATTCAATATCTCAGTTTTGTTTGGTGGTGTAGGTGTTTTTCCGACGAGTTTTTGATCGGAGAAGGAGGAAAGTTGTTAGTTTGGTCAAAGATCACATTATATTTGGAAACAATTTGAATCCCATAAAACAGGGATTTAGTTGTTACCAAAATAAGATTGTAAAACGCGTTTTGGGAGTTCTCGGCTATGCTCTTTAGATTTCGGCCTTTAAACAAAAGTTCTATGCCTAGAATAAGAGTTTTCAGCCAAAATCAAGTGATTTCGGCCAATTTTTGATCGTTCTCGACTCAGTTCAAGAGTTTTCGGCCAGACTTGAGAGTTCTCTATGGTTCTCGGTCAAAGTCTTCAGTTCTCGATCAACATTCCTCAGTTCTCGGTCAATGTTATCTATTTTTGATCAAAAAATTTGGCTCTTGGTCAATGCATACTGTGAATGTAGTTAGGCCTGATCAATCTGATTTGGGCCTTGTGCATTGGACTTTAGTGTTTTCTGCACTTAAAATTGTTTGGACTGAATAAACTAAAATGGATCAACAAATTAACAATAATGGGTCTTCCAATGCTTCACTCCATCAAGAATTGGACTATATAATAGGGACCACTACACGTGTGCCCCGTCTGTTGTCTCATGAGGGGTTTAGTGAGTGGAAGTTTCGTTTGGAGAAGTATGTTAAGATGAAAGATGACAAAATATGGAGAAGCATAGTTAGGGGTCCTCAAGTCATCACTTTCCAACGTGAGAACTCTACTGAAGTTGCTGTAAAGCCTGTTGCTATGTATGATGATGATGATGATGATGATCTTGCTAAAATGGAAGAGGATGAAAAGTCACTTTCAACCCTGACTATGGCACTTTCACCTGAGATTGCCTTGGGTTTTAGAGAATTGCAATCTGCTAAGGAACTGTGGGAAGCACTGATTGAGGTGTATGAAGGAAATGAAGACATGAAGAGAAGTCGTCAAAATCTACAACGATAAAAATTCAATATGTTTAATCATGTTCTGGGAGAGTCGTTAGAAACTCAGCTTCAGAGGTTCATAGCTTTTGTGACTGAGATGAGATTTGCTAGCATTAACATAACAGCTGCTGAGACAAACAATAAGTTGGTGAACTCATTACCTCAAAGTTGGGACATGAATGTTGCTGTCATTAAGAAGATGAAGGATCTCAACAAGTTAACACTGTCTAAGGTTATGGCTATCATCAAAGCATGTGACATGGAAGACAAACAACATGCCATAAATCATGCAAATTCCTATAGTGCAGTTGGTTACAATGTGGCTTCCAATAATGCACTCATCTCACAAGAGAACTTCTCCATGTTCAAGACTACTCAAGGACAACATAAATTTCAACCTCAAGCCAACTTCTCAATGTTTAAGTCCACTCAGGGTCATGGTCAATATTCTCATATTTCACCACAACCTACACCGGTGTTCTTTTCCAAACCTGGTCAATCCTCTACTTTTAATGCTTAGCCTCAACTGTCTTGTGTCCCTCCCAGTCCAAATTCTAGTCAGACTCCCATTATTTCAAAAGAATCTCAAGAGAACATCGCTCTAATGGTGGGATTCATGAACTGTTACAATGCTTTTCTTGCGGGAGATTTGGTCCAACCTGCAGTGGCTGCTGTACTCGATCAAATTCATCCTGATGATGTAGAGGAAATGGATATTTCTTAGCAAATCACCATGCCAGTGTTTAGGGCCAAGAAACTTACTAAGAGAACCAGAAGAAATAATTGGAACATGCCGAATAATCAGAAGGTGGGTTTTAACAAGGACACCCTGAGGTGTTACAACTGTCACGAGCCTGGTCATTTTGCTCGTGAGTGCACTAATCCAGCCAAGGAAGGAAATATGGAAAGGGCGCTGGATCCCGTGACTACTACTAGAGGAGAAGCTAGGGGTAGCTCAGTTGATGGTAAAAGGGGTTTGGTTGCTTAACAGTTCTCACGGTCTGATCAGATGGCTACTCTCAACATAAACAATCAAACTGCCAACTTTGCTCATGTTGAAGAAACCGAAGAAGAAAATGTTGCTGAGGATCATGTCAAGGAACTTCAATTTGCATTCATATCATTCACTTCTCCCAGCTCTTCTGATGTAAGTTCTTCTTTATGTTCTCAAGCTTGTAGTGATAAATTAGATCTTTACAAATCCTATAACAGTAACCTGCTTAGAGAAATGGAAATGGTAAAGTCTGAAATTCATAAGCTTAAGAAAACTGAAAAGGCTTATTTGGATAAAATAGAGGCACAAAAAAAGGACTTTTCCAAACTAAAATCTGAGATTAGTTTGAAATGTTGTCACCATCTTGATGCCAAACAGAAAATTGTTGAATTAACTGCTGACTGGAAGCCTCTAAGTTAGAAGTTTTTAATTTAACTGAAAAATTTAAAAGGGCTGAATTTGATTTTAAAAAGTTTGATGGGTCCAATAAGGTAGTTAATTCCATGATTGAAAATCAGCTATGGTGGGAAGAGAATGAGGGTGAGGGTATAGGATATAGTCAGGTACCCCCACCATATAATGACAACTACTCAGGTCTTCCTCTTACCAAAGAGCAAGAAGAAAAGGTTAAAGATATGAAGTATGGTAAACCAGCTAACAGTGAAAAGAACGATTCAGTAAAAACTATTGCGTCCACTTCAAAAGCGAACGACTCTGATGTGTTTACTTCATGTGCAGAGAAAGTAATCATTGAGGAATGGACTGATGAGGACGATGACTACAGTGTTTCATTTAATAAAGACTTTAATTCTGATATTTCTTTAAAACTACCGGTTTTGAATTCTGTTATTCTGATTGTTTATGTGGACTCTGTTTTTAAGAGCAAGGATTCTTGTGTGATTGATTCCGTTAAGACTTTGAAGTCTGATAATGTGATTTCTAATAATTTCAAAAAATCAAAAGATTCCAACAAATACTCATCGCCTAAGTTTGTTAAAGAGGGATGCTCTATTGACAAACAAGGCGATAAGTTAAAAAAATGTGACAAGTGGTAAGCGTCAAGTAAAGCAAACTGGTCCACACAATCGGTCCAGACAAGGAGTTGCCCAAAATAATTTTTATGTAAAACGTCAAACTTGTTTTAACTGTGGCACTCTCGGTCATATTCCCATAAATTGTCCACATCGTCCATATGTTCCCTATTATGGATTTTATCAGATGAATATTCCTTATATGCATCATAATAACTACAGGCAAAAATTCAGGCATAATCAGGCTAATCCTTCTGACAGTGATTGGAACAGAAACAAATCTGGCAGGTTTAGTCCTCATCAGACCAAGCCTAACATGTTTCGTAAAGAGGGTAGAAAAGGTGCTTCTGTCTCAAAAACAAAGACGAATTCTAAACCAAAACAAGTGGAAAAGATAAATCGTCTGTTTCTAACCCTCAAAAACCAGAGATCAAGTCATCCATTCGTACACATAATGCCAAATCTTACAATGGTAGACATAAATGGTTGCCTAAATCTCCAGTAAAAGAGTCTTTAAACTCAATGTTAGATGATCAAAAGGACATGTCATGGCAACCTGTGACAATCTTGGATAAGTCAGGGTCACCAAATGTAACTATGGACTGGGTACCAAAGTTTAACTAATCTCGCACATCGTGCAAGAACAACTATGGAGGAATATCATCTGACCTTGGTATGTTGATAGTGGCTGTTCCAGGAACATGACATGAGACATTTCCAAGCCACATGACATTCAAATTTGTAATGGTGGGTATGTGTCCTTTGCGGGAGGAGAAAAAGGGAAGATTACACAGAAGGGTACTGTAAGTAACGGGAATCTGAAATTCGAAAATGTTAATTTTGTTCCAAAGTCGAAGCACAGTTTGTTGAGCGTGTCACAAATCTGTGATAAAGGGTTTTCAACTCATTTTACTAAGAAATAATGGTTGATTTTGAAACTTGGTATCATCATTCCAGAACACAGGATTCTTGTTCGATCACAAAGAAAAGATAATGCTTATGTGATCGACATGAACAAAAATGTTCTTGATGAAATAACCTGCTTGTTTTCAAAAGTTTCAGAACATAATGCCATGCTTTGGCATCGTCGTATTGGTCATGCTAATATGAAAAACTTGACCGTCTTGCTAAAAGTGATTCGGTACGTGGTTTACCCGTTAGAGACTTTGTTAATATTGACAAAATGTGTGGCCTGTGCTTTGGGTAAACATCATCGAAAAACTCATAAGCCAAAATTGATTAATACCATTTCATCAGTTTTTCAATTGCTACATATGGACCTTTTCGGTCCGGTTCATGTTTTGAGTCTTTCTCGCAATTCTTATTGTCTCGTTATTATTGATGACTACTCACGTTTTACTTGGGTGTTTTTCTTGTCAAATAAGAGTGAAACTACAGAACTAATCAAGAGGTTTGTGCTGCTTATGGAAAATCAACTAAATCTGAAGCTGAAGGTAATTCGCTGTGACAATGGTACGGAATTCAAGAATGCTTCGCTGAATTATCTTTGCTCAAAAATAGGAGTGCTTCGTCAGTACAGTTCAGCTCGGACACCGCAACAGAATGGTGTGGCTGAAAGGAGAAACAGGACTCTTATCGAGGCAGCGAGGACCATGTTGTGTGATTCTAAATTACCATTATTCTTCTAGGCCGATGCTATTAATACAACATGCCATGTTCAGAATCGGGTGATAATCAACAAGTCTCAAATGAAAACTCCATGAGATTGTCTACGGTCATAAGCCCACAGTTGCACACTTCAAAGCGTTTGGTTGCCGATGTACTCTACTGAATCTTGAGTCAACTCCAAAATTTGGGGCCAAAGCTGATAACTGTTATTTCGTTGGTTATAATGGTCATACTACTTACAGAGTCTACAATAAGTCAACCAAGCAAATTTTGGAATCATATAATGTTCGTTGGTTGGAAGAAAACGAGACCGATGCCCGTATCGGTTCTGACTGGCTGTTTGATTACAATGAACTCTTCAAACCGTTCAATGTATTTCCGGTTTTCAACACAGATATGTCAGGTGATGCTACCATAGATGCTGAGAAAGAAGATCCGCATGCAGTATCTCACATATCTCCAATCTTGAATGATGATCTCACAGAGCCACTTGATGTTACTCAGCCATCTCCGTCAATCAACCAGAAGAAGTTACTGAAACTATGTCTTCAACTTCCTCAGAAAATGCTCCAATAGTTGAGGGGGAGAGTTTTATTCGTCAAATTTTTGGGAGCACGTTGTTTCCTGATATCATTCGAAATGAATACATTGCCAGCACCTCATACTCACACAGTACGACAGCTTCTGGATAGAAGAATCCTCTCACTGAAATTGATGAGAATTTATCAAACCTACCTCCTATCGGAATTGTTCCCGAGCAACCGATTCCAACAAGAACTCAACAAAATCATCCATTAGAGAATGTCATAGGTCCTCTCGAAATAGGCGTGTCCACCAGAAGTCAGACTGGACACATAAACAGTTGCCTATTCTCTTGTTTTATCTCTCAGATTGAGCCAAAGTCGGTGGAAATGGCTCTTCAAGAACCAAGTTGGGTAGATGCTATGCACGAAGAGTTGAATCAGTTTGATAAATTGAAAGTATGAAGATTGGTTGAACTACCGAAGGGAAATAAAGCACTAGATACGAGATAGGTCTTCCGAAACAAGAAAGATGACACAGGGGTTATCGTTAGAGACAAGGCACGGTTGGTAGTTCGTGGTTTTTGTCAGGTTAAAGAGTTATATTACACTGAAGTCTATGCTCCCGTAGCTAGGCTTGAGCCCATCAGGATCTTTCTGGCTTATGCATCATACATGGGTTTCACGGTGTATCAGATGGATGTTTTGACAATATTTTTGTACGGCGAAGTTAAAGAAGAGATTTACGTGGATCAGCCACCGGGTTTTGAAGACTCCAAGAATCCCAATCACATCTACAAGTTAGATAAAGCATTGTATGGGCTTTATCAGGCTCTTCGGGCGTGGTATGCTACGCTGACTGCTCATCTTCTGGGTCATGGCTATAAAACAGGGACCATTGATCAGACTCTGTTTCTTAAAACTATCGGGAAGGATTTGATTCTAGTTCAGATTTATATAGATGTCATTATATTTGGATCCACTATGCTGAGATGTGCTCTGAATTTGAAGAAGTAATGAAGAAAAGTTTTGAGATGAACTCATTGGGAGAAATGACAACGTTTTTTGGGTTGCAGGTTCGTCAGAGCTCTACGGGAATCTTGCTGCATCAAGGAAAGTATGTTGAAGATATGCTTGCAAAATTTGAATTTCAAGATTCCAAGAGTGCCACTACTCCTATGGTGGAAAGGCCTCTCCTGCCGTCTGATCCTAAAGTGAGTCCCGTAGATCAAACATACTATCAATCAATGATCGGTCTCTGATGTACCTCACAGTCAGTCGTCCTGACATCATGTTTGCTGTTTGCCAGTGTGCCCGCTTCCAGACTAACCCTAAACTTTCTTATTTAATTGTTGTTAAATGTATTTTTAGATATCTAAATGGGCAACCGAAGTTAGGTCTTTGGTATCCCAAAAACTTAGATTTTGATCTTTATGCTTTTACTTATAGGAATTTTGGTAGAGATAACATTGACAGGAAATCCACATCTGCTGGCTGCCAGTTTTTGGGCGATCGTCTTATCTCATGGCAATTCAAGAAGCAACAAATGGTATCTACATCAACTGCCGAGGCTGAATATGTTGCTATGTCTGCTTGCTGCTCACAGGTTATCTGGATGCAAAATCAATTGCTGGATTACGGTTTGGAATTTCTTGACACTCCTATTTAATAGTAATAATGATGCTGCCATTGCAGTCATTAAAAATCCGGTTCAACATTCAAAAACCAAGCACGTTGATTTCAAAATACATTTTATTCGCGACTGTTTCGACCAAAAATTGATTCATCTTGAACAACTTCACACTGATAATAATGTGGCGAAATTATTTACAAAACATATCGGAACAGCCAAATTTAATGTGCTTGTGAGTTTTCTGAAAATGCTTCGTTTTGAGAATTGAGTCTTTTTGGGTATAAATTTGTACATATTTTCTAAATTTAAACATATTTAAGGGAAGAAAATTAAAAAAAAATAGTGTGTGCATTTTTCTTATTTCCTAAAAAAAATTCAACAAGTCAAAAAGAGTGTTTGTGTGTGTCACTTTCGCTTAAAATTATGTTGGCTGCTCAAGTTTGAGGGACATATACCTGTATATGTTTGGTCCGGTCATCCACTTGTAGATTCACATGATAGCCATTTACCTAAAGACAAAAGCATCCGCGGAGATGGTGATGAGTTTTGTGTTTGAACTGTTTCACTTAAAATTATGTTGGTAACTCTAAGTTAAATGGACATATATTTTCATATGTGTTTGGTCCTGTTAACCACTTGTGGACATACGGGATAGCCATTTATCTGAAAACTATGAGTTTCAGGGTAACTGAGTTTTTAAACCATCTTCTGGGAAATGATATGATTATTCAGTTAACAGCTTTCTGAAGTTTCAAAACATTTTTAAAAGAAAATTGATCCAATCTTTTGAAAAATATAGAAAATTATTTTTGTGTGCATAACGGGTGAAGTTATTAAGCTTGAAAGGCTCTAGAGCAGTCATTGATTTGTTGGTAGCTTTCCATGATGCGTAAAAGTAGAAGTGATATAAACTAAATATTCTAAACTTACTGTGGAGAGTCATTTTGAATAAATGTTCATGTCTTCATATACATCTCTCCGAATGATAGGCAGAAAAGCAATTACACAGTCATACACGAGCCCGTTAGTGTCTTGATCACCAAAAATATTGTGTTATATTACTCTAGTGATCCAGATTCGGGACTTACATGTGCTTATTATTTAAAAATAAAAATAAAAAAAATTGTTGAGTATGTATATAATTTGTGCTGGTACTTTTTCAAAAGGCTTAAAGGGTCAAACTAGAACTACAAGGGTGAGGCTTTCAAATCTATTTTGAACACCCTAAATGAAAGGCATTTAAGTCCAACTTTTAACCTTAAAGCTTATAAGTTTTATTGCTTTCTATAAATTTTGATCAAGCACTAGGGGGTTGGAGTCAAATTGGGGTGATCTGAGGAAAGCCAAATACGCTTTGAGAAGAGATAGGAGGCATCACAGGTCCATGAGTGATGTCCATATAAGATTTATGCCCAATTGAACCAAATCCATATCACTAACGCAATGAAAATCATGCTAAGTCATTTATACCTGCCATCAACATGTTTCTTTAAGCCATAATATTGCTGAACATGAATCCTTGTGAAAGTACCTCAATCGGTAAGATTCCATGTTCGGATCTTTTCATAAAAGGCGGCATTTCTATCAAAACTGAGATTTGATCCCAAAATTATGTTATATTTCTAGAGGACCGGTGTGTGTGTTAATTTTATTTTATTTTACTTTGTTCACTTTGTTTTCATCTCGAAACTACTCTCCTCGAAATAAGGGGTAAACTTTTTTCTTTGATGTGGGTAAACTACTTTGGACCTTGGGTTTGCAACTGGTTATCTTATAACTCAGTCTTGGGCCAAAGTTTGTAATCTGGGCTCGTCTGGATGGTCATTATGGTTTCTCGGCCCAATTGTTTGGGAATATAAGAGGGTTTCTTTTTGGGCTCGTATGGTTGGGTTTCTCTTGGTCCCTATGGGTTCTCGGCCCACGAAGTTTGGAATACAAATGGATTTTTTAACTCAATTATTATTATCACTTTAAAAAAAAATATGTCTCTCTAATCAAGACTGATCATGCTTTAGTTTCTTTGTGTTCGATTACAAAAATGGCTGATCAGGCTCCTTAAAATTTTGTTGATACTCATAATATAGTTGGATACCTATTTGATCCACCACCGACGCACAAGGAGTTCAAATCTATGATCGTTGGTCTTAACACCTGTCGGATTTCTCACGCTTTAAGAGAAAATCCTATCATTTGCAAGAAGACGACCACCGAATTCTGGAACAGTGCTTCAATCAACCAGCGAGGACCAGGTGGAGTTGTTTCTATAGACTCCAAAGTGCAAAGAAGCCGGTCATTATCACAGAGGCCATTATACGCGAGGTTCTCTTATTTGGGGATCAACCTGATTACCAACAGAATACACGACTGCTGCTGTCCTGAGGTCCTTGCAAGAATGGGCTACGAGAGATCCTATCCTCCTGCAATCAAGAAGCTATTTTACCCGTACTGGAGGTTTTTGATACACACATTCTTTACGTGTGTCGGGACGAATAGGAGTACCCGATGAGATTAGCCACACACAGATGTCGATTGTAGTTTCTCTGATCATGGATTGGAATTTCAACAATTCCAAGTTCGTTTTCGATGATATGATGAGCAACTTGAAGGGAAAGAAGAAAGGGATGTTTCTTATGTATCCTCAGTTCTTACAAATGATAATTGATTCACACTACACTGATCTCGTTAAATCTCTTTAGACGCTGGATATGAAATCGATGGGACCCAATACGTTTGGGTTGATGAAACACTCAATGAAAGGGGCAAAATTTGTGTACCAGGGTCTTCACGATCTGGTTAACTTTGGGTGTTTTGCTGAAACAGAGACTTTTTCAAGTTAGAGCTCAAGTTGCTGAAGAACATGTGGCACAAGTTCAAAAGCGTGTCGCTACACTTGAGATTATTTTAGATGATGAAGATGAGGAGACTGTCGTACAACATATGGAGTCTGAACACCGTGAAACAGAAGCTTCTTCGTCTGCTGAGTAATTAAAAGATTTTGAAAGCTTCAAAGAATTGCTGCAGTTGACTGCCTTGAAGCCTCCTCAAGCAGTCACTGTGAATAAAGATGATAAAGCCCCTGAGGAACTAGCCGCCGATCTCATTCCACGTAAACTAAGGAAGAAAGATCCGAGACCTGGCGTGCTAGTCACTGAAGCTACAACAACAACAACAAGCTAACAACAACAACCACATCAACATGAGTTGGACGTTCCTGAGACTCATGTTGACCCGAGTCCATCCATTGCTTTTGATGACATTGCTCATGAGTTTGACTTTGAGGCCAATATTCCACATACTGATGAGGCCTATATTCCACATACCGATGCCCCATCTGGATCATCTGACCCAACCAATCAGGGTCATTCAAGATCTAGTGCCTCCGAGAAGCTTGCTCAGATTCTCTCCATGCAAGAAACTTATTTGCAAAATAAAGTAAAGGGGGTTGTTCTTGAAGATGCTCCCGTTGATGTACAAGCTCTGTAACGTTGAGTTTTTGAAATCGAACAAGATTCAGTTATAAAAAATGTGCGTATTCAAGAACTTGAAGCTAGCAACTCAGGTAAAGATTCCAAGATCAAAGAGCTTCAGTCAAACATGGGAGGCCTAACTGCTATGTACCTAGATCTCCAACAGAAACTGATTCAAAGATTTGGTGACGAATTCAAGGGCAGTGAAGAACAAGTTAAGATCCCAACTACTGCTGAACAAGGTGGAAGTTCCAGTGCACAAACATCTGCACATGCTAACGCTGCTGAGTCACTGGAGCACTATCTGACAATTCCACCAAAAACAGCTGAACAATCGGAACGTATTCAAAAGAATCTCCTCGTAATGAAGAATTCTAATCAAAACGTTGAATCGTCCGATCATCCAGACAGTTTCATTGTCACCTTTCCAAAGGGATTCTCAGATAAATATGGTGTTCTTTCTAGGGTCGTGTCATGGGGATTTGATGCTGACAAGAACATGTGGTGGGTTAAACGGAGATCTGGGACTACTGAGTATTATAAGAAGATGAAAGACTTCGGATCTTGGACAAAGGTAGATCTCAGCGACCTGATCAACGCTCCGTTCCACAACCCAACTCATGAGAAGCGAGCTATTGACTTCTGGAACTTTCTACGATGTTAAGTCGATAACAGGTTTCCAAACATGAAGACCGCTGAGTCATTTTTGAAGAAGGCTAAGGGGGTTAAAGATCCATGGACAGGAAAGACCATGGTAAATGTCATGTGGCCTGCCACAAACAAGGCTACTCATATTCCTGTGCCTGAAGCCATTCAAGATGGTACCCTGATTAACATGAGTTTCTGGATATATGATAGTGAGACTGCCACCGTTGTTATACGTTTACGGAAAGGTAAGGGCAGTTCAGGTTTGTTGATCCGAGAGATTTGCTTAAATTTGGAGAAAGAGACATCAAGACCCTCAGCAAATTTCAAATCATAGCTGACCTAATTTTTGAAACTGCTGCAAAGAAGTTCACTGGTATGGCGGCTTCCATTATCAGTACTGTATTTTGGGCAAGTGGCTTGAAGGACGCGGATTTCGATTACATGGAGCACGATTAAAGAACGAAGCTACAAACCAAGGGGGAGATTTTTGGGTCCGTATTTTAAATGGTTTGTACTTAGTTAGTTTTGGGTTTGGGTTACGAATGTGAACCGAGATCCATTATGGTTCTTGGTGGGCTTTGGCCTGTTTGTTGGTCTTGGGTGTTGGCTACCCTATATATAGATTATATTGTATAGGGTTTTGGGTAGGCTGTTCATCTGGTATTATTGGCCGTTCACCATGTTATTGGTGTTGAACGAGTATTGTATTTTGCTTAAGCATCGGACGTAATATACATATGTTTTGAAGCATCATATTGTGTGATTTACTTGTTCTTGTTTACTGTCTTGAATCGTCTCTTGTTAGTATTCCGCACTTATAAAGAGATTGTTGATATCATACTGAAAGATCCTTCAACGGGACTTGCAGTTGTACCCTTATTGCGCGGCACTGTTGGGTCCAGATAACCTCATCTGGTCATCAATCAAGGTAAAATAATTACAAGGTTTTGATCGCGTTACTATGCTGATCAAAAGCCCTAAGATCAATTTGTGTAATTATAACGGGTTTAATCAAATCAATTTATAGGGTTTATGCAATGAATCTGAGTTGAACAGCTTGTGTATATACTTAAAAGAAACGAGTTCTTAACGCATGTCACTGGTAGCCTAGTTGGTTAAACATTATGAATCACAGGGTGGAGGTCGCTGGTTCAACCCCTGCACCCCGAATTGTTAGGCATTTAATGTTATTTTCTTTTTTTGAACATTTAATAATCATATTAATAATAATAATAATAATAACTAATTAAAACCATTCTAATAAAACCAACTTTACAATACTCGTTTAATTCACGTTTTCGTTCGTGTATATACATATAAGCATATATGTGTGTGTGTGTGTATATATATATAAGTATATAATAACTTAAAAACTAATATTTGGATATATATATATAAATCAAGTAAACTATATATACATACATATATATATATATATATATATATATATATATATATATATATATATATATATATATATTTATATATATATATATATATATTTATATATATATTTATAAAATTAAATGTAATATTTTCCAATATATGTTTTATTAATTTAACTAATTATTTTATATAATAAATCTTTATGTATAATATTATATTATTATAATATTAACTTATTAATAGTTATCGAGTTGTCATAATCCATCTTGTACTTTACTTAACTTATCCGTTTTCTCTTTGTTCCTCATTATGCTTTAACGTTCACGTGTGATTTCACGCATTCTTATTATCTCAATCACCTTGTTCGTCTATCTAGGTGAGTACCACATTCCCCCTTTTAAACTCATTTTATATCATTTTGAGGGCATATGCGTAAATATATTTCTCATCTATACTTTTACACAAAACTGCAACTATTGTCTTATGTGTTAACAATTTATACCTTACTTGTTTATGTGCTTACATGCTTTACGTGAAATGCATTCGGAGAGGTCCAACATAATCTCAGAATAGTATGATCATACGCCAGTCGTTATAGCTTTGTGCTTCTCGACATCTCATTTATACTTGCTCATTTGATTAATTTGTTATTCTCATATGACTTGTTGCAAATACTTATTTCTATATATACTATATGTACATTTAAACTGGTGTGTTGCTCACTCAACCTTGTGTTGATGAAACTATTTTATTTTCAACGCATATGCAGGTAATCGTGTGACGTGATTATCAAGATTGTTTGAAGCAACTTAGGATGCATATTAGATAAAAAGATACAAGAACTTAATTATGGATGTTTATTGTAATTTTTTATTTATGAGTTTGATGTACTTGATTATTTAACTAAATTTAATAGATATTGTCAAACTTGATATTGCATAATAGTACCTTAAGAGCTGATATGTGTTTAATAAAATGCTCTTTCTAGGGAACTCACAACTAAGCTTTAAATTTATAAAACGAAACTCCTAATGAATCCACACACAACCGACAAGTGTACCGATCACAAGTAGTATAGACCTAAGAAGTCCGAGTATCGAACACAAGGACACGTGGAACGCCTATGAAAACTAAACCCTAGACAAGACCTTCCGAAGAATAATATTTTTTTAAGTTGATTAAAAATAATTAAACTACTTGACTTAAATAACTTTAACTAAATTAATTAACTAAACTTAACTTAACTTGACGAAACACATAATGAAACTTTGAAATTTAACTGACAATGGAGAAAACGTCTACCTGGTAAGAATCATATTGAAGGTCTAACAAGCTAATGGATTGAATGATTTCACGACACTGGTATCTAAGGATGACACAACTAAGGTTCGCTCAAGAAAGCTAGATCACCTCTCGGTCTTACTAACAAACCCTAACTTACACTTAACTGATTTTAAGAACAAACCGGGAAACGAATGCTAAGGTGTTCTAATGTCGAATCTCCTCTCAGTCTCACCAACACACGACCCTAATGGAAACGAATACTACGCAACCAAGGATAGAGGAGCAATTTGGTTTAACTTAAACTAGACCAACTAATCGCTCACAAACCCAAACACGACAAGAACCGAACCCGCTCTCGCGCAATCCTAATCCTAACAAGTAAAAGTTGTGAGACGACGACTATACTTCCTATTAACTATCGGTCTCTAAGAAGGTGCTTACCCGCTGAATTCAATCAATTAACACACTCAACAAAACCTACGGTTGATCCTACCGCAATCAAACTCTAAACACAAAGTCAAGAATCAAACAAGCTACAATCAATCAAAACTAATTTAACCAATCGAAGCAAGAGGTTTATGAGTATAATTAATAAAATCACAGCCACTAAACACAACCTAATTCAAAATTAAAACAAACTTTCAATAGAAAATCAAGTCATATTGATCAAACAATTCACTAAACTCATTAAAACCTAACAATAATCATCAAACCTAGGTAGAACAAAGAAGATTAGCTACACATAATTTTTGAACAACAGCAAACACTTAATAAAAACACCATATTGATCATCACAAACATAGTTAAATTCATTCAACAATCAATATTAATCAACCACAACTCAAACCCTAACTCAATTGCAAAAGAATTCAATTTTAAAGTTTAAAAACAAAAGAGTTGTAAACACTAATCAGAACACAAAATTTATAAATGTTTACTATTGTTTGGGGCTGAGATTAATGATTAATAAACGACCCTAGCTGCTGTCCCGATCCCCTTTGTTGTTCTTCTTCTTTCCTTGGCTGCCAAGATGTATTAAAAATTATTTTCTTCTACCTAAACCTTGCTGCCGATCGGAAATATGGAGAGAGGTTTAGGTTTCGTCTTTAAATTATATTTGTTTGTTGTTTCCTTGGAGCATTCAGTGAGAAAGATTCCAGCCACCCAAACAAGTAGTAAAGGTTTGTCTCCTTAACACCAACAACAATTGAACCACCACTAGCCGACCAAACTTTATTTATTTCCAAACCCTTGCTGCCGTGAGATGATTCCCAGCCACACAAACCTCAATTGAACCTTTGTCTTCTCTCAACAAACACTAAACAAACTGACCACACAAACAACAAACTATATTTGTTTTCTGGATGCTCCTGTTCCGATCGGCACCTCTCCAAGGGTTGTTAGGTTTTTTTATTATTTTTATGGTCTATTATATAATATGCAAGAAAGGCTTTCTCCATGTGGGCTTGGGTCGGGCCTTGAATTTACTCTTCAAAACTTCATCATAAAAGCCTCTTTTATCTTCCAAAACCCGATCCTTTTCTCTTGTAAAAACTCATAACCTACACAAATATTAAAATTTGTAAGATCATGCACAAACAAGCCATAACTATTATCAATTATATACTTAAGCACTTATATGATAAAAAGGTGTGGAAAATAGGTGTGTTTTACAACACATCAAGAGCTGTGGGCAATCAATTCAAGCCCCAATATTTCCGTCATAAGTTGGGGTGTGACACTAATGCATCCCATCAATACAGGATTTAAGGGCATAAAACCGTACACCATTGAAATGTAGACCGTGCACTAGACGCTTAAACACTTTATTAACACTTTATTTTTGGTGATATACTGAAACATAAGGCTTGAGTATAACATGCTATTACATTTATGCCTTTATCACCAAGACTTTTGCTAGAATACTAACCCATCTTTCAACATGGCAATTTATGTTTATATCACTTATTCCCTTACTTGTTTATTCAAAAACCTACTCATACACCAAACAATAAGCAATAGACTTTTATTCTCCAATTTACCGGATTTGGAACAAGACGATCAATGTACTATCATTTTCCTTTTATGCTTCAAAACTCATTTTGAAGAGCAATTTTCTATTGTTTTGAATTTTTCACATTTTTAAATGTTTTTGGCTTTTAAGATTTTCAAATTTTTTTGTATTTTAAGAAATTTCAAATGTTTTTGTATTTTAAGATTTTTCAAATGTTTTTGCATTTTTCCTAAACCATTTCTCCCCCTGAAATCAAAAACTATAAAAAAATATTTACAAAAATCAAATTTGACCTGGTGAATGGTTAATCCAATATCGGAATCCATAACCTCGAGATCACTCACTTCCCCACCACCCAATTTCTTTATACCATTAAGTCGCAACAAATATAAAAAATATGTTTTTATCGAAAGCTTTAGTAAAAAGATCAGCTTTTTTTTCTTCGGTGTGAATTTTTTCTATGATAATCAACTTCTTCTCGTAACAATCAGGGATGAAGTGATACCGTATATCTATATGTTTTGTTTTTGAGTGACTTACCGGGTTTTTAGTTATGGAAATAGCAGCAGTATTATCTACTAAAATAAGAGTAGTAAGAAAATTCAAACCGTAGTTGAGCATTTGTTGTTGTATCCACAAAATCTAGGAACAACAGCTAGAAGCAGCTACATATTCGGCTTCACAGGTGGATAGCGACACATGCTTCTTACACTGCCATGTCACCAACCTGCTACCAAGAATTGACAGTCGGCGGTGGTAGATTTGGCATTCAGCTTGCAGCTACCATAGTCAGAATCAGAATAAGCTCTCAGCTCAAATACATCGTCTCGAGGATACCAAAGACCGAACCTTGGATACCCCTTAAGACCGAACCTTGGATACCCCTTAAGACCCTTGGACTGGATTAATATCGGGCACACAAACACGTCGGATACCTGATGTCTGGCCTTGAAGCACTAAGATACATGATGGAACCAATCATAGAACGATAGAGTGTTTTATCGACCTTCTCCCCGGTGGGATCAGGACCAATTCCATGATTTAGCGGGATAGGAGTGCTGCTCGGTGATGAGTCATCCATATTGAACTTTTCGAGGATATCATTGACATATTTTTTCTGGTGAATAAAAATCCCATCAGACCTTGTTCGACTTGAAATCCTAAGAAAAACTTCAACTCTCCCATAGAGCTCATCTCAAACTTTGACTTCATAACATCCTCAAACTCTTTGCACAAAAAATCATTTTTTGACCCAAAAATGATATTGTCCACATAGACCTGGACTATCTGCAAATGACCATCCCCTTCCTTAGTGAAGAGTGTACAATCGACAGTGCCACGAACACAGCTATTATCCAACAAATGTTGAGACAATGTGTCATACCAAGCTATCGGGGCTTGATGTAGACCGTAAAGAGCTTTGTCGAGCAGGTACATTTTATCTTGTGAATAGGATCGACAAACCCCGGTGGTTGTCCTACAAAACTTCTTCACTCAATTTACCGTTCATGAAATCAACTTAACATCCAACTGGTAGAGCTTAAATCCCTTCCAAGATGCAAAGGCTAAGAAAATTATAATCGCTTCTAGTCTAGCAACGGGAGCATAAACTTCATTAAAATCGACTCCTTTTCTTTGATTAAAATCGACTCCTTCTAGTCTAGCAACGTGCCTTATTTCTGACAATTATACCATTTTCATCCCTTTTTCACTTGAAAACCCACTTGGTATTAATGCATCGTATGTTATCCGGTAGTTCAAAATGTTTCCATACTCCAAGCTTTTCAAATTGCAATAATTCTTCTTGCATTGCATTTACCCAACTTTCTTCAGTCAACGCTTGTTTATACGTCATCGATTCAATATGAGAAATGAAACATTTGAATGAGAACATGTTCTCAAGAGGAGCGACTTGAGTATAAGAACAACTAAGACTTTAATCAATCTGACTTCGAGTACGAACACCAAAATTAAGATCTCCAATAATATTCTCTTCGGGGTGATATGATAAAGTTTGAGGTATAACTTCATCATGAACTATCACATCATTAGGAAGATTCGTGACATTTTCATCATTAGCCAACTCATCAGAAAGCACAAAATTAGCAGTAACAGGATCAGGAATAACAGGATCAGGTGTTGGTTGAATAAAAGACTCAATCCAATCATTGTGATCTTCACCATCATCGTCAAAAGAAGGTGTAGTCGGAGTATCATCAACATGGTCATGATCATCAAGAATCTGATCTTCATTAAAGATTGGAACGTCTTGTGTAGGAATTTCATAAGATCCATTACTAAAATATTTTTGAAATAACAGTGTGGCCATTTCGTTAGTGATTTCTTCTTCAGGAAATGAGAAACAACTCCACAAGTTATCATAATCAAACATCCATGAATCGCCTTTTCTTTGAATAGGAGTAGCATATCTTTGACAGTCCACATGTTGTACTTGCACAATTCGGTTGATGCTAGGTAAAATACTCTTCTTAAAGGACTAGCATAACCCACAAAGAAACCCTCCACAGACATAAAACCGAATTTGCCATTAGGATCCAGAACAATACATTGAGATCCGAATGGATCAAGCCACTTCAAGTTAGGCCTTTGTCTATTTAGTAGCTCAAAACAGGTTTTGCCAAACTTCTTTACTGTCTGAACATGGTTAAGAGTGTAACAAGCTGAGGCAACAGCTTTAGACCAGTAACTCAGGTAATTTTAAATCAGCCAACATCGCCCTAGCTGCTTCAATAGTACGATTCTTTCGTTCAAAAACTCCATTTTGTTGTGGTGTATAGGGAGCACTAAACTCATGAAGAATACCACGCTCATTACAGTATTGAGGCATATGGTTGTTTCTGAACTCAGTACCATTGTCTCTTCGAATTCTTCGGATTGGCAAATTATATAACATCTCAAGCTTTCGATTCAAAAAACATTACTCATGAGAAGCGTGAGTAATCATCAGTGACCACCAAACAATAAAGTTCCCTGGTGAGACTTTTGACATTCACAGGACCAAATAAGTCCATAGGTACCCTCTCGAAAGGTAAGTTGATTGAATTGAGGGATTTTGTCGAGTGTGACTTCTTCTTTTGTTTAACCTTCTTACAACTCAGACATTCAGAACTCAAATGAAAACCTTTAACATTTACTTCTTCAACCAATAGATTATGAACAAGGTAGTTCATTTTCCGAACATTGATATGACCCATGTGATGATACCATAACACAGACTGTTGTTCAGAAGCTTTAGTGACAAAACACTGAACAGTTGCTTGAGTCGATGATTCAACATTCATGTTAAGCACATAAAGATCATTTCCCCTTGGTGCTTTCATCAAAATCCACACTTCTGTAATTTTGAACCCAGGCTTCAGAATCAAACAATGATAACTTGTAAAGTGTGTTGAAAAACCCTTACCACAAATTTGAGATATGCTCAGCAAGTTATTCTCAAGATCTGTGATGTAATTCACATTTTTCGAACATCACTTTCCCATTCGATAAAGTACCTTCACCAACAATCTGTCCTCCTTGATTTCCTGCAAATCCCACATAACCTCCTCGAATAGATTAAACATTCTTTAGCAAATGAAGAGTTCCAGTTATGTGTCGAGAGGCTCCAACATCCATTATCCAACGTGAGTCATTGGATCGTGAAAGCCCCTACAAAAATAAGCAGTTAGTGAAACAAGGAAGCCTAAGCCTTTTTGGTATTAGGTTGTTTCAATTTCTCATAGAAACAATCATCATAATAAGCATCCTCAGAATCAGTCAAAGAATCAACCGATGAGCAAGATTTAAACGAATTAGAAGACTCGGATTTTAAAGGTTCAACTCCTTTATCTTTCTCAATTTGAGACACATCAACATCAATCTTAGTGGTTGATTTTACAGAATTATCTTTTATTATACCCTTAACCACCCAATTGTGTCTAACAAAACTTTTCTTCTTTTGAAAACCATCATCCTTTTTAACATTTGAAGTTTCACCTACTTTAAAATCTTTTTGACAAGTTCCTTATCCACACCTCTTTTTAAATTTTTAACAGGAGGAGATGTAGATTTCACAGATGGAACTTTTCCATATGGTTTTTTGTTTACCACATGTTTTCTCACTTGAGATTGAGAAAATAGTTTAGGACATGAATAAAACAAATGTCCTTCTTCATTACAACAGAAACACTTCCTCTTATTAAAAAAATTGTTAACAGGATCAACATGTATCTCTTGTTTCTCTCTTTCAGCTTTGAGTTTATAAAACTCATCATTAGATTGCCTTGTAAAGATAGCCTCCTTTTGTTCCTCAGAGGTCTCACCTTTAACAAAAACAATCTTTTGAAAACCATCTTGTGGTTTTACAGACCCTTGGTTACCCTCCTTGAAACCAATACCCTTTCTTTTATAGTAACAACGTGTTTTAGAAAATCTAGAATTTTGATACCAGTTTTACCAGGTGATTGAGGCTTAGATTTTTCAAATTGATAACCAAATTACACTTTTTCTTTAGATGTAATTTTTGAATCAGACAACACAAATTCAGCAGCTTGTCTGCCTATCTCACTTTCACATTCAGAACTGTGAATAGATTGAACAACTTGCTCATTACATAAACTATCATGTTGTGATGAATCAGATACCACGTTCATCGCGTAAAGAAATTCTTCAGGTTCTTTTGGAACATATGAACTCCAAATTGGTGGCGTAACAACATGATATTTGAGAATTTCTTTCAGAACAATATGATCCAAAGCATATTGAGAAGTGAAATAGCTTTTAAGTTTTGTTTCAACTCTTTCATTCTCAATTTTTGTTAGTTGAAGTTCTCTTTTAAGTTCCATTTTCTCATCAACATATCTATTGATGGCAATTTGTTTATCTTCAACCGTATGAGTGAGTATAGAAATCGTTTTCTCATCTTGTAGGATTTTCATCCACAAGTTTTTCTCACACGATTGAAGCTTATCATAAGCCTCTTTTACATTTTGATAATCAAGAAACATCCTATTATAATCATCTTTTAGTGAATTAAAGTCTATTATCAATGAATTAATAACAAATTCCTTTCTTTATATGACTCACAAATGTGTTTAATCTCTTCAGTAGAAAATTTTACTTGAACAGCCATGTTTGCATGAAGAATAGGTGCCTTTCCTACATCACGATTCATTACTTAATCATCAGTCTCAGAATCTTTTCTCTCTTTTTCAATCTTTATGCAACTTGAACTCCATCAGTTGCTCTAGTCTCCTCTTGCTCATCATCTATTCCAAAACTAATATTTCCATGCGGAACCTCTTCGCCATTAAACCAACCTGCAAAACTCTCAAATACATCAGGTGGCAAAACCGACCTAAAGAACTCATTAGGAATCGAGTAAAAACTTTTAGGAGAATCTGTCTCCTCATAAGCGATAGATATCTCTTCTTGATCATCACTCACTCTTTCAGCATCAGCAACATTTTCTGCATCATTCTTGTTTTCTTGTTCCTTAACTTGTGAACTTTCACCAAATACTTCTGCCACATTAGCTTTATGAACAACAAGAATTCCAGTTAAAACAATCATCCAATTGTGCATGACATGCCTTTGATGACAAAGCTTCAGGTTTCTTTAATGTCTCAACTTGTGTAGACAAACTTTGATGATATATTGCTTGTCGGTTGTAGTCTCGACCAAACAGATTAGGAATAGAATCCCCCACTTCTAGATTAGTGCACTCTTTCTTTAAATGACCCTTCTCTTTGCATCTAAAATACCGAACCTTTGACTTATCAAATCCGAGTTTAGTAGTCGTCCCATAAAGAGAATTCTTATCGGTGATCTCTCTGAATCTTTGTGCCCTTATCACAATACTTTCCATACACCAACGAATGTCAAGCATCTCCATTTCTTCAGGATCAATCTGATCATAATCTTCTTTTGTCATGTTGTAATTACCAATACGCCCAGAAATCAAACACTCATACAACTCATTGACGGATCCTAAGAAAGCCATATGTTCTTGAACGTTTTCAAGTGTCAGTCCATTGTTGTTCTTGATATTAACCGTAATATTGCATTGAACAACATCAGATGGTGGATTAACGGCTTTGATGATTGATCAGGAACAGAAGAAGTTGTTGAATTAGTTCCAGTGTAGGAGCTTGTAAAATGAGGTATGTTGGACGGTTGATTCGATTGAGAATTCCCACCAAAAATACTATTTGTAACATAAGTAGTTTGAATTTTCTGGCTCGGGGCAATCACCGACTGTGATGAGTTAAAATATAACCCAATGTCTTGAGTTACTGATGAATTCTTTATCTTCTGTTTCTTACGAATCTCAAGTTCGTGTGCTTCCAACTTCTCAATGAATCGGGCCAAAGTCAATCCTGCATAATTGATCGGGTTTGATTGTTGAATATGAAAGTTTCCCAATCATTAGAGAAAGAATCAGAAAGCTTGTCAATGTATTCATATTCTTCTTTATCTACTCCCAACCTTTTCATCTCATTCACTAGATGACAATATCTCTCAATCAACTGAGCCATCGACTCACCTTTGACCATAGTAAAAATGTCAAACTCTTTCTTTAACAGTGCCATCTTTGACTTTCTCATATCATGATTCCCTCTATCTTTATTTAGCAAGGCTTCCCATATTGAATGATATGACCCATTGTGTTGCAGTAATTGAAAGATCTCAGATTTTATTGATTGTTGAAACAAATTCATCATCTTTTTTAACGAATAAATCTAGCCTTGTCAGCTTCAGGAATTTGAGATAATTTATAACTTGTGCCATTTTCATTTCTTGGAATGATATATTAAACCTCAACAGCTTCCCAAGTGTCATAGTTCACAACTTTTACATAAGCTTCAAACTTATTTGCCCAATTAGGATAGTCTTTGTAAGGCCCTGATCCCGGTGCCCTACTTTGATGTTGGATTTACTCATAAACACAGCTCTAAATGTCATAGATAATTAAAACTTTCGCAGAATAATAATTAATAGTCAATCACTCATTACAAACGTTCATAACTTGTCTTTTTAAATTTATAACATAAAAGATAGTATGAAAACATCGTGACAAATCTTCATATGCCAGCCTTTTCATATCTTTCCATGTGTACCCCTCAAGCCAGCTGTCTCAGTCTATTTACTTGCGTACATACTAAAAGTCAGCTACGCTGAGTGAGTTCTAGTCAATCAAGCAACATAGAATAAATTCACATACTTACATATATATGTATCCGAAGACACATATTACATACTTAGACTGCTACTTTCTTACATTCGTACATACATACTTACTTTCTTTCTTTCATACTTTCATTCTTTTAGTCTGTACATTTCCTACATAACTAACTATTCGTTTTAAAGAGCATTTCACCCTATAACTTTCGCAACCATTATTAGGGTCTCCAACCCTTAAACATTCGTAGAGTTTAGAAGAGTCTGTAACCCTTTAACCTTCACAGATATTATTAGGGTCTGCAATCCTTTAACCTTCGCAGATATTATTAGGGTCCGCAACCTTTAACCATACATACCTTTTTCCTTATATAACTGTTAGTGCACGGTCTTGCGTCTCGAGTCTTTGTATTTATCTATTATGTATTTGACGTTTTATTTATGTAATAAATAATTAAGATATTCTTGTAGTTCGTTAAGTATTAGTCTAGTTCGTTAAGGATGTCTAACGAACTAGATCTTAGTTATTAACCCTCCTGATTCATAAAGGATGTTTAACGAATCAGGGGGTGATTCGTTAAGGTTATTTTGTTTATTTGTATGTAACGAAGTGGATGCTAGTTCGTTATGGCATGTGTAACGAACTAGATTCATCTTCTATTTATAGTGAACACTGTTCACAGTTAATTTAAGTTTTGAGTTTTATTATTAACGAATTGCTGTCCAATTCTCTCTCAAGCTTCGTACAAATATTATACACATACATACAACTAATAATATATACATATAGCATACAATCAAATGTAATAATGAACTAGATCCGTATTTAGGTTAATCGTATTCATACATATATCAGATCTAAGATATGTGTATTGTTTAAGGGTTAACCGAGTTCAAACAAGTGGTATCAGAGCTTTCGGTGCTCGTTTACACTTGATTTGACGGTTAATTGATGTTATCAGATTGATAATTGATAGTATTTTGTGTTAAGTCTCTGTTTGATTTGATTTTGGATCAAATTGAGGTTAATTGTATGAATTAAAGATGGTTTGGATTGGATTTGAATGTGTTAAGGTATTGGTGAGGTTTGGACGATTGGAATTGGATTTTGGTTTGTGTTTAGATTGATTTTTGATCTGGAATTAGCCGAGAACAGAGATTGGTTTTTGGTTAAATTGGATACGTAGTAAGGTCAATTGTAATACGGGATTGATATGAATGGATTCGTGTTTGGTTTATGAGTAATTTGGTAGGCTAAGTTTGCGATTTAGTTAAGTATTGACTAAGTATTACAAATTTGATTTCTGGGTTTGTGTTCTTCCATTTCCAGAAATCTGGAAATCTTCGTTTGAAGATTTGAAGATTTGAATATTCAAATCAATTCGTTAACACTCAAGTCTGATTCGTTAATTTCTCAGATTGATTCGTTAACATATTTAGCTCATCGTTATGAGTTTTTGGTTAATTCGTGAACCAGTTCGTTATATATTCTGATTCGTGTCAACTGATTCGTGTGACACGTGTCTTACCTCGATAATTGTTTTATAACAACTTTTGACACGTGGCATTCGTTGTTAGAAGTTTGTTACAAACCGTTGTAACAACCTGTTTCGTTATTAGTTTGATTCGTTATCAACTATAGACGATTCGTTACTTAATTCGCTAAGGATTCACTTAGTGATTCGTTAACACAATTACCTTATTCGTTGAATCAATTCGTTATAAAAACTTTCTAGTTAGCCAAAGTTACTGTTTCTAATTCGTTAAAATCATTTCTAATTCGTTACCTGATCAATCTTAACTTCATTAACATGTGATTCGTTGATAAATGTTCACAGTTCGTTACTACTGTTCACAGTTCGTTAACACTATTCACAGTTCGTTAATTAATTTTCAATTTTAATCCTTTGAAGTTTGAAACTTGTAAAAAATGGCTGGTACGTATGCACTAGCTTCTCAAAACATGTTGATGCAACAAATGTTACAGCTGGATACTGAGATCGGTTCAAATTCGAAATGTCCAAGTTTAATGAAATTTAGCAATTTTACTAAATGGGAACCCCGTTTCGGTGCTCATCTAGGATCAGTTCACCCGGATTGTTCTTATTGTTTATATGAGGTTTACACTGTTCCTATGATTGGAGATGAGACAATTGGTTTTACACCTAAAGCTATATCACAATACTCGGTTGAAGAGAAGAAAGCATTGGAAATTGAGACTAAAGCTTATTCTACTCTTACTATGGCTTTACCTGAAAACATCTTTCAACAAGTAGGGAGTATAAAGATTTGTGCTTCTTTATTCCAACATATCCGTATGAGAAGTATGGGAAACACCGCTGAAAGCAAAAAGGTTATGCTCAAGTTTCAATGTAGAAACTTTAACCTGCTTAAGGGTGAAACTGTTGAAGAGATGACGACAAGGTTTAATCATTTGATAGCTGAGATGTATAAGATGAGATTGGAAACTTCTGAGATTGATAAAATTGATACCATTAAAAGTGCACTACCAAGTTCCTACTCTACTTTCTTGATGGTTCTGAGAGAGAATAATTACTTCAACAATGAAGATTTGACGGCATCTGAATTTATGCAAAAGATCGAAGCACAAGAATACGATCTTAAATGCCAAAAATCTTCAAAGGATAGTCAAGATCCTGCATTTTATGGTGGAAGTATGCCATTAAGTTCAACCATTTCACCTATCACTGCATTTCTCACACAAAATGCAAGTGAGAATGCAACCACCATGTATAGTGATCCACGAGCCTGTTTCTACACAGCTAGAAATACTGGATTCTCTGGTGTTTCTGGTTCATCTGGAGGATCTGGTTCTTCATCACCCACAAATCAATTTTCATCTCAAACAAATGTAAACATGAGGGAGGCCGAACAAAACTTCGCATTTTTGTCTGCCTTCATGACTTCATATGAGAATTTGTTTAGTAGTAAGATTGAAACGAGCGATCTGTCGAATGAAGATTATGATCAGATTGATCCTGATGATTTAGAACTGATGGACTTAAAGTGGAACATCGCTATGATAGTCAGGAAAGTTAAAAAGTTTATGCATAAAACAGGTAAAGATCTTCCATATTTGAACAAGAAATTGGGGTTTGATAAATTAAAGGTTAAGTGTTACAAATGTCAAGAGTTTGGGCATTTTGCAAAAAACGTGATAAGCCTAAAAAGGAGTATACCGGTCCCAGAAAGCAAGATCAAAACTCATCGGGTAAAAGTGGAAATGAGGCAGTAAAGTCTTCTGGATGTAAACAATCGTCTTCTGTATCTCAAGCAATGTTATCCAACGTAGATGGAGATGATTGGTCACAAAGGCTACTATGTGACAACAATCAAGCAAATCTGGCAATGTTTGGATTTCCTGAGTACTTTCAAGATGTGAGTGGAAGTGAACTGTCTTCTGATGCTGATACCGAGTCTGAATCTGATGATTCAAGTGAAAAGCTTTCAACTACTTTCGCTTGTATGGAAAAAATCAGTGATTCAACCACGTCTGATTACATGGCTAAGCAAAATGAGGTTAGTACTTCTACTTCTAAGTTATCATGTGCTGATTGTGAGATCAATAAACCTAAGATAGATGCCTTAAAACTTCAAAATAATAATTTGCTAAAAGAGATTGTTTCGTTAAAAGATACTTATAGGCAATCCTTGACCTCTCAAATGAATTCAAGAGAGAAAATCGAGGCTTTAACTATAAGTAATCATGATCTTAAGGCTGAGTTATCGGTGAAAATGACCATCAATGATCAAAAATTTCAAGAAATATTGAAACATAGATCAAAGATAACCGAGCTTGAAAATGAGATTCTTAATTTAAAGAACAAATTGGGCAAATTCAGAAATTCCTCCTTTTTGCTAAACGAAATAATTGAAGCATCTGGTAAGCAAAAAGATTCAAAGAAAGGAATAGGTTTTGTTGAAATTCCACCACCTTTTCAAAATGATTACAAACCTAATCCTTTTTCTAGAAAAGAAGAGGATGTGATAGTTAAAGAATCGGTGATTTCTGAAAAAGTAAAACCCGTTAAAACTGAAACTGTTAAAGCCCAACCTCCTTCATTTCAGAAAGCTCATGTTCAAAGCAACAAATTCTTTGTTGAAAATGTTGACAAAGTT
This sequence comes from Bidens hawaiensis, assembly GCF_021521415.1. Taxonomy (NCBI): domain Eukaryota; kingdom Viridiplantae; phylum Streptophyta; class Magnoliopsida; order Asterales; family Asteraceae; genus Bidens; species Bidens hawaiensis. Next base: position 1,809,754 of record NW_027491189.1, on the reverse strand, counting down.
ATCATTGAGGATGTGTTCGAACCCGAAATCATACACAAGAACAAGAACATTCCAAGTTCTAATCACATATTGTGTGAACCTCATGAATTTGAGGAGGTTGTGTATGGTTCGCACACAACTCAAGTGAAACAAGATAATCATGTGAATATCAAACCAGTGAGGGCTAAGAAACTAGAAAAACCTAAAATTTCAGTTGAGGATTTGTTGCGTTTCATAAATCCAATTGTTTCCAAGCCATATACTGGTAGAGTGTTTAAATCAAAGGGGATTGACACAATGTTCATTGAGAAAGATATTCCAATAAATGTCATCAAACCAGAACTTATTGAGAGTGTGTTTCACAATGAAACTTCCAAGATTCAAGATCTTGAACGTTGGTATGCTTAAGCTAAAACATCAAATTCATCTGGTCCATTGAGTAAAGCAAAGAAAGTTTTAAAACAGGCTAAGAAAGTTCAATTTGTAAAGTCAACTGGAATAGATACTTTGAAAAGTTTCTCAAACTGTTCTAACTTAGATTTTTATTTGAAAAAGAAATCTGAGTTATCTGATGAGTTTGCTAAGAGCATGACCAAGAATGTGAGTTCTCATCAACCATCTTTGTCATATGTTAATACTAAAACTCAACAAGATCGGGTTGACATGCGAAGTTGTTATCTTTGTGGTCAACATGGTCATGTAGTGAGAAATTGTGGACAACAGAAATTTCAAAATCTTCATCCTTTTGTCAAAAACCATTCCAACCCGGTTCCTTTGATAAAGGAGATTCTGAAACGACCTGTATAGTATGACGATGATACTCACATTATGTTCTCAAACGTGAATCCTCGAAAAGTTGTTCATGTGAATGAAACTCATGAATCTGTTAAACCAAAGTTCATTCCAACTGAATCGTTATGCAAAAATGTGAATTCAAATGTAGTTCAAGCTGTGTATCTAAGACGTAAGTCTAAGAAACCCCTAACGTATTCTCAAATTGTTGAACAACAATTGAATTCAACTAAGTTTAACTTGTCTCAAGAAAACCAAAAGGTGCCCAAGACTGAGGCTTGGGCTGCCTTTTTGAACAAATCATTTTCGTTTGGGTGTAGGGTACATCCAAGACCATTTCTGGTGAAAAATGGATCATGGATAGTGGATGTTCTCATCATATTACTGGGAATCTCGACCTCTTAACAAATGTGAGAAATATTCAAGGGGGTTATGTGGCGTTTGCTGGGAATTATGGGGGTATGATTACATAGGAAGGTGATGTTTCGAATGGGCATATTACTTTTGATAAGGTTAATTATTGTGATAAGGTAGACCATAATTTATTGAGTGTGTCGCAAATCTGTGAAAAGCAATACACTGCAATATTTACCGATACAGAGTGTCTGATTTTAAAACCGGGGTATGTGATTCCCGAGGACATGGTTGTCATGCGATCACCTCGATCAAATGACATTTATGCCTTAAATATGAGTTCTAAAGTATCCACATCGATCGAAACATGTTTTGTCTCGAAAGCAACCGAGAAATATTCTATTCTATGACATCGTAGAATGGGTCACATTCATGTTCGTTAGATGAATTATCTAATAGTCAGATCACTGTGTTGCTTGCAAAAAGGGCAAACAGAAGAAAAAGACACATCCCTCTAAGTTATTAAATTTCATTGATACTCCTCTTAAGCGACTTCATATGGATCTCTTCGGTCCAGTGAATCGTGCGAGTATTTCTGGAGATTGGTATTGCCTGGTAGTTACTGATGATTATTCACGATACTCATGGGTCTTGTTTATAACTTCGAAAGATCAAACACCGGTTCTCGTTCAAAATTTAATCACTAAGATCGAATCACTATACAAACAGAAAGTGAGGAGAATTCGAAGTGACAACGGTACTGAATTTAAAAATACTGTATTGGATTTCTTTTGTGTACAAAAGGGAATTCATCGTGAATACAGTGCCCCATACGTACCACAACAAAACGGTTTTGCTGAACGAAAGAATAGAACATTTATTGAAGCTGCTAGAACGATGTTTGCTGATTCAAAGCTTCCTATCCATTTTTGGAATGAGGCGGTAAATACGGCTTGTTATACACTCAATCGAGTTCTAACAGTTAAGAGACTCAAGAAGACCAGTTATGAACTGTTGAATAATCGTAAACTTAATTTAAAATACTTGGAACCATTTGGGTGTCCTTGTACGATGTTGAAAAAGGATGTGGGAAAGTTCGATGAAAAAGCCATTGAAGGGTATTTCTTGGGTTATGCTTCTCCTAAGAAACGAGTCTTTAACTTTACGTTTGGATGTGTTGAAGAATGGTACTATATGGACTGTCAAAAGTACACTACTCCTTCTCAAGGGAAAGGTCCCGACTGGATGTTTGACTATGATGGCTTATTCAATTCGTATACACCAACAACTGATCAACAAGATGAAGATTTAGTTCGTGCTTATTTTGAAGAACAATTGGTAATTCCAAGATTTTCAGGTTCTAATGATGTTGAAGTTCCAATCGATGCTCCAACAGAAGATCCTGATAATGAGTCTCCAGTTCTCTTCGACAATGCATCTACTTCATCTGATGACACTCCAGTTGTTGATCAAGTTATCGAACTTGATAGGGATGTTTCATCTCACAACCTGGGTGAACACTACACTAATTTATTTGAAACTGTTGATGTTCCTGACAATCCTACTCTTAGGATTCATACTTATAACCCGAAAGAAAACATTATTGGAGAACTTGATGTGGGAGTACAAACACTTCATTAAGTGAAAATAATGTATTGTGTGCTTATGCTGACTTACACTCGTCTGGGATTGTAAATATTGCTAAATTCACTTTCTTTCTATCCCAAGTTGAGTCAACGACTCCTCGTATGGCTCTTCAAGATTCCTCTTGGGTAGAAGCCATGCAAGAAGAATTACAGCAATTTGCATGTTTGGGTGTTTGGGATCTTATCGACAAACCTGCTAGAGTCAAGAAGGCGATTCCAACTAAGTGGGTATATAAGTATAAGAAAGACGATTGTGGGGTAATTGTAAGAAACAAGGCACGATTAGTGGTGCAAGGTTTTCATCAGCAAGAGGGTATTGACTACACTGAAGTATATGCTCCTGTTGCAAGATTGGAGTTTATACGAATTTTTCTAGCCTATGCAGCGTATAAAAAAATAAAAGTCTACCAAATGGATGTCAAAAGTGCTTTTCTCAATGGTGAACTTCATGAGGAAGTGTTTGTTTTACGGCCTCCGGGTTTTGAAGATCCTGATTATCCTGACCGTGTTTACCGTTTAAACAAGGCATTATATGGTCTCCATCAAGCCCCGTCAGCTTGGTATGGCACACTCGCCGACCATCTGATGGATAATGGTTTCAAATGTGGGACTGTTGACTGCACTTTATTTTATAAAAATATTGGTGATGATCATCTCCTTGTTCAGATTTATGTAGACGACAAAATCTTTGGGTCAACAAATGACACGTTGTGTAAGGAGTTTGAGAAATCTATGCAAACCAAGTTCGAGATGAGTTTGATGGGAGAGATGAATTTCTTTTTTGGGTTGCAGGTTCACCAGTCTACGAAAGGAATCTTCATTCACCAAACAAAATATGTGAACGACGTCTTGATCCGATTCAAGATTACTGCCGGCAAAACTCCTTCTACTCCTCTCCCCGTGGGTCACAATTTATCACCGGATGAATTGGCAGATACTGTCGATCCTACCCTCTATCGAGCTATGATTGGTTCTTTGATGTATCTTCTGCTTCTCGACCTGACACAATGTTTGTTGTTTGTTTATGTGCTAGGTACCAAGCTAGTCCCCGAGAGACTAACCTGGCAGCGGTCAAACTTATTCTTCAATATCTCAGGGGCAATCCAGACATCGGGTTATGGTACCCCAAGGACGATACATTTGAACTTACCGCTTATTCTGACTTAGATTATGGAGGATGCAAGATAAATTTCAAGTCTACAACAGCAGGATGTCAATTCTTAGGAAGCTGGCTTGTTTCCTGGCAGTGTAAGAAGCAGACAACGGTCTCCACTTCAACCGCCGAAGCTGAGTATGTTGCAGCCTCGAGTTGCTGTTCCCGGGTTTTGTGGATACAACAACATCTTCGCGACTACGGTTTGAAGTTTCTTACTACTCCCATCTTAATTGATAATTCTGCTGCTATTAGCCTCACCAAAAATCCCGTACAAAACTCGAATATGAAACACGTCGAAATTCGATATCATTTCATACGGGATTGTTATGAAAAGAAATTAATTGCCTTGAGAAAGTACATACAGATTTTCAAAAGGCTGACTTATTTACCAAAGCATTTGATCAAACACGTTTTAAATTTTTGCTTGGTTTAAATGGCCTAAAGACCCTTGCTGATATCTTGAAATTAGGATAATTATCTTTATTTTAAGTGTATTTTTGTTTAAATTTTATTTTGGTTTTGGTTTTGGTTTTTGAGGGTGAAAATAGAAAATACAAAAGATTGTGCTTTTCGTTTGTATATATAAAACCCAATAACATTGAAAAATTTAAAACTTCAAAAATAGTGTGTTTTCATGTCTTTAGTTTTTATGTTTTTATATTTAAAAAGAAATTTTTGAAAAAAGGCAAAAACATTGTGAATTTTTCGTTTGTACAAAAAAATCTGAAAAGACAAAAATATTGTGTTTTTAGTATTAAAGAGAAAAACCAAAAAGATTTTTGCTTACGTTCGCTGAAAATTATGTCATTTGCTTCTATTTTGAAGGACATATACTTGTATATATTCGGTTATTTAAGTTTGTGGAGCATGCTTGCATGTTTTGGTCCTGTTATCTATTTGTAGATGGATAGGATAGCCATTAATTTATAAACATAAAGTAACTGGGGCGATTAAATTTATTTTTGTTTATGCTCCTCAAAATTTTTGAGTTTTTGAAGCAAAAAGAGAAAATGATCGTACATTGATTACTTGACCCCAAATCCAGTAAGAAATAAGCTTTAAAGACTGAGTGCTTAATCATTGGTGCATTGATAGGTCTTAAACAAGCTGTTAGAGTAAAATACGTGATATAAACTTAAAGAAAAGCCAAATTGAAAGAGGTGTTAGTCTTTAGCAAAAGTCTCGGTGAAGATGGCATAAATGTAATAACCAGTCATACTCAAGCCTTATAGTTGTTGATCACCCAAAAATATAATAAAGCAAATAACAAGCGTTAGGCTTCTAGATACTGTGAGTCTTTATACGGCTTAATCATCTGGGTGTTCATATGCATGAATATTTCATTCGCTTTTAGAGCAAACCCTAAGTCATTAAACTTGATCACTTTTGTACATCGTACAATCCAAATTACTGACTTGATCAAAATCAGCTGTTAGTCATACAATTGTTCCTCCCTTGCGCGCGTCTCATTACCAATAACAAACGGACCCCAGGGGATACAATGTATGTAAGCCAACAGATGGACTCGTGCATACTCACTCACAGTAAAGGAAACTTGGTGCATTGCTCAAATATACTAAAAATCTTCAAAATTTTGATCAACACTATAACGGTTTAAGTCAGGTTGGGGTGATTTGGAAAAAATCAAATTAAGCTTGAACCGAGATTAGGGGCTGATGATTTTTAATATTCTGTGCGCAAATTGAACCATTAATTATATCACAAAAATGCTTGAAGGCTTGTTATAAGATTTAAGTGGACAACAATATCAATGACCGACTTAACGTCAGTCATAATATCGCTGAAGTATAAAACTGTGATGGAAGGGCATTTTGTTCAATATGATTCTCTTCTAAAACTCTACAAAACTACAAAAATATGTACTGCTATTGAAAATCATATAAAACATAAAAAGATTGTTTATTTCTTGGTCCGGATATTTTTCATGTAAATACATTCTTTGAATATTACAAAAAACCAAAAATATTTTTTTTTCATTTACATATTATTTAAATTTTCTTAAGTTATGTTTCAAAACATGAAACGGTGTTAAGATATTTGATTATAGAGGTATGAGAGATCTCGGTAATCCTTAAGTATTTTATTATACCTTAATCGATGAAACTAGAGCAGCCATCTGCTCTAAAATTATTTATTTTAAGTTAAGTGTTTTTAAAGGAAAAACACGTTAAGGTATTCATTTATCGAGATAAAAGTTCCTCGATAATACATTTTAAGTTCAATTTAAAATGGTTTAATTCTTTTATTTATTAATTATTTTATATATATTTATTTAATTCATTAATTTAAACTACAATTTAAATTGTAATTTGTTATTTTATAGCTAGCGAATTAGGTCATTTTAACGAACTACATTCTAGTTCGTTATCCTAATTCGCTTCCGCACTCTGTAACGAATGGCTTCAATTCGTTAAGCATAAATTAACGAATTAGACACGAATTGAATCTAATTCGTCATGACACGTGTTAAATTAATTTTAACGAATCATCTGATTCTTTAATTCAAATTTCAAATTAATCAGCTGATTCGTTACCTTGGGAATCGTGAAATATCAGTGTATATAGGACGGCGTGCATACGAACCGTCCTATACTATTCACTCTTCTTCTTCTTCACTTTATACTGTTACGCTGCCCAAATTTCCATTATTTTTTGATCTTCGAATCTCATACTCTTGACTATACCACTGTGTTAATAAGGTATATACGAGTGGATCTTTGTGTTTTTTGTCAAATTTAACATAGGTTTGATGGGTTAATTATGAGATTTTATTCTCAGGTTTTTGAGTTTTATGTAAACCTTAATCTTTAAGCTGTATTACATGTGATAAATCATAAATTTGATGTCATTATCATCGGAATGTATTTCCGAGTTCCATGGTAGTCTTTTATTAGATTTTGATTATGGATTGCCTGGTAAATGATTGATTGTTGTTTTCGGGTTTTTATACTTTGTTTAAAACCCTAACGTAAATTACCTTATTTCATGTTATGGAACCTCAAATCGATACTATTTAAAGTCTCAATGTGTTTCCGAGGTCTTTATGATCATTGATTCGGCTATACATCGATGATTATGGGGTATTGAATTTCAGAGATGTAATTCTGACTTTTAGGTGTTCTTTGCTAATTTTGACCTTGACCAAGAAAGTCAAAGATTAAGTCATTTGTGACCATTCGTTAAACTTAGCGAATTGGAACTCATTTGTGTCCAATTCGTTAAGCAGATCAAACGAAGCAGAATAGTGAATTAGTTTTCATAACGAATCAAATATGGATTCGTTTAATTATAACCATTTAAATTATAACAAATTAAATTATAACAAATTCATTTTGAAATCATAACGAATTAGTTTTTAATTCGTCATCTTTCAATAATAATTCGCTACTTCTGATTCGTCAATAATTTAATGTAGCGAATCAGACTATTTCATCAACGAATGACATTACAATTTTTAGAGTGTAAAATTAATCAAATATTCCAAAAATCTAACCACGTCGATACATTAATTATACACACAAGATCAAAATTTTAATTAACTACACAGTTTATAGATAGATATATAAGTGTTCAAATTTTATAAAAAGTGTATTTATAAAGTTTCATATTGCTGACTTTCAATATTATTTATCCAGTATTATGGCTGATCAAATGGATCAAGATCCACCTGTTGCTCAACAAGAATAGCTACAACAACAAGAACAAGAAGAAGTGCCCCTGCTACCATATGACAAGAAATACAACATTTGTGCCTTTTTTGATCCAAATGTTGCTAACGAAGCGTTATTTGGGGATTTTCTAGCATTCTTACGTCGTTCGGTGATACACTTTGCTATAACTGCTCGGACCAAAGTTTATCTGAGCATTATTAGATAATTTTGGAATACAACTGAGTACGTTGAAGTAAAGAACCACATTCGAGCCACAATCAACCAAACTCCTATCACAGTGGATACTGAAGTGATTAGACGTGTGCTTCGTTTTGGAGACAATGAGGATAATCCATGTGAGTTCGACAAGGAATTAATCAAGGGTTTGTTTCGTCGTGTCTTTTATAGTGGCGACATTGTAAATCTTGCTAAATTCACTTGCTTTCTATCCTAAGTTGAGCCAACGACTCCTCGTATGGCACTTCAAGTTTCCTCTTGGGTAAAAGCCATGCAAGAATAATTACAGCAATTTGCACGTTTGGTTGTTTGGGATCTTATAGACAAACCTGCTAGAGTCAAGAAGGAGATTCCGTTTGTATAGATAAAACCCAAAAACATTGAAAAAATTAAAACTTCTAAAATAGTTTTCATGTCTTTAGTTTTTATGTTTTTATGTTTGAAAAGAAATTTTTGAAAAAGGCAAAAAGATGGTGAATTTCTCGTTTGTACAGAAAAATCCGAAAAGACAAAAAGATTGTGTTTTTCGTATGTAAAGAGAAAAACCAAGAGATTTTTGCTTACGTTCGCTGAAAATTATGTCATTTGCTTATATTTTGAAGGACATATACTTGTATATGTTTGGTCCTGATAATTTCTTGTAAATATTCAGGATAGCCATTTACCTGACAACGGAAAGTATTTAAGGTGTTCGTTAAGCTTTCTACTTTATTTTCTCACTGAAAATTATGTCGGTTATTTAAGTTTGTGGAGCATGCTTGCATGTTTTGGTCCGGTTATTTACTTGTAAATGGACAGGATAGCCATTAATTTATAAACTTAAAGTAACTGGGGCAGTTAAATTTTATTTTTGTTTATGCTCCTCAAATTTTGAGCTTTTGAAGCAAAAAGAGAAAATGATAGTACATTGATTATTTGACCCCAAATCCAGAAAGAATTAAGCTTAAAAGACTGAGTGCTTAATCATTGGTGCATCGATAGGTCTTAAACAAGGTGTTAGATCAAAGCAAGTGATATAAACATAAAGAAAAGCCAAATTGAAATAGTTGTTAATCTCTAGCAAAAGTCTTGGTGAGGATGGCAGAAATATAATAACCAGTCATACTCAAGCCTTATAGTTGTTGATCACCCAAAAATATAATAAAACAAATAACAAGTGTTAGGCTTTTTGACACTGTGAGTCTTTATGCGACTTAATCATCCAGGTATTCATAAACATGAATATTTCATTCACTTTTAGAGCAAACCCATAGTCATTAAACTTGATCACTACTGTACTTCGTACAATCCAAATTACTGACTTGATCAAAATCCGCTGTTAGTCATAAAATTGTTCCTCCCTTGCGAGCGCCTCATTACCAATAAGAAATGGACCCCAGGGGATACAATGTATGTAAGCCAACAGATGGACTCGTGCATACTCACTCACAGTAAAGGAAACTTGGTGCATTGGTCAAATATTCTAAAATCTTCAAAAATTTTGATCAACACTATAACGGTTTAAGTCAAGTTGGGGTGATTTGGCAAAAATCAAATTAAGATTGAACCGAGATTAGGGGCTGATGGTTTCTGATATTCTGTGCGCAAATTGAACCATTAATCATATCACAAAAATGTTTGAAGGCTTGTTATAAGATTTAAGTGGACAACAATATCAATAACCGACTTAACGCCAGTCATAATATCGCTGAGTGTAAAACTGTGATGGAATGACATTTTGGTCAATATGATTCTGTGCTCAAACTCAACAAGAATTCAAAAATATGTACTACTTTTGAAAATCATAGAAAACACAAAATGATTGTCAATTTCTTGGTTCGGATATTTTTCATGTAAATACATTCTTTAAATATTACCAAAAATATTTTTCATTTTCGTTTTACATATAATTTAATTTTTTTTAAATTATGTTTCAAAACATGAAACGGTGTTAAGATATTTGATTATCGAGGTATTAGAGATTTCGGTAATCCTTAAGTATTTTATTTTACCTTGATCGTTGCAGCGAGAGCAGCCATCTGCCCTATATTTATTTTTTTAAGTTAAGTGTTTTTACTTTTATTTATTAATTTTTAATTAATTTTTTAATTCATTATTTATTAATTCTTTTATATATTTATTTAATTCTTTATTTATTTAATTCATTAATTTAAACTACAATTTAAATTGTAATTCGTTATTTTATGGCTAACGAATTAGGTCATTTTAACGAACTATATTCTAGTTCGTTATCCTAATTCGCTTCCGCACTCTGTAACGAATGGCTTCAATTCGTTAAGCAAAAAGTAACGAATTAGACACGAATTGAATCTAATTCATCATGACACCTGCTAAATTAATTTTAACGAATCATCTGATTCTTCGTTAATTCAAATTTCAAACGAATCAGCTGATTCGTTACCTTGAAAATTGTGAAATGTCAGTGTATATAGGACGGCGTGCATACGAACCGTCCTATATTATTCACTCTTCATCTTCACTTTACACTGTTACTCTGCTCAAAATTTTCATATTATTTGATCTTTGATTTTCGGTGTTTTGATTATACCAGTGTGTTTATAAGGTATAGATGATCACATCTTTGTGATTTCCGTCAAAAATGGCACAGATTTGATAGGTTAATTATGATATTTTACTATCGGGTTTTTAAGGTTTATGAAAACCTTCATTTATCTGATTAATATCTTGTTAAATAAATTAATTTTGATATCATTGCAATCGGAATGGATTCTGAGATCCATGGTGATCTTTAATCATATTTTGATTGTTGATTGCTGGGTTATTTGTGAACTTTGACTATCGGGTTGTTATACTTTGTTTAAAAGCCTAACGTAATTACCTTATTTCATGTTATAGAACCTCAAATCGATACTATTTAATTCGCAGTGTGTTTCTGAGGTCTTTATGATCATTGATTCGGTTGTACGTCGATGATTATAAGGTATTTGATGTCAGAGATGTAATTTTGACTTTTAGGTGTTCTTGGCTAATTTTGACCTTGACCAAGAAAGTCAAAGATTATGTCATTTGTGACCATTCGTTAAAATTAGCGAATTGGAACTCATTCGTGCCAATTCGTTAAGCAGATCAAACAAACCAGAATAGCGAATCAGTTTTCATAACGAATCAAATGTGGATTCGTTAAATTATAATGAATTAGTTGTTGCATTTTAACGAACTAGTTCCTAATTCGCCATTTTTCAATAGTAATTCGCTACCTCTGGTTCGTCAACAATTTTCTTGATAACAAATCAGAACGAATCAGACGGATTCTTTAACGAATGACATGTTACATTTAATTATTTAAATATTGTAAAATTGATGATACACTTCAAGTATCTAACCGCGTCGATACATCAATTATACACATGAGATCAAAATTTTAATTAACTACACAGTTTATTGATAGATATATAAGTGTTCAAATTTTATAAAACGTGTATTTATAAAGTTTCATATTGCTGACCTTCAATATTATTTATCCAGTATTATGGTTGATCAAATGGATCAAGATCCACCTGTTGCTCAACAAGAACAACTACAACAACAAGAACAAGAAGAAGTGCCCCTGCTGCCATATGGCAAGAAACACAACATTTGTGCCTTTGTTGGTCCAAATGTTGCTGACGAAGCATTATTTGGGGATTTGCTAGCATTCTTACGTCGTTCGGTGATACACTTTGCTATAACTGCTCGGCCCGAAGTTTATCTGAGCATTATTAGACCATTCTGGAATATAGCTGAGTACGTTGAAGTAGACAACCACATTCGAGCCACAATCAACCAAACTCCTATCACAGTCGATACTGAAGTTATTAGACGTGTGCTTAGTTTTGAAGACAATGAGGATAATCCATGTGAGTTCGACAAGGAATTAATCAAGGGTTTGTTTCGTCGTGTCTTTTATGGTGGCGACATTGAAGACTCTATGTTTAACAAGAATGGACTGTGCCCACCCTACAAGTATCTATTACATGTATTGATTCATTGTTTAGGTGGTCGTCGAGGTGGTTTTGATGAATGCCGAATCATGTTGCAATTGGCTTTTGTGGCACTTGTTCTTAACAAACCATTTAACTTCTCAGAAATGATATTCTATCATCTAAAGGAGCAATGTCAACAAACGGCCCAAAAGAAGAAGTTCTTAATGTATCCAAGATTTCTACAGTTAATTATTCATGACTTGATTCCCAACTTGGTTATTGATCTATCATTGGTGGATGATGTTCTTCTTTTAGAACACATGAAGGCTGATACTGTGCGAAGAAGCACGATCTATCGGAAAGAAAGACCGAAGACCAAACGCTTGATTGGTCATATTATTAATCCTGATTATGTATGTCCTCCTGAGGATCGCTGGATCCATGATGATTCGGATTCCGAGCGTGAGGGAGGAGAAGGTGGGAACGATGGAGGTGATGATGGTGATAATGGTGGAAATTATGGTGATGGTGGTGCAGCTCTTCTAGAACAAAAAGCTGCTATTGAAGCTGCGTTAGCTGCTACAATTGCAGCTCAACGAAAAAGAAAAGGTAAAGAGCTGATAGCTGAATGTTCAGTAAAGAGACGGGTGTCAGCTGGGGCTGGAGTTTCTATTGGTGTTCAACTGTCTCGTACTACTATTTCTCAACGCCTGGCGGTGCCAATTACTACTAGCACTCTGGCGCTTACTTTGACGACGACGATGGTTCCTCACGACAGGCTTTGTATGATTCCTCAAATGGCTTTAGCTGAAATACCAAGGCCTTCTGTTATTCCCTCTACTATTCCTCCAACACCATCCATGAGGCCTCCTCCACCTAGTGATGTCTCATTTATGAGAATTACACAGCCTCAGGGAGCAATCTAGCCAGTTCATCCATCCCTTTATAATATGCCACCACATTGTCAAACAGATATGCTTTTGAATCTTCTTCATTTGTATGAAAATCAAATGTCTGCTGACCGCCTAAATCAAGAACGCCTCATGGAAAACCAAAGAAGGCTAATGTGTTATGTCTCGTTTTGTCAGAAAGAAACAAAGGAGCTTCGTGCGATTGTTGATTCTCAGGGGTTGAAGCTCAAAGAACAGGAGGATCTCATCTTGCAATTAACATGCAAAGATGATGCACTTAAGAAACTCAAGAATGATGACGAAGATCCTGATGAGTCTGGTGCAAGACGTGAGCCTAAACATACGCACGGCTCATCTTCAGGTGCAGCTACTAGTGGTGGTGGTGAATTGGATAAGTAGATTATTGTTCATCAAGATTACACAACTGCTAAACCAATTGAGATGATCGAAGTTGACACTGCAATCTTTATTGATGGATCGGGAGTGGTCAGGAGTGTGGTGAACCGGAATAAGATTGAAGTGGGGCAGTTTGTGCAACGGTCGCTAACACGAGAGCAGATTTCACTACTGCTTGGTTTGAATGATGAACAGTTGACCGTGTTAGAGGTAGAACCGGATGTGGAAGGAGAGTATGAGGAGGATATTTTGAATGATCCGACTACTCATATGAATATGGATTTTATTTATGAAGATGAGGAGATCGAAGTGGAAGATGTCACAGCTGAGGAGTATCTGACTTGTTTCAACACACAAATGTTGATCAAGGTGCTCCAGTATTTAATGAGCACACGTTTAAAGCCACTGAGAATAATCTGGAGAAGGTGTCTAAGGGGAAGAAGGTGGTGATATTGCAAGAACCCGACTGATGTTGATATTGCAAGATGGTTTGGATATCGAAACAAGAAATACCGTAAAGTTATTGAGGCTTATAGATATGTAGATCAAGAACAAAAGGATGAAGCTGCTTCTCGTGCAAAAGCCAATCAGATGACTTCATTCAAGACTGTATCCAAAGTTCAAGGTGACATTGTTTCTTGTCTTTTCGATTCTGAATTAAAAGTTTGTATTGTTAAATGGGAAAAGGGCGTCCAGTATTATGAAAAGATGACGGATGTTCTCTCTTTACCAAGATGGGATGTGAGGACGTTAGCTTGTCGTCCTTTCATTAATCGGGGGGGGGGGGGGGGGAATCGACATGCAGAATGGTTTCATCAACACCTGCTGTTCGAAGTTAATAATGGTTATAAGTTTTTCAAACCACAGGTCCCTACTCGTTAACGTATTGATGAAATTGATCCGAGGACGGGGTGGAGGAAGCTCGTACATGTTTTATCCTCCATATGTATTACGGTATCTTATTACCCTTAAACGTTGCTATTTCTTCCCTTGCCCAAGATCTAGTCCGGGTATCCATAAAGTTTGAAACCTTTATTGATCCCAAACCCGTTTAGGCTAGATCTAGGGTTTTTACATGAACCGTGTTTTTTAACAAGTTCAATAAGTCCATTTCTAACATCAAGATTACATTTTTGTGGCATAACTACACCCTTTTAACCCTTGTGTCAAGTTTTAGGGCAATCCGTTCTTAAAAATGAAATCTTTATGTGTAAAGAACCTGCCTTTTTCACGTTTTTAGGCTAAGGTTCGCTTCGGTATGCAAAACTAGGCTTGAATATTTTTCGTATAGTCGAGATTTATCAAGATTCAAGCTTGGTTCTTGGTCTTGAACCTTGGCCGATTTCAAGAAGGTATTTGTGTGTGTTTTTGAGTGTGTAGGGAGGCTAGGAGATAAGAGATGAGGGTTTTAGGGTTTTAGGGAGATTTAAGGAGTATTTATACTCCCTTAAGCCCATGGACCTAAGGCCTATAACCATCCCTTATTCCATATATCCTCAACCAAGTTCATACTTTTTTATTTTATTTAACTTAATTAAATATTTACACACCATTTAACAAACGCATTTCTTTTATTTATTATTATCAAGAGTGGGATGTTACAGTCTTCCATCCTAAGTAGCTTCGAGGTTTGGTTGATTTTCCCATTTCATTTTCCAAGTCAATATTCTGAATGATCGGTGATGTATGTGTCACAAATGCATTTAAATCCTTCATTTTTGCAATCTTTGAACAAAAATCAGCAAACAACACACGTGTAACCTTATCCGGACGCATAACCTTTTAGCGTATAACCGTGTAACCTCCTTATCCTGTATAACACCTTACACGCACACTCAGCTTATTTATCAAACTTATCCGGTCAACACAAAGCTTATACTCCATATAACATCATATACGGACAGAAGACAACTTATACATGAACAATACATATTATACGCCTGACGTACTTATCAACTTTGAAAATCTAAATATTGGATTTGAGCTTGAATTAATAAAAATCACTCGTGCATAATGATTATTAGGTATCAACGATCATCTTTACCAAAGGAATTGAAAAATGATCCATAAACCAGAGATTAATTGAAGAAAGTGTAATCATAAATGAAGTTTGACGTTGAATCTTCAACAATTAACCACAGAATGTGTTTCTATTAGTAGCGAAACCTCATGCTCTGATACCACTTGAAAGTGCATGATCCAGATCATGCATGACATCATTTACGTGAAAAACATTATGATTCGAACCGATTAACTTGTTATTTGTTATACTAAACAATATCCCGGAATAATACTGTAAAGGATTAACAACACATTCACTTATAACCTCTGATATATTGATATCACAACTTGAGTACAAGATCAGAACTGTTACCGAAAACTATTACAAATAATGAACATGAAAGCCTATTTATACTACTATAGTACCTACGCATAAGTCCATGGTCACCGTATAAAACTTATACGACCGTGTAAGTCTTATACGGATAATTGTGACTTATACGCTACCAACAGTTTACATAATTGACATTTTCAGCCCTTTACAAAACAAACTATTACATAATAAGCCCATGACCTAGTATTAGACATTAATGCTCAAACAAATATATATTTAAATAATATAATAAGGAAAAAGAAAATATTAAATATAAAAATTTAAATATCTTATTGATTAAAATTACCCGAAAACAAAAATGAGTCAGGTATTGGTACTTGTTTAATATATGAAAAAAATCCGTGTTGTTACAGTCTCCCCTACTTTAGAGAATTTCGTCCTGAAATTAAAGAATACTATAAATCACCATTAAATTTCGAGGAAAAGAAAAATTTTAATGTAACTTTTAAAATTTATCATAACACAGAACTTTGAATAGTCAAACAACG
Organism: Bidens hawaiensis; assembly: GCF_021521415.1. Taxonomy (NCBI): domain Eukaryota; kingdom Viridiplantae; phylum Streptophyta; class Magnoliopsida; order Asterales; family Asteraceae; genus Bidens; species Bidens hawaiensis. Next base: position 1,793,806 of record NW_027491189.1, on the reverse strand, counting down.
CTCCAAATGAAAATCCGATAAAGACATTTATATATATGATGTACCAGCGGTGTATGCACCATGTTCTTATCATCTCTACATTTGTACCGTTATCCCAACTACTTTCGATTCTATATTATGACAACCAATTGTACGCATTATGATTTCCATGCGAGGACTTCGATAATTATGTATGCCTCCATAAAATAATTTGATTAAATATAAAGTGAGATATGCTTATAGTTATTTGAATAATTAAGATACGAATATATAAATAAATAGATAATCATAATAATTATGTGTAATTACTTAAATATAATATGTAGTAAGATATAAATAAATATATTCTTTAACTCTTTTAAGAAAAATCTATTTAATACGTTTGTTAGATATAATATATATATATATATATATATATATATATATATATTATAATACACCAAAAAAGGGCAAATTAAGACACTCATTTTTAAGTAATTTACAACACTTAAAGCATGAGGTACATGTGTTAGTAAGGGTAAACATGTCTTTTAAACACAATCCATTCAACTTACAAGTTTGGTCCCTCATCTTTAACCATATTATGTTTTTAATTTAACTTGTAAACTAACTTCCCATCAATGATTTTTAAACGACTATAGCCTTTTCATACGTATATTTTTATAAACAAATTGCTCCATAAAAACGAACATTTTATTCTCTTTAATTTGCATATGATATTGTTGTAATTTTTTTATTTTAAATAAATTAATATATTACGAGGGGTGTTCAGTGTCGGTTTTGATGGTTTTTAAGTTAAACTTGTGAGTCCAACCGTTAATAGTACTGATTTTTTGTCGTCCAAAACCAAACTCAACCATTGAAAGTTGAAACCAAATCGTTACTAACGGCCTGGTTCCAGTTTGGTGTCACAGTTTAAACTTTAATAATAAATTTAGTTTAAAATAATTAATAAAATGTACCATCTATTTTAACTAAAAACCAACATAATATGATACTTGAGATGATCATAAATAAAACAATGATAATTTTAGCCTCATGTATTGTAAATATTAATGGAAGATATAGGACGTGAAATAATAACAACAAAGATTACAAAATGAATCATATTGCAATTAGGTTAATTTACAGTCTTTTCTGGTTTCATATGGACGGTTGCTGATATAAACCGCGAACCAACCGTAAACTACATTTTGAAAATTTTGAAAATTTTGAAACCAACCAACAAACCGAAAGTAAAAAAGAAATAAAAAGAATTCAAACAATGACCTATTTAAACGATTTCAAGGTTTTAACCGAACCATAAACACTTATATTTGTACGTGATTAACAGGTTCAAACACCCGCTGCATCGCGCGGGCACCCGTTTAGTATATATATATATATATATAATAAATATAAGCAAGTTTATAAAGACGTTCAACGACGACGAAACATGAATTAAAAGTGTCGGGTAATAAAACAACATTGTTTATTATTAATGTATACACATATATATAAATACATACACACACACACACACATATATATACACACACAAGAAAACTTGTAACGGAATTAATCGACAAGAAATACAAACTCTATGTGTCGGTTTTAATAAAAAAACGTTATTTATAACTAATTATTAATTTATCATTTATTAAAGTTAATTATGATATCTAACAAAACTGGTGTTTTTTTTAAATATAAAACCTAAAAACCGGGTGGCCGGGTTCGAACCTGTGACCACCTAGTCTTAACACACAGCTAAAACCACCTGTTCTAGCAAGTCAGTTGATTCATAAACAAAAACAGTTCATTATATACAGACACGAACAGAAAAACCCCCAAATCGTATAAACCCTGGCTTCTACAATTGTTAAATCTGTTGTATGTTTGTTAAATTAACCATAGGGTTAATGATAAGTGATGAAAAACGATCGCGTTAAATGTATTAATTACCTGATTAGATGACTAATTGACGAAGAACAGCTACCAGGTATTGACGGCACAAAAATGAACCCGTATTGACATCGGCAGACGATTATAAGGAAATTAAGTTTAGGGATATTGTGGGCGACGACCAAATGTAGGTGACCACGAGTTTAATTTGATTATAACGAACTGTTACTGGCAATTCGCTAATATGATATGACGGTTTTGATAATAATTGATTATTCGTATCCATTTGATCTTGTTTTCTAAATTATTTATGTCGGTATAGACGTCTATGCAGTATGAATGATCTTCGTAGATCAATTTCAATTTTAGAATGAGGATTAAGCTAAAATAAAATTAAATGGGTTGCGGTTTTGGGTTTGGATCATGGGTAAACGGGTTATATGGTGAATATATATAGAATTTGCATAAATGTCCTTAAAGTATTGATGAGGATACATAATAGGGTTTAGTGTTGTTTAGGGTTAATAATATATATAAATCAAAGTTATTTTTATATATAATAAAAAATATAAATAAAATAATATTATCTCGAATAACGCGATATTTTCTTGGATAAAATTTCCCGAATATAAAACGGGTTGGGTAACGGTTAATAAAATAATAATTTAAAATCCGAGTTGTTACATGTGCTTAGTTTTGTTTTATGAGTTTTATTGTTTCACAACGTCTTTGGTGAATTTCTTTCATATAATAGGATTATGTTAGGTTATTTACTGTGTGTTCTTGACTTATATAGTTAATTTGAAATAACACTATAAAAACAATATTAATTAATCAAATAAATAAAAGTGTGCTGCTAACTAAATATTTGTGAGGTGATAAATTATTTGACTGGCCTTTGTTGGTTAAATTGCGAGATTTAGTTCATCGTGAGAGTCCGTCTAGGTTGGATTTGTCAACTTTGTCTATCGAGTCGAGTTAATATACTAAACTACTTTTGATTTCTGCATTGTGAGGCATGATTTCGTTTAAATGTACTTTTTCATAAATATTCAGATTACTGTGAGGAAGTCTGATATTAAAACTGATATTATTTAATAACTCAATAATTGAGAAATAGGAATCCGTGTTATCAAAGGATTTCATGCGGTTCTTTCTAGTATGGAGTGAGTCAATCATCCACTTTGGTATCTTATAGAACAAAAATGGTGATATTGTTCCTCCATTGATCAAGAATGTCGATTTTTGGCAAGTCTCACGATCATCCAATAAGAAGGGTTTCAATTTTTTCAGATAAAAGATTTGAAGACCTATTGATTCTAAAAACTGTGGATCATTCGGACCTTTCAATTCATAGATGTAGATCTCGGACCTATGAATGGGGATATTCCCGAAACTGACAAACAAAAAAGGAAGTGACTTAAACAAAAAAAGAAGCAACTTGGACAAAAAGAAACAAAGTGGCTTAGACAAATCTTTTTTGTCGATAACCTCAGACCAATCAATCGAATTGTAAGGCCCCGATACCGGTGCCTCACTTTAACGTCGGATTTACTCATAAACACAGTTCTTACAATCAGAGTTAATTAAAACTTTCGCGGAACATAAAACTTTAACCGTTTATTACAAAACATTTAATCTTTTCTTTAAAATCATAACATAAAATATCATATTTAAAACATCGTTTCTTCCATCTTCAGATGCCAGCTGTTCAATTCATGCCATGTGCCATCCTCATGATAACTCTATGATCAGCTCACCTGCGTGCATACTAAAAGTCAGCTACGCTGAGTGAGTTCTAGTTTATCAAGCAACTTATCATACAACCACTACATGCATCATATACGTATCCGAAGAAACGTAGCCCACTATCTGACTGGCTCACCTTACCACTTAACCTCTTATTTACCCCTACTGCTTAGCCACTTTAATAACGAATGCCGTTATGCCACTTTGCCATGTTGCCACTTTAATAACGAAGTCACGCATAGGCTTACCCTACCACGCACTATCGTCATGCCACTAACACTCTTACTAGACTCTTGCCACTTCTAACACACTATACCTCTACTTGTCTACAACACACTTCATATCATTACATAATAGGCAAGTCACATCATAGCATTCGTACACACTAACAACCACTTTGCAATCACTATCCTTGGCGATACGTGCAATATCCGAAAATCGTTCACGCATCGACAAGCATTATATAATAGCTACCTCGTATAACATCTATAGCATACACTTACCACTTAAGGTAAGTGTATTCACACTTCACATCGAGTATGCACACAGCCTCGAAAACATAACAAGGAAATGGGGCTAGAAACTCACCTGAACTCGGTTACGTTCACTGTTAATAGTTATTCCTTTCTTGAGTTGTGCACGGCTAACTGTATAACAATTACACATATCAATTAATGATTTCTATCCATATCGTATTTTCTAGTTCAAATACAACCCACAATGAACGGGGGTCCGGGGGCAGCGCCCCTGGCAGCGGAGTCTAGGGGCGGCAGCCCCTAGCAGGGTCCAAGGGGCAGAGCCCCTGGCTGGGGTCGAGCCACTTGTTTGCTATAACGATTTTAAATTATTATTTAATTCTCCTACTTGTTTGCTATATCGAATTAAGCCTAATTCGTTATCAAAACACCGCCTAGTTCGTTATCTTGACTTAGCGAACTTAGTGAGCTAATTCGTTATCTTGCCATGACGAATGGACTAGTAACGAATCAGCTAACATGGTCTGATTCGTTATCCTCATTCGTCATTTCTCCTTAACGAATCACTTAGCGAGCTGTTTCTAGTTCGTCCTCCCACCTTAACGAATTGCTATAACGAACTGGCTACCCTTCCGTTAACGAATTACCACTAATTCGTTAGAATTCCTTAACGAATTAGGGTTAGGGTTTTGTCAGACGTCAGACGTCACATCTGATGTGACCACATCCTCCGGCGCCGCCGTTGCCGGAAAAACGTGAATCTCGCCGGAAAAGCTTTCCGCGAATCACTCGTTTGGCCACCGTTTTTACCGTTTTTCGTCCCGTTCAATCCAAATCTGAGCTAGGGTGATCCCTAAGCTCGTCTTAGGTTCGGTTTATACCCGATTCCACCCGGATCTCGTTACTTCAACGGTTTAACGGTGTCGGCTCGTTGTTTCGTGACTAAATCTAACGGGTTTGTATCTCTACAATATCATACTATCATTACCTCGGGTTGATGCTCGGTTTCTTCTTCTATTTCGGCTAGAGAAAAAGTAGGATGAGAGAGAGTTGAGTGTGTGTTTTGTGTGGTGTATGGAATATGTGAAATGAAAGGATTAAAGGGTGATTTAAGGCTTAAATATTATGGATCATGGGCTTGAGCCCATGGTCCATCTTCCTTCCTTATTAACCCAAGTCCATAACCCATATCCATTACCCAACACTAGCCCGACCCATGCTAACTCCTACTCTATTTATTATTTCTCCGCTAACCCAAGTAAACTTTCTCACCGAAAATAAACAGTATAATTAATATTAATTTAGAAATTTCGGGATGTTACACGAATATGGATTACTACGTAATCGATCGAACACTACTTGAAAACGGCTCTTCTACTCAGAAACAAAATGTTCTAAATGTTCCTGGAAATTATTGCTCACAGTGGACCATTTGTATCTATATGCATCAGGATCCCGATTCATGGATCTCTCGAACTAAATCCATAGGTGTATTCTTGAGAAGGGTCAGAGGTCATGTTCGGGTTTTCTTTAAGTGACTATTTTATTATCTCAGTTCCATAACAAAGCATTTTTTGATTAATGAAAGTTGATATATTAGGGTATCTAGCATATGTGGTTTCTCATTATCATCTGATTAAATCATACTAAATTGCCTTTGTTTACTATGTTTTTTTAATTAGTTTAAGTTTAGTTTTTTAAGTAAAAATCCCCCCTAAAATAATATAAATTAAATAGCCGTGCAAGTCAGTTGAGTCTAATTAGCTAGTCTATGTAATTTAAAGAGTCACGTGGGTTCGATTATCTGGACTTACTTAGTTGTACTAGAGTCGACCGGTACATTTGCCGGTTAGTAGTTTTAGTTAACTTTTAAGAGTCTAAAATTATTACTTTGTGTCTAGATTAGCATATTTTAAGTTAATAAATTTATAATTACTTTTAGCACATTAACAACCCATTGGTGATTACAGTAATGCCAAGGTCAAATAAAGTTTGAACACACAATTCATACATTAAGCATCTCATTATGTAACACTAGGGTTCATCGAATCGAATAATGAATAATTTTCAAGTTAATCAAATCGAATAATTCGAATAATTTATTTTTTTGCTGGCATTTGTATTCAATTCGTATTCGTTTAAAAGTTGGATTATTCGATTCGTATTCGTATTATATCCAATATTCAAAACTCGATTCTATTCGTATTAGAAACTCGAATTCGAATTGAATTCGAATAAATTCAAATTGATTCAAGTTCACCTATGTCAAAAACTTCAAAAACCATAATCAGCGATGAAAAACACATAAATATAAGTTTAAAGTAGCTATAATACCACATGATACTTAGTTTAAAATAAAATATTGGTAAAATTAAGAAATATCAGCATGGGTTATTGGGAATAATTATTATGTTTTGGACATTTATTATTTACGGATTTGACCAAAATGAATAAATTAAATATATATTAATATATTATATAATTTGAATTTGAATTTCGAATCGAATCGAATAAAAAATTCATGAATTCGTATTCGATTACTATACTCGAATTCGAATATTTTAAAATTGAATTCGAATCTTCATATTCGAATTCGAATAGAGTTGAATTTTGAATGTTTCGAATTCGAAACAAATTTTAAACACCCCTATGTAACACATTACATAAACAAAAAACTTTAAAAATACTTCAACAAACATTTAAATGTTGAGAATAAAAATCTAAGAAGTTTCGAACAAACCTTAAAGCTAATAAAAAAACTAAGAAATCCAGTACAAAAATTTAAGAAAGTTCAGTTCAAAAAGTTAAACACCCAGATTAAAAAAAAACTTTAAAACATTTGAACAAACCTTTAAACGTTCAGAAGCTCAGACTTGAAATTGAACACTAAAATCACTTCATATAATCTCGTAATCATAAAAAATCATCAATCGGCCATCAATTTGATCATCGATTCTATTATATGAACAAATATGAAACATATTTAAACTTTTATCAGTTGAAAACAATTCCCAAATTTCAATTCAATTGAAATGGTGTCTGCAAACGGCGCTGGTGACGATGGTTGAATTGGCGTAACGGATAATTATGATAAAAACGAATTGAAATAATTTGTAAATTTGCCACAACGTGTTTTTTGAAATCAAGGGTTAAAGGTGTTGCATACGTAGTGCAAGATAAGAGATTATTGTATTGTATCTAAACCAGCAACAAATTTATTATTGTCAAAAGAAACTTAAACCGGAAATTAACTTCATTGGCTACTCAAAAGCCAACTAAATTATGATGAAAATAGAGACAATGTCAACCCGGGTGCTGACTTATTCCTTAAACATCATCATCAACGACATGATGTCTGATACATTTGTTTCAATTACTAATTATAATTTTCGAGAAAATCTATGTTACACTTTTATGTCATCTCTCAGTCTTTCATATATATTATTATGCTTATTCAGAGAGACGCACATGTATAGATATAAATAAAAACACATTAGTTGTAGAGAGAGAATGTGAGAATTGCATGATGGTCTGATCAATAATCATCAGGAGGTGGCTATGCAGAATGGCTCCCACATCAGAAGTGACCTTCTTGGCTCTTTGCAACATTTTAGTGACGGCAGAAAGCAGTCGGCTTTATTACCTCTAAGCAGCACCAGATCCTTGGTTTTAGCAGGTGGCTGCTGTTGGGTGATCATTGGGTCGATCACGCTCGCCACGGTGGGTTTAGCTCGCCAGAAGTACTGATACGAGTTGACGGTTGTTGGTGGTGGTGGCAGCGGTGGAAGCCCTGCGGCTCGGGATCGCGGTGGAGGTGACTGTTTTATCGGTGCTGCGTACTCCACACCTTCTAACTTTGCCATTTTACCAGTGTTGAATTTTTGGGACCATGATGGATTCTCGTTATCTCGATCCAAGATTCTCTTTATCGTCACCGACGATTTGTGTACATTGATCACCGGCTTTAAGATTCCGACATCTTTTTCATCGGAAACAATATTATTATTGTCATGGTCTTGATCAGATGGTTGCTTTTGTTCTTGTTGTTGTTTTGGTTCCTGTTCCTGATCCTGTTCTTTCGGGTCGTTGATGAGGGTGAGAAGAAAGCGGCCGTCTTGCCGTTGAGCTTCGAAGTATTTCTGTTGCGGGACAGAGACCGCTTCCACGACTAGCCGCCCAGCAACTCGGCGGGATTGCATGTGGAGCGATGGTCCTTCAGCATGCGCCGCCGCCAGAGATGGAAGCGACGGTGGGAAAGCCCGGGCCTGAGCCTGTTGGGTTTTCTTGGTTGTCAAGCATGCAGGCTTGACAACCTTGAATTCCTCTTTTTCTTTTTGTTTTTCTTCTTGCTGGTCATCGTCACCAGACTTCTCAGAGGAAGCTGGTGGCGACGAGAACACATCTGAGCCAGTCTCAGACCCGAGACTCTCGGTGCAAATCTTGAGACTCTTCTCGCTCAACGAGCTGGCGGATTTCTTAACCAGCGGGTGGACATATGGCGGCGGAATCTTATCAGATTCGTCTTGCTTCTTTTGTGACATAATAGCCGTCCAGATATCCATCCGTGAAGGAATCTGCTCGTCGCTTTTTTCGTTCACCTGATGGCATTCTTCTTCTTCTTCATTAGATTCATAAGAAGACGTGATATGTTCGGACGAGGCGATCTTCTTCAATGTCGGCAGCCACCGCTTGGAAGACATGTCCGCCGACAGGGTGCGGCGCAGTGATGCTGCCTTAGTGGTCTTCTCCGGGTTGTCGGATCGGAGGATTGAGACAATACCTTGCATCTGGGTCATGTGATTGATGTTGATGAATTGTTGAGAGGTTGCAGGTGAATTAGTGGCAGATGTGCACAAGTACATGACGATGAAGGGTGAGGGAGTGGAGGTATTTGTAGGGAAAGCTGAAAGAACCTGGTTCACTAGGACCCATTTTTTTGTTAGAATTTTGTTTAATTAATTAATATTATTTTGTCATATAACAATAATAATAAAAGTATTTAAATATGCGACACATTTGGCAGCCTCACAGTCTGGACTAGATTCCATGATTGATAATGGTTTATTTGGAACTTTTGCACAGTTTATTTCTTTCTTCGGTGAAAAAGCATGTTTCAAGAAAAGTAAAGAGTATATCTAGAATTAAGTTTGAAAATTGATTTGGCTTATTGATTTATTCGTTTTCTTAAAACGTCAATAAGCTAAAATAGTGTTTAATACATATAAAAGTCCTTTTGTGTAGGTTTTTTCTTCTCCTATTTTTAAATTTAAAATTAAACAAAAAACATTACATTTTTTCTCACTTTCTATTACACAATAAATTTTACATTTTTATCATTACCATTCCCCACATCTTCACTCACAAGCACTTCAAAAAAAATATTCAAAAAGTATAGGTGATGAACAATATTTTCAAATATGAAAAAAAATCATTATTTATTCTCTCTTTTTCACTTACAACACTCTTTGCATTCTAAGACCTCTCTCACAAAAAATGAGAGATACAATTTGAATGCTCTTGAAAGAGATATTTTTCAAAAGCCTCAAATCAAAGCTTTTTTTGAAAATCACTTTTAATTTTTAGATTAAAAAATTATTAATTTATCCACCATTTACCCTAATCCAATAATATCAACGTTCATCAAACGACATTCATAAAGGTACGTTCACCCTTCTGTTTCTTCGCAACTACTCTTGCAAGAGTTCTGCTTTCACAGAGGTTTTGAATTTTAAAATCATTAGGTCAAGATATTTCAACCTTAAGTCCTATTTCAACCATGTACAATAATATCCAAAAAATGTAACATTCTAAATATTTTAATATTAAATAAAGAGAGTTGCGTTAAATTATCACGTGTTAATTATTAATTAATATTAAATAAAGAAAGGGTCATGGACTCTGACTAATTAAAGTGGATTAAGGGGTAATGGGCCTTAGATCCATGGGCTTTAAGGGATATAAATACCCCCTTAAATCACCCCACAACCCTAATCCTCATTCTATCTTTTCATATTTGCCTACACACTCAAGAACACACACATATCACCATATATATATATGGTCGAGAGAGAGAGGTGAGATCCGAGCCAAACACACGTCGATCTTTGATAGATCCTCGTAGTACAAGATAGATACAAGACCTAAAGTTCATAACCAAGCTAAACCGTAAACTTAAAACACGTAAAGGTATGTCTTTTATCTTTAAAGTTTACGTTTTTATGAACGGTTAGCCTTGAAACTTGAACCTTGTGTAGATCGGGTATAACGAGTATTAAAGTAGCAAACTTGATGTTAGAAACGAACTTAACGAACTTACGGCTGCTTATGACTCGTTTAAAATAAACCCTAGACCTAGTATTGAACGTTTTAATCTTAAAGGTCCAAACTTTATGCGCTTTCGGGTCGTGTTTTATCCAAAAATGGCCACGGGAACGTTTACGGGAATTATTAACATCATATCAAAGTATTTCACGTTAAAATTGAGATGTTTATGGGGTTAGAACCAAACCCGAAACTGCTGCTGTACAACTTCGCCTGCAAGCAAGTTCGCCTACTGACCAACTTCGCCGTATAAGTTCGTCTACGGATATGTTCGCTAAAAGCTTAACTTCGTCGGACACTAAGTTCTCCGGAAACTAAGCTCACAGGATGTTAAGTTCGCGTACATATAAGTTCGCCTCATGCAAGTTCGCCTGATGATAAGTTCGTTTAATGCTAAGTTCGCTGAATGTTAAGTTCGCTTAAGTTAAGTTCGCTTAACATATATGTTCGCTTACATTTATGTCCGCTCATAAATATAAGATAACGAATCAGATAGCGAATCAGACTTGATTCGTTATGAAGAATGAGTTAACGAATTAGAAAAATAATCTAAAATTCTAGTAAAAAAATGTGTTAAGACAATTAATGGAAATAAAATTTTTCCAAGCTGACCTGGCAGCTTAACCCAGCCAGGGGCTCTGCCCCTTGGACCCCGCTAGGGGCTGCCTCCCCTAGAACCCCGCTGCCAAGGGCGCTGCCCCCGGACCCTCGTTCGTTGTGGGTTATATAAAGATAGATATACGATACGAGTAGTAATAATTAATTGATAGGTGTAATTGTTATACAGTTAGTCGTGCACGGCTCAAGAAAGGAATAACTATAAACGGTGAACGTAATCGCATTCAGGTGAGTTTCTAGCCCCACTTCCTTGTTATGTTTTCGGGGTTGTGTGCATACTCGATGTGATAGTTAATACACCTACCTTAACTGGTAAGTGTATGCCTTGTATGGTTTATATGTTATGTATGTATATCTTAAATGTGAATGAAAGCTTGTCGGTACGTGAACGATATTCGGATATTGCACGTGCTATCAAGGGAGGTAGTTATATGATAGATGAATGTGTATGATAAATATATGTACAATATATGAATATGTATTAATGATTAAAGAAAGTATGTATGTTATGGGTATGTAAAGACAGTATGCACGAAGATGAAGAAAGAGGGATCAGACCCTAATAAAATCTAAGATAAAGAAGAAAGGGATCAGACCCTAATAAAATCTGAGATAGAGAAGTAAAAAGGGATCAGACCCTAATAATATCTTAGATAGACAAGAAAGGGATCAGACCCTAATAATATCTGAAATAGACAAAGGAAAGAGAGATCAGACCCTAATAATATCTGAGATAGAAAAGGAAGAGATCGGGCCCTAATAATATCCGAGATAGAAAAGGACAGTAATTTATATAGTATGAAAGTAATCAAGTACGAACGTATGTATGAACTTATGTAATGAAAGTAAATTAGTAAAGTAAATATTATGTATCTGCGGATGCATAATTGAAGGTAAGTGTATGTATTGTATAATGTGTGATTAACTAGAACTCACTCAGCATAGCTGACTTTTAGTATGCACGCAGGTGAGTAAAATGAGGCAGTTCGCTTGATGAGGACACATGACATCGAATTGAAGACACTGGTGTCTCAAGGAAATGTTATGATGTTTTAAAGACTATGTTTTGTTTTTAAATGACTATGAATGGTTGATAAGACAAGATTTGAAAGTTATGTAATGTTTTATGGTTGAAGTTTTATATTCCGCGTAAAGTCTTAATTAACTTTGATATTTAGAACTGTGTTTATAAGTAAATCCAACACCAAATGTAGGGTACCGGTAACGGGGCCTTACAAAAAATAATTGAAAAGTATATATAATATTATATGTAACAGTAAATAATAATTCTAAATATATAAGAATTTTTTTTTCATTTCACGTAAATAAGCTAAACCAAAAACTTTTTAAAAATTAACTTATTAACTTATTGATTTTTCTTACCACATAAGCTAAACCAAACACCATGTGATCGGTTGAAAGATTTAGATTTAGATGAACCACTATCCCACCAGTTTAGATTCATTTAGGTAGCTTTGGTTAGCTATGAGTTGTCTCCATAAAAATTGTTGGAAGATTTGGACAATCTCTTTATTTTGGGTTTACCGACCAACCCTAAACCAAACACCATGTGATCGGTTGGAAGATTTAGATTTAGATGAAACACTATCCCACCAGTTTAGATTCATTTAGGTAGCTTTGGTTAGTTATGAGTTGTCTCCATAAAAATTGTTAGAAAATTTGGACAATCTCTTTATTTTGGGTTTACCGACCTGAAAACTGAACCGAACCGGTTTAAAATCAAGTATGTAAAAATCAATCATACGAAGTTTCCAGAGTAATTTCTCGGTAAATTAATCCTTTGGTGATCCCTAGCTCTTTTCCATTGTAATCTATCGAATATGAGAATACCATTACAAACAACCATATTTGAGACCGAATTTACATTGGTAATCGCTTTTATCAACAAAGTGACGACATATTTAATAGTTTTTGATCCTCTAACTAACTGAAACCTTTAAATGCAGCTTAAAAAGAGAAGTTTATCTAAGATGTTGCAAACAAAATTCAATCCAACTTAATACTATTCTTCATAGTCAACAAGAGGAAAATTATTAACCCCGCATTTTTTAAATTGATCGATATTAATTCTATTTTAGAAAATTGTTACCACCGATCCCCCCTTTTCACATTATTTGCTTGCATCCTGTTAAAAAACTTAACTCTGTTCATTCTTTTTTTTTTGAATTTCAAATTTGTATTTTAGGACTTTTGATCAGAAGAAAAATACGAGTCGACTAATGTAAAACTTATCTGAAAACATGCTCTAAACGATGAAACAATGTTTCAATTTAGATGTTTAAACTTTTAATTAACAAAAAATAAATCGTTTGAAGCAGCATTTCAAAATAAATTTTACATCAGTCGACTCGTATCCTTCTTTTAATCAAAAACTCTAAAACATCAATTTAAAATTCAAAAAAAAAACTTAACGGAGTAAAATAGTTTTAACGAGGGTCTAATGAAAGCAAATAGTGTGAAAGGTAAAACGGGAACAATAATTTTATGAGGTAGAATTATTATCACCCTACCTAAAAAAATATGAGATTAATAAAATTCAATTTTTTTAAAATGAGAAATAAATGTTTTGAGCATGTGGAAATGTTTTCAGCCTAGTAGTAACGTTCACAGTTCACACATGAGCACATGATGCTAAATAGTCATTAGAACATTTCAAATAGTTCAAGCTCTACTCGACGTATATATATAATTTTTAATAGCTAAATATGACGCAATGCATGGATTAAATCTTTGATAATTTTATATTATTTGGGCTTCTCTTATTTTATGAATTATTAATTGGCATTTACCGGTAAAACTATTAAAACTATAGGAATGATTTGATAACTATAAGCAATATTAAAAAGTTGTTTTTTCTTTTATCATGACAACTGGAATAAGAAAGCAATAGTGTAGGTGTGTAACTGTGATTTTTCCTGTTAGTTTGATTTATTTGTAATGTATAATATACAGAATATGAGGTATAAACTTTAAAACGGTGGGCCCAATCACAGGCATGGTGACATTCAAAGTGAAGCCTGTCCCACCAAGGTTTGTGGTGCATAGTGTATACCAGGATGAGCAAAATCGGTATCGGTACCGATTCCGAAATCGGTACCGATTTGGTACCGTCGGTACCGAATCGGTATCATGGTTTTAAGTTTCGGGATCGGTACGGTACCGGTACCGGTACGGTACCGGTATTTTTTGATTTTTTACCCTCGGTACCGGTACTATCCCATTTGTTGTTGAGTAGTGGTAGCGGTGGTCGGCGAGGGTGGTGGTGAATGGTGGTCATTCCATTTCGAATGCTGTGATTGATTTTATGACTTTTACCTTAAGATTAATGCTTGGGTTTTTCCCAAAAGATATACTTTATTAAACATGTAAAGTTATCAATTTACTCTCATGTGTAAGACACATGATTTAACTTAACAATGAAATTTAACAAGTTTATGGTTAAAGGACAATCGTTGTTAGATTTGGTAACATAAATGAAAAGATTAATTTTGAAGATAAAAAATTATAAGTGAAAGTAAGTGCAAACATAGAAGACAACGTCTGTAATTCTGTCCAAATATTTTATATGTTATTTTTATCCCATGAGCTTCAATAATCTTATGTTGGGATATTGTTGTTCATACGAAGGCTTTAACCTTTTGTTGCCATTCCCAAAGTTTGATACAAATGAATTAAAAAAAATCTTTATTTTAGAGTTCGTTCAAGACTCTAAAAAGGTTAAATCGCTTCTGATACGTCATCATAGTTGATCGTATCTTTTTACAATTCTCATATACTCCTTGTTGATGTAGATGTAGTAGATGCAGATGTTGAGTTAACAAGTTCAACATCTTTATTAAGTAGAGACGCTATCTTTTAGACAGGTGATTTTTACAAAATCTCAATGATTTATATAATAAAAGTAGCGATCAGACCCAAGAATACATAATTTGATCTCAATCAAGATCTACTATTTTATGTTTAGTGTAATTATTGACAAACTTACAAGTTACATCGACCCCTACCCATCTATTTATACGACAAGTATAAAATACAAAATGAGATAAAAATGAGAAATGTAATAAGGATTTGTGGTCTAAAAAAGACCCTTCAAAAATTTAAGAAAAACAATAAAAATTAGATCATAACTCAAAATATATAGTTTTAAAAAAATAAAAAAAATGAAGAAACTAAAATGTTTCCTTCGTCTTTCTTGTTAAAAAAATGACAAAAAGGCACAATATCGAGGAAAAAATATATAAAGACGAAAATAAACAAAAAAACATAATGATAAATAAAAAAAGGATACAATAGATTGCAAAACATAACAAAATGTAGAGCAAAATATAACACAATATTGAATAATATATGACACAATATCATGGAAAATACGCAGTAAAAAATAAAAATACATGATGATCTCTTTTCCTTTGTGTGTGTGTGTGTTTTAAACGCGGACAACATGGGAAATTCTTTTACTTTGTTTTTTTTGTTTTTGATATATATTTGAGTTATGATTTTTTTATTGATTTTTGTATTGATTTTTTATTATGTTTTAAAGGTTTTTTTAAACCAAAAATTCTTCCCATTCTTTTTGTTTTGTTTTCCTTTATAAAATAACTTAACCATTAATTTAATATATCTTTTAAACATAACACAATTCAAACTCTTAGTTTTACTATACTATTAAAGCATACAAGAATTTTCACTTGACATGATTCTTGGGTATTCACCTCAATGCAATGTTAGTACCAAGTCACATGTTTCCTTTCATATTAATGTCAGATAATCTCATTCACATTATATAAACCTTAAGATTTGAAACCTTAATCATTTTAATTTCTCTCTTTCTGTGTGTGTGTGTGTGTGTTTCGGATTACTACCTTCACCATCGCCTATACCGGTAAGGGTAATTAATCATTTTTCGATAAGGTTTTATTTAATACTCTAATGGCCGATTCTCATATTATTCATTATTTCATTGACAATTCTTTTTCTTTTCCGTTTTGGTTGAATTTATTTTAATTATTATATGATTTTTAATAGCATCTTTAGATTATATATCAAAGTCCAAGATTCAATGGAGATGTTGAACTATTACGGTTTTCTGGCAAGGTTTTATGTAACACTCTAATGGCCGATTCTTATATTATTAATTATTCCAATGACAATTATTTTTCTTTTCCATTGCTGTTTGTATTAATTTTAATTATTATATGATTTTCTTATAATCTCTTTAGGTTCTATATCAATATCCAAGATTGAATGGAGATGTTGAACTTATTACGGTTTTTCGGTAGGTTTTTATTTCATACTATAATAGCCGATTATCATATTATTCATTATTTCATTGAAAATTATTTTACTTTACCGTTTTTATGTGTATTGATTTTAATTATTATATGATTTTCTATAATCTTTTTAGGTTCTA
Organism: Bidens hawaiensis; assembly: GCF_021521415.1. NCBI lineage: Eukaryota > Viridiplantae > Streptophyta > Magnoliopsida > Asterales > Asteraceae > Bidens > Bidens hawaiensis. The sequence continues at coordinate 1,777,351 of NW_027491189.1, read as the reverse complement.
TATCAAAATCCAAGATTCAATGGAGATATTGAACTATTACGTTTTCCCAGTAAGGTTTTTTTGTTACCCAAATAATATTTTTATTCAACATTTATTTAATTTTATCATTTTAACTTGGTAAATTGGCTAATTGCATGAATGGAGTATTTGATGGAAAATAGGTTGAATGTTTTTGTTTTGGTCATTACCAATGTATTTTAGTTATTAATTTATAATTATTTATTATTTTATAGAGGTTACACAATTCATGTAAATTAATTCAATTTTTTATAAACAATCTATATTTTTTCTTTGTTAACATGTGTGAATCTTATATTGAAAGTCTAGAATATAATTTCTTCATAATTAAACAAATTTACAATATATTGTTTAGTCAGTGAATTTCTAAAAAAATAGAATTTTTTTTTTGAATTTTAAATTCTAAGAAAAGATATAATACATTGTTTATGGAAAACTCAGGTTTACATTGTCTGTGTTTGACCATTTTTTAGAACCCAGTTCAAATTCAGAATTTGACCAATCTACAAAAAGAAAAGGTGAATTTATATATTTTAGTTTTTATATAATGTCCTTAATTTATGCTTAATATTTATAAACATACTTAAACCCATTTCAAATTCAGAATTTGAAAGGATATACAACAAACTTTTAAAGAATAAAATATTCTCCATAAATTTAAATCCATTTAAAAATCTTTTCATATTTTTTTTGAAGTTTTCAAATTAACCGATATAATTTTAATTTTTGTAATTATTTCTAAATTAATTAGTCAAATTAGTAGAATTAATTAGTAAAATTAGAACCGATTTGATTTTAATTTTTGTGATTTGGCATTAACTTTTGTAATTATCTATATATTATTTAGTAAAAGTAATTAATACTATTTTATTTTTATTTTTATTTTTTCAAATTAACCGATTTGATTTTAATTTTTGTAATTATTTCTAAATTAATTAGACAAATTAATAGAATTAATTAGTAAAATTAGAACCGATTTGATTAAATTTTTTGTGATTTGGCATTAACTTTTGTAATTATTTATATATTATTTAGTAAACATAATGAAACACAAGTTTATTGTATCGATATTTTTTTATTGTTCATAAAATTGAACCCTAGCCTTCAATTTAATATATCTAACTAAAAAGCTTAATTAAAATTTTTAGTAAGAAAATGTAAATTATATATTCCGAATTTTATATAATACCCTTAATTTATGCCTAATATTTATAACATATTTAAACTCATTTTAAATTCGAAATTTGATCAATCTTTTAACAAATTTTTAAGTATTTTAGTATTCTTCATAATTTTAAATCCATTTCAAAATCTTTAAATAATTTTTTGAAGTTTTTAAATTAACCTATTTGATTTTAATGTTTGTAATTATTTCTAAATTATTTAGTCAAATTAGTAGAATTAATTAGTAAAATTAGAACCGATTTGATTTTAATTTTTGTGATTTGATATTAAATTTTGTAATTATCTCTCTCTCTCTCTCTCTCTCTCTCTATATATATATATTTTTTAGAACAATATACTATTCATTACTATAAAGATGATGTTGTTTTGATCATCACCAATAGTGGCGAAGCTTGGGCGAGTTCGTTGGGGGACCGAACACAAAATGTATTATAAAAATCATAAACTAGGGGGGCCGACCTCAAATTTTCGGTATAAAACGGGTAAATTTACACTACATATACAAAATTTCGGATGAAAAAAGGGTAGATTTACACTACCGCGCAAAAAAACATGGGGGGCTCGCCTCAAATTTTTGGTATAAAACGGGTAAATTTACACTACGTATACAAAATTTAGGACGAAAAAATGGTCGATTTACACTACCGCGCAAAAAAACAGGGGTGCCGGGGCCACCCCCGACCCTAAGGAAGCTTCGCCCTTGATCACCAAAATATATTTGGTATGGACTTATGGTCATTATTTTTTGTTTTAAATATTATGTTTAAGGTAACTCGCGTTGCAATTTTTTTAACCAAGCTTAAAGTGGTACAAATCTATTTTGGTGCTAATGTTGACTTTTATCTTTTTTATATTATTATATTTGTACATTAATTGTAATTTAAATTGGTTGAATTGTGTATAGTTTTCATAACAAAATTTTATTTTTTTAGTTTGTATATATTTTTAATTATGCGCGTGAACTTTCCTCAGATTTGATAACTTATTTAATAAACTATAATGAGTTATCATTTTAATATTTAAAAAGTTGATTGTCAAACTAAAAATATTTGTCATAATTGTAATACAATCTTACTTTAATTTACGTTAATATTTGTTAATACTAAAATAACAATCGCGTTATTTTAGAACACAATATTCAAATTGAAATAATTTCTAATAATCAATAATTAATGTATCATAAAATTAAATAACCGTTTTATCATCATTTATGAATATTATTCTACACATAAGTTTTAGTGAATATTATTAAACATGACAACTTTTCCTAATTAATTAATATTATTATTCTTATGAATCAAGTTATTTCAAATTTCTATCTTTACATGAAAGACCAAATTTAAACTTATAAGGCCACTATATAAGTTTACCATTCGATATCATATTCTTCATTGCTATTCCATCATAACTACATACAAATTTCAATATTTTTGTTATGTCATTTCTTCAGCGAATGATTAATATTGTAACATCCTGTTTCATGTTTCGGCTAATAAATAATAATACTAGTTATTATGAGATGGGCTTGCGTTGGGTTTAATAAATGTGGGTAATGGTTTGGATTAATAAGGAATGAAGAAAGACAATGGGCTTAAGCCCATGACCCATGATATAATTACCTTAATTATCTATTAAATCCATTCATTTCACCCATTACATACACCACCCAAAACACACACTTAAGCTCTCTCTCATTTTTCACCCTTTCTCTAGCCAAAATAACAAGAAGAAACCGAGCATCGATCCGAGGTAATGATGTTATGATCTTATATGGATCCAAAACCCGCTAGATGTGGTCGCGAAACGATGAGCCGACACCCTCAACCGTTAAAGTCACGAGATTCGGATGGAATCGGGTATAAGCCGATCGAATGACGAGCTTAGGGGTCTCCCTAGCTCGGATCTGGAACGATCGGGGCGAAGAACGGTGAAAAATGGTGAAGAAATATGTTTTTCCGGCCACCGCCCGCTTTTCCGGCATGACGGCGCCGGAAAGGCGGCGCTTGAGGAAGGGAATGCCATAGCATGTATCTGACAGTCTCTGACCTAACCCTAGGCGCGTGTAACGAATTCGTTATGCCAATTCGTTAAGAAAGAATAACGAATGAGCTTCATTCGTTAAGTAATTCGTTACGAAAAACTAACGAATGAGCCCTCATTCGTTAGGCTCATTCGTTATGATCATTTGTTAAGGCCATTCGTTAAGTAAGAGACGAATGAACCCATTCGTTATAAATTTTCATTCATTATGAAAGACTATTCGTTATAAAGGGTCACTCGTTATGAGAGTCCATTCGTTATGAAGACCCTTTCGTTATGAAATAACGAATGAGTGCTCCCTTCGTTATAGAGCCCCCATTCGTTATAGAACTGAATAACGAATTAGAACTTGAGTACTAGATAACGAATTAGACTTTGGAAGAATGACCAAAGGTCCCTGGACTTAGAATAAAATGGTTTAATTACAAAGAAGCCCTCAAAATTTATAAGTTAGCAAATAAAATAATAAATTAAAAATTCTAATGAAAATTGTGTTAAGACAGTTAATGGAAATAAAAATTTTCCAAGCTGACTTGGCAGCTTAACCCCAGCCAGGGGCTCTGCCCCTTGGACCCCGTTAGGGGTTGCCGCCCCTAGAACCCTGCTGCCAGGGGCGCTACCGCGGACCCTCGTTCATTGAGGGTTATAATTAAACTAGAAACACGATATGGGTAGTGATAGATAATTGATACGTGTAATTGTTATAAAGTTAGTCGCGCACAGCTAAAGAAAGGAATAACCATTAACGGTGAACGTAACCAAGTTCAGGTGAGTTTCTAGCCCCATTTCCTTGTTATATTTTCGAGGTTGTGTGCATACTCGATGTGATTAGTTAATACACTTACCTTAAGTGGTAGTGTATGCCTTCTATGATTTTATGTATGAATTAATGCTTGACGGTACATGAACGATCTTCGGATATTGCATGTACCTCCAGGTTATAGTGTGATATGTTATTATTTTATGAATGATATATGAAAGTTATGGAAGAGATTAAGTGTATGTGTGAAAGTATATAAATTCATATATATAAAGAAGATAATGTATGGTTGTATAGAGGTATGCTCAAAGGGTTGCATACCCTAATAATATATGCGAAGGTTACGGGGTTGCATACCCTAATAATATATGCGAAGGTTACAAGGTTGCATATCCTAATAATATATGCGAAGGTTGCAGGGTTGCATACCCTAATAGTATATGCGAAGGTTACAGTGTTGCAGACCCTAATAATATATGCGAAGGTTATAGGGCGAAACGCTCTTTAAAACGTAGAGATAATTAAGTTTGTATAAGTAAGCTAAAACAAGAAAGAATGAAAGTATGAAAGAAAGAAAGTATGTATGTACAAATGAAAGAAATGTAACAGGCTAAGTATGTAATATGTATCTTCGGATACGTATACATGTAAGTATGTGAATCTATTGTATGTTTCCTGATTAACTAAAACTCACTCAGCGTAGCTGACGTTTAGTATGCACACAGGTAAATAGACTAAGACAGCTGGCTTGAGGCGGACACATGGCGGGATCTGAAGATGCTGACATCTGAAGATTTTTCATGATGTTTGATACTGTGTTTTATATTATGTTTTAAAAGACAAATTATGAATGTTTGTAATGAATGATTGACTTTTATTATTATTCCGCGAAAGTTTTAATTCACTCTGATATTTAGAACTGTGTTTATGAGTAAATCTAACCCTAAATTATGGCACCCAGACCGGGGCCTAACAAATATACATTTCCCTTTGTTTTTCAAAAATTAAATTAACCACATATTAATTTCTTATTGTTATTATTTATAGTAGATTCAATTGATTATGAGATTCAACACCAAAACATAATTTGATTTCTATATTCTCCATTTTAAATTAGGTTTTGCATGTTCAAATTTTTTTGAATTTGTATTCCTAATATTTTTACAATTAAATTGTTTTTATGTTTGTAGTGGGTCCAAGAGATTAATAATACAAAGTTAATCATTCCTTTCAAAGTTCATATTGTTTGGATAAAGGAGGTGAATGTTATGGGTTATCAGTTTACTTGTAATTGGTACCATATTGTCCTTTTTATTATTATTAGATTAAATTGGAGTTAGTATATTGTTAGTTTAAATACTAAATATTAAGGATTTGAAACTATTACCCGAGTTTAAATTAATTACACATCTTCTTCCTTTACAAATTCTTATGTTGTTGCTTTTATATTTTCAATCGTGTGTAACGTGAGCTTTAATCTAGTTTCTAGTAATTCAAACAACCAGATATGCATACAGGAAAATTAAACTACTTAATTCAAACAACATGATACGTATACAAGAAAATCAAACTACTAAACGGATAGACATACTAATAATCTAAATCTATCAATTTATTCTTATACACATCGCCTTCTTAAACTTTCCCACATTTATCAAGTAGGATTAATTTTCAATAATAAATAAAAAATGCTAAGGATTATTTATATTTCAAACTTTTGACTTTTTGATTTGGATTATTCAAACGTTCTATCATGCACAATTATAAAAATTAGTGGCATGTGAGCGGTCTTACATATATTATAGACTCAACAAGCATGATTGTACACCATCTAGTGAAAATATAAACAAATAAATTCTCACTTTTTATAATTTAACTAATGACAACGAAAGTCAACCATGATTATGGTGTACGAAAAATACATCCTTAACCAACAAGATTAAGAATGATACTTAGTGCCAATTAATTATAATCAAGATGCTTAGCTAACAACATATGTCAACAAAGAACCCGTAACTTTTAATGATATATAATTCTAATGGACCTATATGAGAGAAGAGCTATTTAAAGCAATTTATTATCAATTATAAAATGCCAAAAGTTATAAAATGATACATGTTAATCTTAAATCTTAAATATATATATACAAAACCTCCCTATATTTTCTCAAGCCATTAGATTGCTTTATATGTATTGAGTTTTCTCTTGCATTTTACCCGAATTCACGGGTATGGATCGCATCAAACCCAAATGAACTTTAACATCCCATTAAATTAAAAATTAATCACATCAAATATTTGATATGAAAAATCCTTTAAAATAAAGATATACTAAAAATTAATATCTGATTTTAAAAAAAATTATTTATAACTAAGAAACAATTTTGTAGTAAAAATAAATAAGCGGGTCATAGGTCTCTCCAAACCCATATAACTTTTAAACTGAGTTATAACATCTTATTTATTTGGGATACTATTTGATTATCAAATCCTAAGAATATTATTAACTTCTTGACAACAAATAAAATTAAAATCCAAATATAAATAAATATTAGAAACAAATAATATAAAATAACCCACGTAATACGATGAATAAAAGCTAGTACAATATATATAAAAATGAAACGCCAATTGTAGTTCTTAATTACAATAAAAGAAAGGTTTATTGGATTATAATAATCCATATTGATTTGTATTGGCTGATAATAATTCTTATTTATTTTATCACCACTGGCGGTCTCTAATTTCAAAAAATTGGCCCTTAGTGGTCCCCCGTTAAAATGGACTTAACAACGTTATACTTTTTTCCGAATTTCAAATTAATTTTTAGGGCTTTTGATAGGAATGAGAATACGAATCGATTGATGTAAAACTTATCTCGAAACAGTGATCCAAACGACTTGATTTTTGCTTCAATTTGTGTGCTTGAACTTTCAATTAACAAAAATCAAGTCATTTGGATCACCGTTTTGAGTTAAGTTTTACATCAATCGATTCGTTTTCTCATTCCGATCAAAAGCCCTAAAAAGTTAGTTTGAAATTCTGAAAAAAGTATAACGTTGTTAATTCCATTTTAACAGGGGACCATTGTGGCCCAACTTTTTAACATTTGGGACCGTCATTGGTGATAAAATGAATATGGATTATTATAGACCAATACCAGTCGATATGAATTATTAAAATCCAATAAACCTAAAAGAAACTATAATTTCTTTCTTCTTTTCAGTTAAATAATAACTTTTTATACATTTATGGTTACAATTTTCTCTTTCCTTTAGACCATTCTTATTCATAAGCCAACTCAACTCAATCTTTATTTATAAAACTAATTTTTCTCTCTTCCACCTACTTAACCTAACCCAACCAAACCAAACCAAACCAAACCAAACCAAACTTTTTACACTCATTGGCAATCCAAAATTCGCTATTTTTTATTAAATAAATATAGTTTATAATTGTTGTTTTTTTTATCTAAAATGTCTAGAAATATAAATGTAATCTCTATTAAAATTAAACAATATATATATTTAATTTAAAAATGTTTAAAAAAAATATTTATGCCCATCAAACATACTTAATAAAGTAGATAAGCTAAATTACAATCGTAGCATGAAATATTACATTACACTTACAAATAATACAAGATACATAAGTTTTGTCCAAAGAATGTACGAACCTGATGTGCTAAAAATAGTCAATTAAATATTAACTAAATTAAACAAGTAATAAAAACTTGACCTAAGACTCAACTACACAAAAGACCGGCAAATGAACCGATCAACTGTACTAAAGCTAAGTAAGTCCGGAATATCAAACCCACAGGACTCTATAAATTACGTAAATTAACTAATTAGACTCGACTTACGACACGACTATTTTTTATTAATGTTTTAAGGGTTTTTTAAATTAATATTAAACTAAGAAAGTAAATAAACAAGTAAACTAGAAACACGCAATAAATCACAAGATCGAAACTAATTAGAGAAGGAATCTACCTAGGTAAGAATCCCATGCATCAACAATCATCAAGCAATGGACAACTAATATGATATGGAAACTGATTTCTAAACATATTCATCTAACAAACCCTAAAGGACCCTTGAAATAATCAAACGAAATCCCAAAGAATAATTATTATATTATTAAGCAATCAGTTGGATTGATTTCCTCAAAGTCATCAATTAGGGTTAATTAATAGTATCATAGGCAAGCAATCTCACGAAACACTAAACCCTAGATAACTTGACAAATTAAACACGACATCATGAACAAGTATCAACACAATAACCAAGCAAGCGTATTGTCACTAATCTAACCTAGAATGCGATTGACCAAGACACATGAACAACTCCTCACCTCACAGCTACTGGACTTCCGCAGAACATTTAAAATCCTAATCAACAATCAACAAGCTTCTATGATCTAATAGGTCTATTCAATCACAATAATCAAAACACCAAGTAATGATTAAACATGAACCCTAATATCTAAAGAACACAATCAATAGAAAACAAGATCCATGTGAAGCAATAGTTAATAATCAACCAAGATAATAAACACTAATATGCATCATGGAAGCAAAATCAAGTCTTTACTATTAATATAACGAAACCATAATCAAAACAATCGTCCAAAGCAAGAATCAAGCATCAAGCATGTTCATCAAACCTAGGTAGACATGAAGTCAGCCTAGAGCCATTATTCAAAACAATCCCAAACAAGTATTAAAAACAAAGAAGAAAGACATGATAGAAACAATGAACAAGGAATGAAAGTTAGAGCGATAAAACCCTTTGTAGTTAATCCTTGAACAGCTCCTAGAAAGACTTCTTGATCCTCTTTGATTCCTAGCTTCAAAAGCACCTTCAAAACCCTTTTTTCCTTCTCAAAATCGGCTGCCCAAAGTTATTCCTTCGTCTATGTTTATAATGATATGTTTATATAGTACGAGCTAGGCCTTAATTTGCGAAAATTACTGATCAGAAGCTCTAGGTGCCGCGCGACCAGGCTTGGCCTCCTTGGCCGCACGGCGCGGCGTGCCATGGGTGGGTTCCACGAATTTTTATTTATTTATTTATTGCTCTATCTTGATAAATCTTGATTAATTCTTTTCTTGAACTCCAAGCAACGCTGAGAACTTTCTAGAACTTCTTTCTCTTGACTTGCAAGCCATAAATCTATATGAAAACAAATCAAAATACTAAGTGAAGTAATCATGTAACCATTGATAAGCAAAAACGAACATAGACTTCATATGAAATGATAGACAGAATTAGGTTTTAACATGCAAGACACCAAAAGATTTAAAACACAATAAATATCAAATAAACTTGACTCAAAACCAAAATTAATAAAAGATCAACAAAACACGAACTAAACCGAACTCAAAACCTTAAATACACATAACTTTACAAGGGATTCGAGATGTATAAATAGATGTATATCAAATATCCCCACACTTACTTGTTTTTCGTCCCTGAAAAAGTCTGATGCAGTTGGATCAGAATCGTAAAATACAGTCTTAAAAACATATAGGTAAATTTTTATAGTTTAGAAGAACGCAAAACCGCGATTACCGATATTGTTGTCCACTTAAACCCATGCCTTAATCTTTACCGGGACAAATAAGATCTGAAAATAATATTACTCAGTGGTTTACGCAATTAAGACCCGCTTATTTTCAGCTTTTACCGGACCAGACCACCCCAACTTGACTTAAACCTTAAAATTAGCAGATTTAAAATTTTTGTTGCTCTATATTTTTTTCATGAATAGTTAAGACGATCAAGGGTATTGTTTATCCACCTAAATTTAAGCATCAAAGTCTACCAAGCAGCCATTAGATACGATTAAGGTACAATTGATTAATAGCTAGTGTTCCCCACAACATGACATACCCCCGTTATCAAGAAATACACCGAACCATCACCATAGGTGAGTATGCAAAATTTCATCTGTAGGGTTTACATGTAGCGTGTCCCTTGTGGTCCGTTTCTTAATGGTAATGAGACGCGAGCAAGGGACCCCACATGGCTAACAGTTTGGATGATCAAGTCTGTAGTGTATTTGTACTTTTGTTATCATGTTTAAAGACTTATGTGGCAAAAATCTGCGGGTTTGCTCTTTTTTTAGCTTTATTTTAAATATTCACAACCCTATTTAGAATTGTGAATACCCAGATGAATAGACTGCATACAGACCCATGGTCTCTGGACCCGGGGCATCCCATCAATACAAGATTTAAGGTTATAAAATCATACGCCAATGATGTGTAAAACACTAAAACTAGCAGTTTAAGATTTATATTACAGGCTACACGGCATACTCTACGTTAAACCTACCCAAGCATCATATGATAACGTATTCAAATTTTTTAAACTTTTTAAACTTTATAATATTTCCACTTTTCATACCAATAATTGAGGCTTGAGTGTGGCCCGACCTTTCATTACTTATCTTCCACGGACAAAACGCTTTACCCACAAAATATTTTCGTTTAAACCATTTTATCAAATTGCCCTTTCATTTTCAAGGCTGAGCCTACCGACACATCCCTAGTTAAGTGCGTTATCTTTTATTTATCTCATATTATTAGTAGTTTGAAAAACCAATTTTCGATAAATATCATCATCTCCCACTTTGACGCAAAAAAACTAGATTCAAAGGACATTTTTAAAACATTTTTTATTTTTTTTAAAAGCAAAATCAATCTAAACTACGACTCAAATATCCTATCCCCACACTTAAATTTGCATTGTTCTCAATGCAAGGATAAGGACGACTTAAAATAAAAATAAAGTCGGACTACAAAAAACTAAAAATCTAAAAATTAAAAAACAAAAGCAAAATAAAAAATTTAACAAGCTAGATAATGAAAAAGACTTAGCTGGTAATGTGCGCATGAATCATGAAGCTAGAGTCTTCTTACATATATGCCCTCCAACTACGAATGTTCTCAGCAAAACAGTAACTCCTTCTCTCACACACGAACGTACGCGGCAAAACAAAGCAAACATATCTAAAAATGTATCTTATCAAACTGATAGATATTATGCATTTAAAGTACTTCAATCAACCCCAAAAAAAATATAAAACTTGAATAATTAGCAGCAAATAATAAATATAAAGTATACGGCTCCACTGCTACTCCATCCACACACTTGTCTTTTTCAATATACTTTTCCTTGGGGATCATCTCTCTAGCTCGTTCAGTCTCTCTTTTACCTAGAAAAACTCAAAAACACAAAACAAATAAAAATTACAAAAAACTACGTTAGTGACTCGATGACTTAAACAAGACTCGGACAACTAGACCTTTAAATATGACCCAAAATACCAAACTAAACATAAGGAATCACACCCGAATGATAAAACAAGGAATAACGAGAAATAATAAATAAAAATAAAGAAAATATGAAAAATCTGGTCTGTTACCCATGGCCGCGCGGCGCGGCGCTCCTGCCGTGCTCACATTGCCACCAGCGTCGCGCGGATTGGGACACAGTACCCCTTCGCGTGGCGCGACGAGCGTTATTGACAGGAAGTTTTTTTTTTGCCCTTTTTTTGCCTTAGAAAAAACTACCATGTCTTTGTTATGCCCGTTTTATGTCATTTTTACGTGTAAGGCATCACTTGAATTCTCGTAAAATCCTCTCTTAATGATGGTGACGATTCCTTGAAACGACTCGACGACGCAACACAAAACTAAGAAAAACCAGCGTTAGTGACTCAAAGAAAATAAAAATAAAATAAAGGAAAATCTACAAACTCTACACTTGAGTTTTCACTCAAGAACCCATGTTTATGCGAATCACGTGGCGGACCGAGTGGAGCTTCCTCCACCTCGGTAGAACTCCAATGCCCTCAAGGATACCGAATCACGATACGACCATTCATTAATCTTGGTCTTCTTCTTTTTAACACCACGAACCTTCTCAAACTTTCGCTTACCACCACCAATTTCTCTAACACACCTCACCATTACCCGAGAACTCGAAACCTTTCGCTCCTTCTCCACACAAATTCTCACCGAATGGTACTCGTCAAGACGAGGACCCATGCCCGAGATAAATGATTCTATCGAGTAAACTGGGTGACATGGATCAATGAGACCGTCTTGACCACTCGGATGTCTCATGGATTTAGCCAAATAAGTAGCACTATCATCGCCGGCTCTAAGAGTGATCTTGCCTTCAAACACGTCAATGACCACCCTAGCAGTACGTAAAAATGGACGACCCAAAATGATAGGAACTCTCTCGTCGGCCTCCATATCTAAAACAACAAAATCTGCAGGAAAAACCAAATTATCTACCTTAACGAGCAAATTCTCCATGACACCCCTTGGAAACTTAATGGAACGATCGGCTAAAGACAATGTCATACGAGTAGGGGTGAGCTCTCCTAGGCCCAACTTTTCATATAAAGAATATGGCATGAGGTTTATGTTAGCTCCAAGATCAGCCAATGCTTGGCACGTCGTATCACTTCCGAAAAGACATGGAATGGTAAAAACTCCGAGGTCGGGTAATTTCTCAGGTACTTTATTAAGAACCACCGCAGAACACTCTCCATTTAGTTGAACAGTCGAAAACTCCTCCAACTTATCCTTTCTTTTAAGAAGGTCTTTCAGAAACTTTGCATATTTAGGCATATGCTGGAGGACTTCGACGAACGGAAGGTTGATATTTAACTGGCTAAATATATTGAGAAAATGCCCGTAATCTTCCGTATAATTTTGATGCTTTAGATGAGTGGGATACGGGACATAGGCAGGGTCAATGATGTGAGGTGGTGGCCGGACTTCAACCGGCTTCTTTTCGATACTTTTCTCCACTCGCGGCTCAATAAATGGTTTGTTACCTTGTATTTTTCCCGGAACCTCCATCTCTTTCTCCTCATCCACCAACTCGTCTTCCCCATCTTTCTCAACTTCTCTACTAACTCTCTCCGGACCGAAAACCCTACCACTACGAGTGGAGATAGCTTTCAATTGAACAGCCGGATTAGTTTGAGGAATACCCGAAAACTGACATGGAGTCCTCTCTTCTAAACGACGAGCAACATCACCAACAGTCCTTTGAATATCAAGAATAGCAGATTGTTGATTCTTAAAAAGGAGGTCATGCTCGGAGAATTTCTTCTGTGTAGCTTGGTCTCTCTCCAGGATTTGCTTCATCATCTCTTCCAAACGTCCAATTCCACCATTCGAATCCTGCACATTATTTTGAACATTATTACCATTGGTATTATTATCATTAAAATACTGATCTTGTCCTGGAGTATAAGAATTTTGAAATCCGGGTGGTGCGCCCGACGGACGCCAATTAAAATTATTCTGATTCGGGTTCTTGTAGGTGTTCCAATTCTGATTGTTATTGTTGTTGTAATTGTTAGGAAACCTATTCTGACCAGCAACAAAATCGACCTGTTGATTCATCACCGGGCACTCCAACGTGCGATGTCCACCCCTACAAAACTCACACCTGTCCACCTTGGCCTTCAGCTCCTTAACCTCTCTAGTCAGTGATGCCAAAGCAGCAGCCACACTAGTATTCAGATTAACCTGGTGTACACCTCGAGCGGATGATGATGTATTAGTGACGGGAGTGGAATTCTCGCGATGTGGACCTTTGGCAAAATCGGATTGAGCAAAGCTCTCAAACATCTCGTTACATTCGGTGAAATTCTTCCTTGCCAGTAAACTTCCTCCCGCGGCCGTGTCGAACCGAACTTGGGTTTCGTTGTTCAGCCCATTGTAAAATTTCTCCACAAGAGCCCATGGTGTGAGACCAGTCTGTGAACAATGGACAAGCAGGTTCTGAAAACGTTCCCAAGCATGACAATATTGTTCATCTGGATCCATGTGAAACGAGTGAATCTGATCACGAAGAATAGCCGTTTTAGCCGGTGGGAAGTATCTCTTGATAAATGCAGAACGTAGTGCTTCCCAAGTGGTGAACGTGCTAGGCGGCTGAGTGTCGAGCCAGAGAGCCGCTTTAGCTGCAAGTGAAAACGGAAAAATATGTAAGAAAATAGCATCTTCAGTAGCACCTTGTAAATTATAAGTTTTCAAAACAAGGTAGAGCCGTTAATGTGTGCGGGTGCATCTTCGTCATCACGCCCATTAAATTGATTAGTTTGAACGATATTGTTCATGAAGTATGACGGAATCTGCCACGAGTTGGGATTGTTGATCTCGGGGGTGACGATGCATGATTGGTTTCCGGTTAAGCCGTCGAAGGCTTGAGTAGAAATTGTCCTATTGTCGGCCATTTGATCTTGACTTCTAGGAATTTCTGGTGGTGAACTGGGAGGGGGAGACTTTGGTGTAGAGCTTGCTTCAGACGGGTGTTTTTCTAATGACGAACTAGCCTCGGTTTTCAACGGAGAAAATCCTAGATTATCCAGCAATGGTCCTTGCGAACGAAGATGTGGCATAAACCAGAAAAACGCAAAAGACCAAGTGAGTAGACTCGAATACTTAAAAATAAACTAAAACCTAAATTAGACTCCTACGACTCAAACAAAAATAAAACAAATAGCACGTATGTAGCAAATAAGTCCAAGTAAAGCTAATAATGCAATCGTTAAGAAGTCCCCGACAACGCCGCCAAAAACTTGATGTGTTAAAAACAGTCAAATAAATATTAACTAAATTAAACAAGTAATAAAAACTAGACCAAACACTCAACAACACAAAACACCGGCAAGTGAACCGATCAATTGTACTTAAGCTAAGTAGGTCTGGGATATCGAACCCACAGGACTCTATAAATTACGTAAATTAACTAATTAGACTCGACTTACGACACAACTATTTATTAGTAATGTTTTAAGGGGGTTTTTAAAATAATATTTAACAAGTAAACTAGAAACAAACAATAAATCACAAGATCGAAACCAATAAGAGAAGAAATCTACATAGGTAAGAATCCCATGCATCAACAATCATCATGCAATTGACAACTAATATGATATGGAAACTGATTTCTAAGCATATTCATCTAACAAACCCTAAAGGACCCTTGAAATAATCAAACGAAATCTCAAAGAATAATTATTAGATTATTAAGCAATCAGTTGGATTGATTTTCTCAAAGTCATCAATTAGGGTTAATTAATCATAGGCAAGCAATCTCACGAAACACTAAACCCTAGATAACTTGATAAATTAAACACGACATCATGAACAAGGATCAACACAATAACCAAGCAAGAGTACTGTCAGTAATCTAACCTAGAATGCGATTGACAAAGACACATGAACAACTCCTCACCTCACAGCTACTGGACTTCAGTAGAACATTTAAAATCCTAATCAACGATCAACAAGCTTCTATGATCTAATAGGCCTATTCAATCACAATAATCAAAACACCAAGTAATGATTAAACATGAACCCTAATATCTAAAGAACACAATCAATAGAAAACAAGATCCATGTGAAGCAATAGTTAATAATCAACCAAGATAATAAACACTCAAATGCATCATGAAAGCAAAATCAAGTCTTTACTATTAATATTACGAAACCATAATCAAAACAATCGTCCAAAGCAAGAATCAAGCATAAAACATGTTCATCAAACCTAGGTAGACATGAAGTATAGCCTAGAACCATTATTAAAAACTATCCCAAACAAGTATTAAAAACAACGAAGAAAGACATGATAGAAACAATGAACAAGGAATGAAAGTTAGAGCGATAAAACCCTTTGTAGTTGATCCTTGAACAGCTCCTTGAAAGACTTCTTGATCCTATTTGATTCCTAGCTTCAAAAGCACCTTCAAAACCCTTTTTTCCTTCTCAAAATCGGTTGCCCAAAGTTATTCCTTCGTCTAGGTTTATAATGATATGTTTATATAGTACGAGTTGGGCCTTAATTTGCAAAAATTACTAATCAAAAGCTCTAGGGGCCGCGCGACCAGGCTTGGCCTCCCTGGCCGCGCGGCGTGGCGTGCCATGGGAGGGTTCCACGAATTTTCTTTTTTATTTCTTTATTGCTCTATCTTGATAAATCTTGATTAATTCTTTTCTTGAACTCCAAGCAACGCTGAGAACTTTCTAGAACTTCTTTCTCTTGACTTGCTAGCCATAAATCTATATGAAAACAAATCAACACACTAAGTGAAGTAATCATGTAACCATTGATAAGCAAAAACGAACATAGACTTCACATGAAATGATAGACAGAATTAGGTTTTAACATGCAAGACACCAAAAGATTTAAAACACGATAAATATCAAATAAACTTGACTCAAAACCAAAATTAATAAAAGATCAACAAAACACGAAATAAACCAAACTCAAAACCTCAAATACACATAACTTTACAAGGGATTCGAGATGTATAAATAGATGTATATCAGAACCCATATTTTTTTTGAAGTAATTATGTTTTTTTATTAAATTTATATCGGATTGTTCACAATAAAAAGTTTAGCGCAATTGTTTCTCTCGAAGTTGATTGTCACAACTCTCCTTAGCCGCGCATGGTTAACTGTGTGACAAGTTACAATCATCACTTAACTACCCTAACAAGATCATATTTTTAGGTTAGTGTTGTTGAATAAACTCAATGAAATCATCTTTGAAGATAATTGTCCTCATTGCCCACTTTTCATCAAAACTCTCAAAGCCTTTGTCCTAGAATCATAAAATAATTCTATTGGTAAGTTCTCTTCATTAACAGGATGACTTTTTCTTTTAACTCTTGCTCTTTTTGTGGATACATGCTCCTTAGAAGTTGGTTGTCTTCTAAAAGATGATTCTGATTTTCTTGGAATGTCAACTCAACTGGTTTTCTTCTCATCTCAGATTCCTTCACATCCTCTCTTTGTTTCTTTTCGTTTCTTTTTCATTTCTATTTTTCTCTTTTTCATTTCTTTTGCTTGAATATTCAGGGCTTGTTGTTCTAATGTCATTTGGACTTGTGGAGAGTCATTGTCAGATCTTAGTTCCTTTTCAGCATTGTGTTTTCTTATTTTGAGTTTGATAGTCCCTCTAAAGCACTTATCCATTGATCATTGGTTACTACATCTTGGTATTTATCTTCAATTAAAACCAATTCCTTTCCAATTTCACTTGTTGAATCATCAACTCTTTTGAGAATTTGATATTCATTTTCAGATTTAGGATATTCATTAACATTCTTAATAGTCTCTTGATCATTCTTATCAGCCAATGCCTTGATAACCCTTTCAAGCACATTGTCTAGATTTTCATTTACAACCTTTTCTGTTTCTTCATTTTGAATTAACTTTAATAGTGACACAAGCACTCCGTGTGGGATTTCTTCATCATTCAACAATGTTACAATCACCTCTTTTAGGATCTCCTCATCATCTTCATTGTTGCTTCATCCCTTAATCTCTTCTCAATTTCTACTTGTTCCATTATTATTCTTTGCTCTTTCATCTCCTTCTCAAACAACATTTGATTCAGGAATCATCTTTCATAAATATCTCTCATTCTTTTCTCATAAACAGTTCTTTCCTTTATCTTAGATTCATCAACAAACATAATTCCTTCATGGTTTTTTGGATTATTTATGGGCTGCGTTTGATCATCTTCTGTTGCAATTCCCTTTCCTTTGGATTTCCTTCTTTCCTCCTCATCATCTATAGGTTTTAGATGTCCTAGTTTCATTCATCCTTAGAGGAGACATATGATCAAAATCATTAAACAAATTCTTTACTTCAAAATCTTCTTGGTTTTCATTTGTGGTTGTTTTATTGAAGAGCATAATGTTGTCAAGGTTACCATACGATAACTCCAAGTCATTTTGATGTTTTGGATCTTCAATCTCCATTTCACTTGTTAGTTTCTATACATCTTCTATATTCACCATTATATCATCATCTTATTCATGAATCAATCCATTTTCTTTTTCATGGAGGACCTCATCAGTTTCATTTGGAACTAACTCTTGTGATGTATCAGTATACACATTTAACAGATATAAAATTATCCTCCGCATCAACCATTTATTGATCTGAATCATCATTTTCATACATAAATAGCAGATTTAATTCATTCTCTCCTTTTTTGGTGCACCTGAGGTCTTCTTAACATTAGATTTTATGGCTTGAATCTCTTTCTGCAGTTCATCTTCCATTTCTGTCACATGATTTCTATGTAAAACAGGACACTCGTTTAGGCACATCTCAGAGTTGATTTGTTCAAACAGTTGATCATCAGTTCCAAAGGCTCATTTTCGTCAGTCAACTGAAGAGAAACACGCATTTTGTGTTTGGGTACATATTTTCAAGTGAAAGTATTCTGCATTATTACAGAAAAACACATTCAAAACAAGAATTAGTGAAATTAGTATCAAATTATGATAAATAATTATGAATAATAAAAGGTAATTATTTGTTGAACATGTTCTTAGACATTATGCATACCTACATACAAAACAGAGATGTAAGATAAACTTGAAATTGAAACCCTGGACCTAGTTAAAGGATGTCGGAAATCAATAATAAGACACTTACAAATCTAAGTTGATGAAAGTAAAAATAGATTAAGAAAAACGTATACGGTGACAATTTGGTTTTAGGATACAAGTATGACTGAAAAGTTTTTGATTCCCTCTTTTCTATTGTACACTGGTTGTTTTAAAGGTTTTTGTCGTTTAGTACATGAATACTACCAACAAACTATTTTTCAAACTTTCAAACACAAAGTCTGCTTGAGCAAGTTATTTTACCAAAGTCTGCTCGAATATAACATACTCGAAAATCAAATTAACCATTTAAAGATATACTAACAAGTATGCTCTAAGAAAAAAGTTTACTCGAAAACACTCAAAATTTATTAAGTATGCTTGAAAACACTTGGTATGTCAAATATTAACATACAAGTGTACTCGAAGCATAAACTATACTCAATATAACATAATTTACTCGAAAACACTTATATTTCAAAACACTCAAGCATATTCAATAATTTCAATTACTTCAAAAATTTATCAAGTTTGCTCGAAAGAAATAAACCATCAATTAAGCATTCAAGTATACTCGAAAGCATACTTTCACACAAAATTACTAAAGCATACTCGAAGATACGTAGTAATCATAAAACATAATCAGAATAGACAATCATCAATAAATATGTCATTTTGAAGCAGATTTGCTATTAGGTCAACCTTTTTGACTTAAACTTTAAACTAAACAAGTTTTCTTTGTGGATCAAAAGTTTAGAACAAAAATGGTGTAAATTGAGATCAAAGTTAGTTTTTCATTTCAAATCCTTTTCATTTATGAAAAGCACTCAACATGGGATCATATTGATTAAATGACCTTTCAATACTTCATTCTTAGCATTACTATGATAGATTATGCAGGTTAATAGCAGGTAAATTACTTAGCATGAATTTCATTACTTTGGTGATATGTTTAAGGTTCAATTATATGCATAATACATAAATGGACAATACTTAATGCACTATGGGGCCTCATATCTCTTCTTAAATATTATTTGGCTTTCCCCAGATCACCCCAAATTGACTTCAATCCCATGATATTTGGTCAAAATATCTTTTAATGACAGATAATGAATAATTTTCTTTTGTTAGCAAATTTATCCTTTCAAAGCTTCAAACTTTTGAGGTAGAACGTTGGACTTATGCCACGTAGTTCGGACTTACATGCCTTACATTCAAGGTGTTTAGGACTTATATTGATGCCCCACCTTTTTAGTTCTAGTTTAAGCCCTCAAGTTTGTATTTTATCAACTTTTGGTTGATGTATAATCTTTTTGCACATTTTGTTCTTTGTCATATATAAAAATGAATCATTTTGAGTAACCAAATACCAACAGGCTTGTCTATGACTGAGTAGTTACATTTCTACCTATCATGTGGAGAGATATATCTTAAGACATGTATACTTCATCAATGCATCTCCACGTTAAGTTTAGCAAATTTATTTTATTTATATCACCTCGGTTTTTACACATCGTGGAAAGCCAGCATACATATCAATGACTGCACTAATAGCCCTTTTAGCATATAAATTCCATAAGATCAGTGTAAATAAACAATTTTCTATCATTTCTCAAAAGGTTGGATCAATTTCCATTTAAAACCTTTTAAGCTTCTTTAGAGCTTGAACTGAACAATCTTATCATGTCTCTTACACCAAAAGTTTTCTCATTTATCAAAACATTTTACTTTTGAAAAACTTCTTTGATAAGTCTTTTAATCACATAGTTTTAACACAAAAGCAATGTTGACAAGGACAAACTAATTCACATAATCAGGATAATCATCAGCGGTTACATTAAT
This sequence comes from Bidens hawaiensis, assembly GCF_021521415.1. Classification (NCBI taxonomy): domain Eukaryota; kingdom Viridiplantae; phylum Streptophyta; class Magnoliopsida; order Asterales; family Asteraceae; genus Bidens; species Bidens hawaiensis. Next base: position 1,757,056 of record NW_027491189.1, on the reverse strand, counting down.
ACAGAAACACAAGTAGTCAATACACGACATTCATTGAAGATACAACATGCATAAACAACTTGTCCTAAGCACACAATGCATAATCCTTTCAAAATAGTAATCATGATCAATTTTCAGACAAGTATGCATTTAATTCAATTCAAATAAGATACACTCATACTCATCAATTATCATGAAACATAACAGAATATCACATTTAGGTATCATAGACACTTAAGATATCAGATATTCATTTAAGCACACATCAATCATGATAAATTCTCACAATCATAATTAAATCACTCAAGACCTTTCAGAAAATTAGTCAATTAGTACAACTAAACATATTTCATCAATCAGACTTCATCAGAGTTGATCATGCCAAAAGCTTTTAGTAAGAAAATGAATCTAGTCTTATCTAGTGGCTTGGTGAACAAATCAGCCAAGTTGTCACTAGTTTCAACTCTCTTCATTTCTATTAGACATTTCTCATTGCAACCTCTGATGAAATGGTGTCTGATTTCAATATGTTTGGTCTTTGAGTGTTGTGGGATTTTCACAATAAACATGGCAACAATGTCATCATAAGAACAAAAGTGTTCAAGAAATTCAGACCATAATCAAGTAGTTGGTTCTGAATCCAGAGTACCAGTGCACAGCAGGCAGATGCCGCAATGTATTCAGCTACTGTAGTTGAAATTGACATTGTTTTTTTGCTTCTTGCACTACCATGAGACCAGCCTGTCTCTTAAGAATTGACAACCACCATATGTTGACTTCCTGCTCATGTTGCATCCATCATAGTCACTATCTGTGTAGGCAAAAAGATCAAAGGAACTGTTATTTGGATACCAAATTCCCAAGTCCGGCTTTCCCTTCAAGTATTTGAAGATTCTCTTAACAACCATCATATGTGAAACCTTGGGATTGGGTTGAAATATTGCACATACACATACATAGAACATGATATCTGGTCTTGAAGCAGTTAGATACATTAGTGACCCAATCTTGGCTCTGTATTCATGTTGATCTACAAGCTCCACCTTTTCATCAGCTACCATATTTTCATGTGTGTCCATTGTAGTAGAAGTTGTGTTCAAATCTTGGCATTTGAACTTGGTTAGGATGTCTTGAACATACGTGTATTGATTAATGAATATTCCATCAATTTTCTGTTGAACTTGTAATCCAAGAATAAGTTCATCTCTCCCATAGAACTCATGTTGTATTTTGATTTCATGACTTCTTCAAACTCTGTACACATCTTTTCATTTGTAGAACCAAAGATGATATCATCTATATACACTTGAAGTAGTAGTATATCTCTTCCTTTTTTTCGTAGAATAAGGTCTTATCAATAGATCCCCTTTGAAAACCATTAGCAAGTAGGTGATTTGACAACTCATCATACCAAGCTCTTGGAGCTTGATGTAATCCACATAGAGCCTTGTTAAGTTTGTTTCTCTATTTGGATACTCAAGATCCTCAAAACCTGGAGGTTGAATGACATACACCTTCTCTGCTATTTTTTTCAATTAAGAAAGCAGATTTTACATCCAGTATAAACACTGTAATATTCTTTGATGCAGTATATGCCAAGAAGATTCTTATGGCCTTTAACCTTGCCGCAGGAGCAAACACCTCCTCAAAATCAATTCCTTCTTCTTGTTGGCATCCAATAGCAACTAATCTTGCCTTGTTCTTCATTAAAATCGCACTCTCAACCCTCTTTTTTCTAAAAACCCATTTGGTTCCTATTGCATATTTTCCTCTAGGTTTATCAACTAGCTCCCAGAATTGCAAGTGTCTGAACTGTGCTAATTCCTTTTGCATTGCTTTCACACAACTGTTGGTCTTTAAGGCTTGAACAATGATCTTAGGTACAAGTTGGGATAGAAAAAGAGTATAAGCAAATGTTTGCAGTTTTAGAAGCACTTCTGGTCACTATTTCATGCAAGTCACTAATAATATTGTCAATGGGATGATTCCATTGAACTGAAGAAGTTTGAGTGATTTGAGATGAGGTTGGATTTGGATCCAAGTTTGAATCATTATATTCAGGTTCTTCAATATTCAAATCTTGTACATTATTATTCAAATCAGCTTCTTTCGCATTCTGATTAGATGTTCAAGCACCAGCATTTGAAAATTTTAGATTCAGAAACAAATTCTCAAACATTGTTTCAATGTCATGTTGAGTCTGGTCAGTGTGATTGTTAGTTTGATCACCAGATGTTTCAGTGTGTTCTTGTTCTTGAGGCTCACAATTTTATCCTCATATTCGCCATCTTTAGAAATCTTCCTTTTAAATAAGAACTCTGTGTCTTCATTGTCAACCTTAGACCAAAATTTGTTAAAATCAATCTTCATTTTAGTGGTTGCTTCAGAAACACTTGTTCTATAATAACATTCATCAATGTCTTCAGGATATATTTTGAAAGATTTGATTAATTTCTCCAAATCAAACAACCAACTTTCTCTATCAACAGTATTAAACTGATTTGCATTGAAGATAATATCAGGTGTATCAATCACACTCAAATGATCTTTCACATAAACTCTGTATGTATTTGAGTGTGAAGAATATCCAACAAAGAAATAGTCTAATGACTTTACTTGGAACTTGTTGAGATAGTCTTTGGTATTTAATAATGAACATTTACATCCAAATGGCTTGAGAAAATTGACGTAGGGCTTTCTTATATACAAACTTTAATAAGGAGTCTCGTTTTGTCTTTTGTTGAGAAGGACTCTGTTCTGTACATAGCATGCAGTGTTGATAGCTGATGCCCAAAATGATACAGGTAGATAATCATATGCTAGCATGGTTCTTGTAGCTACTATAAGTGTTATATTCCTCCTTTCTGCAACCCAATTTTGTTCAGGAGTTCTTGGAGCACTGAATTGTTGAAATATTCCGTTTGCAAGACAAAATTCAGTCATTATTCCATTTTTTAACTCTGAGCCATTGTCACTTCTCATCACTTTCACCCTTGCATCCAGTTGATTCTCAAATCTTATCACACATCTCTTGATCAATAATGCATCTTCATCCTTTGAACTAAGGAAATACACCCAAGTGAACCTTGAGTAATCATCTATAATCACCAAACAATACTTCTTTTTGCCAATACTTGGAACACTCACAGGACCAAAGAGATCCTTATGAAGCATTTCAAGCACTTGATCAATGGAGTTATGAGTTTTGTTTTGTGAGATGATTTATGTTGTTTTCCCTTTTAGCATGAAACATATTTGTCATCCAGCTTGAAGTCTCTTGTTGACAAACCAATAAAATGTTCACCTTTAACAATTGTTTATGTTCTTTAGATTCATATGACATAACTTTCTATGCCATTGTTTGGATTCATTTTCAGATGCTTTAGAGACAAAGCATGTTCCACCTATAGAAATTGAGTTAATAAGTTTTTTTTTCTGAGATGATTTGTGTTGTTTTCCTTTTTGGCAAGAAACACAGTTGTCTTCAAGCTTGAACTCCCTTGTAGGTAAACCAATAACATGCTCAGCTCTCAAAAGTTTGTTCATATTCTTCAAATTCACGTGACATAATTTTCTGTGTCATTGCTTGGTTTCATTTTTAGATGGTTTAGAAACAAAGCACGTTCCACCCTTTGAAATAGCATCTTTCATTTCAGTTCATATATATTACCATTTCTTGGTGCCATCATCTTAATCATTTTGGGTGAAATTACAAACTCTGATTTCAAAATAAAATAGTGTGATTAATCAAATCCAACCTTATAACCTTTATCACGAATTTGAGATACACTCAAAAGTTTATATTGTAGGCCTTCAACATAAAACACATTGTCATATGAAACCTTTCCATTTGTGAGTATCCCTTTGCCCATAATTTACCCTCCATTTTCATTACTTCCAAAAGCAACAGGGCCTTCAAATTTCTCTTCATAGCTAACCACTATCTCTTATCACACGTCATGTGCCTGGAACATCCACTATCCATATACCATACATCATTGACCTTTATGGATTGTTCCTACACATTTTAAAACAAAGTAAATTAGTTAAGTGATGAATCACAAGCTAAACTAGCTTGTAAATCATATAAAACAATAGCAGTAGATGCATTTGGTTTTGGATCTTCATAGACTAGTTCACAGGACGCATCAGTCTCATAACCAGTCTCAAACATCCTTCCAAAGTAGGGAATTATGGTTGTGCATTCTTAATCAAATTCTCCCATTTCATAGTCAGTTTTTGGAGTCTCATCCTTGGACTTCCATAAAAACCCTCTTGGTTCAAAACCACTTTTCAAAAGGATTTTTTTCATCACTATTCAACTATTTTCCTTGTTTTATCTTGAAAACCTTACTCTTGAATTGACTTTTATTATCAAATGATTTTGAATCTACAGAGTTAAATGACTAGTCTAAATTTTGAGATTTAATGGATGGTTTCTTCTCCAACTTCTTCTCAATCAAATTCTCATTATTTTTCTTTCCTTTACAAGTTCCATCATCCACTTGCGTACCTTTATTCAAACTCTCCTCATATCTCTTGACCATATAGTGTAGTGTCAGGAACAATGATAGGTTCTTGTATGATTCTATCCTGGCAAGAATCTTTGTGATGACATAAACATTACATATTCTACACCATACATTTCCCTTGTGTTAATTTACAGAATTTCCTCTTTTAAATCTTTTATTGGGTCTAGGGGGATCCACACTAATGGTTTTCTAATGAGTGATGGGTTTTCCAAAGTTTATTGATATAGATTGAAAAGCATTAATCATTTCAGTACTTCTATCATCAGTTTCTTTGAAAAATTTGACTCTCTAGCTTCACTTATCTTTCATTCAATTCATGTTCTTGTGATGGGCTGACATACATTCTTGAAAAATACTCAACATCTCCAATATCAAAGAGTTCATGATTAGAGAACACTGGGTAAATATGGATACTCAGTTTCTCTTTTTGTCTTTTCATGTTTCATGTTCCTTGAGACACTTGGTTTCTTTTGAGGACTCTCTTTTGTATGAGTTACTTCATTTCTATTCTTTCTTTGATATCCTCCACAAATGTCAAATGGCTTATGTTCTCTTCTCATCTTCCCATGATGTTTCTTCATCTTGGGTGTTATCTTGGGAAAACTAGGAATCGTGTCCTTTGAGTTCTTCTTTGAGTAACCATCACCCTTGATACTCTCACAGCTTGAACACTTTCTACTTGAGATACTTGAGTTGTCTTCAAATGATTCACTTAACTCATTTTCTTTCACAATGGTTTTAATTTCAACAAAATTTTCACTTTCATTTTATATGGTGTCATCAACCTTCAACACAAATTCTCCTTCTTCATTTACAACAATCTGCTTGAAGTTTTCAATGAATTTTTCCTTCTCCCTAAATACACTCTTGAACTAATCCAGATAAGCTTTTCTTTTCTCTTTTAACTTTTAATGAATAATTATCATTGAAGGGAGGTGGAACAACGTTTTATTTATCTTTAGCCTTAATCTCCACTAATTTCCCACATATGTTACCAGTTGTAACCAAGTTCTTTAGAAAATTAGTATTAACTTGAAGTTGGTTCTTTTTAACTTTTTTCTTCCAAATATATTTTCTTCAAACCTTCTATTTCAGTAGTATATCTTGATTGAGTTTCATAGCTATTGAGACAGTCTTATTCTAGACTTTTGATCCAGCTTTCATATGTTCTCTCACTCATCTCATACACATTGAATATGCTTTCTTTCTTTAAGCACTCAGTTTGCCATTAACCAACCTCTTTTCTCAATAAATCATTCATATCAAGTAAATCAGAGATTGAGTGATTGGTATGTACCTGAGGTGTTGAAGATTCATCTTTTTCATTGATTTTAGCCATGAATGCTACATTGGCCTTTTCAATTTCACCTGCATGATTGCTCTAGTCAAACAAACCATGATGTGGTTGTTGAGCTACATCAACAATTCCTTGGTTTCTTGGTTGTGGTGCATTGGCTCTATTCTGGTTTGTAGGGGCTTGAGGATGACTATGCTGATTTATTTGATTTGGTTGTTACCGTTGAGGTTTTAACTGCTGATTGTTTTGAAATTGTCTATGTTGATTACCATGACCTTGATTTTGAAACTGGTTTCTCTACTAAAAGTTGTTGTTATTGTTGAAATGTTGTATATGAACTGTCTTAGTTGATTACACTCTCTCACAAAATGATCAAGCTGCTGACAATTGTATCACATTGCCTTTGATTTATCAAATCCAATTATGTCATTTGGTCCTGAGAATGTTTATCTCCCTGTCCTGTTATCCAATCTCTTGCTTCTCAATGCCAACATAGTAGCTTGCCACTTCAAATCCATATCTTCAAGGTCATCAACATCAATTTGTTCCAAGTCTTCTTGCACAACACTTGTGTAGATTCTTGGCCAAAAATGCATTATAAGATAAAGTAAACATACAAAACAAAGCTGAGTATTCATTTCCTTGAGTTGAGCTGCTAGGAACATATGGAGCATGTCCACGAGTCATAGAAAAGTTATCTCCATCATCTATCATTTGTATATTGAATCTATGTTTTCCAATTTGACTTCCTAATGCTTGACTTGTTGCATAGACTCTAGGAGTTTCAACATTAAAGTCATTGGGCTCCTCAATAATAGCAATTTACTACTGATTTAGCTGATTTTTGGTAGACAGATTTCCCAATGGAGCAATCAGGGCATTAGTAACTTCGAAACATGGCTTCTCTTCTTTGATCATATTGTTCTCAATCATCTCATGTTTAGCAGCTTGAAGGAAACCTATCACATCATCAAGCTTAAAGTTGGTAAAATTGGCATTTTCCTTAATGAATTTGCTTGTACTGTACCATTCACAAGATAATGATGATAACAATTTCTTGTTAAGATCAAAATCAATTATAGCAAGATCAGTTGTTCTGATTTCATTTACAATTGCCACAAATCTTTGGAAAATAGGTTTTAGTCTCTCTCCCTCCTTAAACTTGAATTTGTCAAGTTATTATTCAATCTATCCTTCTTAATGTCTTTCAATTCGGCATTGCCTTCAAACATCTCAACCACTGCATCATACATGGCTTTTGCAGTAGTATGATGGTTCACACTAGTCAGAATTTCCCATGACAGACCCAATTTCAGCATCTAAAGGGCCTTTGCATCCCTTTTCTCCATCTGCCTGTCAAGTGCTTGATTGTTGTTTGTTCCTTCAGCAGGAACATAAGGACCATTTCTGATGGAGTTCCACAACTCAGTGTCATTATAACTCACAACAACCTCAAAGAGTACCTTCTATTTGATATAACTCTCTTGACCTAACAATCTTGGAATCTTTTTAGAAAACACTTCTTGGTCATCCATTTGTTTGAAATATTGTTAAGAAAAAGAATAAAAATATATTTGGAATTTTGACTTAAAAACACAAATTGATTCAAAAGTTAAAAGAAATATTTGAAATAATAAGATCTATGGATAATCCATAGATCTGATAGAAGCAGTTGGATTAAATTAAGATTTAGGATTAGACTCAAAACAAATCAAAATCAATATAGATCTAGGATTAGAACACATTTAAACCTATAGTGATTGTAGATCTGAAAAATGAAGAACTAAATAGTTGACGTCACTTTTCAATGTAACAGTGCTCTGCTTACATTATCGACTTCAACTTTAAATAAAAATAGATTCAGTAAAAGCTTCATAATCAATATTCAAAGCAACATGCTAGTCTTCACGAGAGCTAACACAAGCTCTGATACCACTTGTCAGGATCGTTTCTATCACTACAAACCCGTAACCTACAAATATATTTTACAAGACGGTTTACTAAATAACAATGTGAAAACCCATTGATTAAAACTAGCGGAAACAAATAATAATCAGAGTGTCGCTTAATAACACAAAGCTAACAAACATTCTATAAACTCAAAAGATTTTCATTGCATTATATCAGTGAAAATACCAAGGGAATATCTCAAAGGTTTCAGGTAGAATGTTAGGCGCGACTGCTTTCCGTACAAAATATTCTGTATGCTTGGAAAAGTGTGTAATTAGCCATTGTTATAAATATGACATAGTATTTCCTTTTATAGCCTCACCTGACACCTTCTGAAAACCCTAATGATTGCTAAAACATATTCAAAAATATTACAAGTGTTAACTGGTCTTCGAGTAAGATTTTGTCTTTGTCGAGAAGACCTTGTAAACCTTGAGTGTGCTCGAACATTCCTTCGAGTAAGCTTTTACTTAGAATATTTTTCTAAGAAAATAATCTTCAAGCAGACTTCAATCTTCATGATATAAACAAACTTTGCTCGAAAATATCCTATGAGAAATCTTTTTTTTATCTCTTCAACCTTTTGTCTAAGACTTATTCTAGAAAACTTAGTATGCTCGGGATACTGTAGCTTGCGCAAGGTTGAACCTTGCTCGTAGAATTCCTTATGATAATTCTCTTTAACTTCTTACAAGTATGCTTTAGATCATCTTTGTTGAATCCTTGCTCTACCCACCAAATTACTTGGTTTAAGCTTAGATAAGTCAAGAGTGTGCTCTGAAGCAAACCTTGATTGACTGAAGAACAACCTTGCTTGATGAAGTGTAGTTTGCCCGAACCTAACACATAGAATAATTCTAGAAGATAACCTTACTCGAAATAAGATACCTTGCTTGAATAAGTGTAAAGCTTGCTCGAAGTTCCTGGTTTGCTCGAATTCCATACTTAGAATAATTCTAGAAGATAACCTTACTCGAAATAAGATTCGTTGCTTGAATATGTGTAAAGCTTGCTCGAAGTTCCTGGTTTGCTCGAATTCCATACTTGCTCGAATTCCTTAATCATCTTTTAGGCCCAACATCTACAACAAGTCTTGGCTACTATAAGTCCAATAGTTCCTGCATGTCCAATGTAGAGGTCAGACTTGTCGTTTATGTCATTTAAGATACCTTAAGGTCCTATGCGGTCAGTGAATCCTACATTCTTCAACTTTCCAATTCAACAAAAATGCTTCAGTTGTTGAATCTGATTCATTTTCAAGAAAATCAAATGGAGGTAGATCGATTATAACAAGAGCAAATGTGAGTTGATCAAAGAAAACTGTTGAGCCGTTTATCTTATCTTCAACGTGAGAACAAGGAATTGTGTGCCTTGGTTACTACTCAAGGGAGAGGTTAAACAAACATGATGAGCTTATACTTTAACTGACATATAAAGATGATATGTTGAACAAGTTGAAGGTTAACGACAACAAGGATCCTAAAGCTGGTGGTGGTTTTAATCAACAATCATGTGTTGGTGCTCGTCATCTGGTCATGCAATAGCTGAGGGGGAGTCGGATAAGCAATTGGTGCTTTAATAAAATTCCACTAATGTGCAGCCTGAAAATTCGAATAAGGCGAATATGATATTTTTTGTGGATGATTGGGGATATGTGATGAGTATGGTGAATGCTGATGAGATTGAAGAAGGTGAGTTTGTTGATCACTCGCTTACTAAAGAGTAGATTACCATATTTCTTATTTACATGAAGAAGTAATAGATGAGTTGAAAATAGAAGAGGATATGGAGGTGGTTAATACTAAAGAAGTTAAATTTGATATGACTGTTCCAACTGGGAATACGTCATTTAGTTATGATGATTCGGAGGTTGAAGATATGACTGCTGAGTAATATCCCGACATGTATACACATGCTAACTCTGATGAGGGAATTCCGTTCTTTACTACAGAACATTTTCAAGCAGTTGAAGAACGTCTTCAGAAAAAGAGAAAGAAATAAAAAGAGAAAGATAAAGTATCGGATACCGAGACAAGGACTTCAGATGATATGTTTACTCATAGTATGTCGAAGATGAATAAGATGATCGAGGTTTTAAGGTATGCTGAACGTGAAAATTACAAGCAATTAAAAGCTCGAGAATCGACATATCAAATGAAGAAGTTCGTTGTTGCGAAGACGGTGAAAGGTAATATTATTTCGTGGTTGTACGACTCGAATCTTAAAGTATATATTGTCAAATGGGAGCACGGCGTTCAGTATTTTCAACATATTTCTGATGTGCTTTCGATGCCGAGATGGGATTTTCGTACACTTTCAAATCGACCATTCATGAACAGAGGTGGAAATCAAATGGCTGATTGGTTCTATAAGTGTTGGTGCATTTTGTGACCGTCGCTATGCAATTCAGACCAGCGGAACACCACAGGCGAAGTTAGCACAACTTCGCCTTAGGCGAAGTTAGAACAACTTCGCCAACGGCGAAGTTGTAACAACTTCTGCCTTAGGCGAAGTTATCACAACTTCGCCATAGGCGAAGTTATGAACAACTTCGCCTACTGGCCCAAGCCCAAGCCCGGGAAGATGTTTTGTCTATATATATGTGTGTCTTGTTTAGGTTTTGCATCCAGAAATTAGAGTATTGTGTGTTACAGTTTATTTGTCTAAAGAGAGACCGAGAGTGAGAGTCGTGTGGGACGACCCGAGGTAGAGCTCACCTCGGGTCAGCCGTCATTTGTTTTCGAGTTTGGTATGTAATTCGTTTTGATTATTATATAAGAATCTGCAGATTTGTTTATCCCGTTCTTGTATTTGTTCGTGTATTTGTTCGTGTACGTGTTTGTGTTCTTTATCTTTACACCAATAAACGAGTCTAGGAGGATTCCGCACTCCTAGACCTCGTGCGGATCTCGTATCGATCGGCAACGCCCCCGGGGGGACCTACAATTGGTATCAGAGCCTTAGGCTCTTATGCTATGGTTCGAGATCTGCGTTTTGGTGTTTCTGGCACATTTCTGTGCGTTTCTGGCTGAACAGCGCCGTAGGCGAAGTTATTGTTCATCAGGCGAAGTTGCCGTCACTGTTCGTAGGGTTTCAGCGAAGATATAAGGTCTGGCGAAGTTATGAACAGGCGAAGTTGACTTTAGGCGAAGTTGACTTTATAGCCAGGCGAAGTTATGGACAGACGAAGTTAACTTTAGGCGAAGTTAACGAAAAAAAAAAAAAAAAGAGTATTTTGGTGTTTTCGTCTGTATGGCCAGGTGTACACGATTATTGTGAGACCGGGGATGTTGTTCCGTCAACGAGTGAAAGTTGTTATCTCTGGGTCTTACGTGTGAACAAATACGTGTCAACTCTGGATATGGAGTTGAGTTTGTGAATGGGATATTGATTGAAACTGGATATTGACACATATTTGGGTGTTTGTGGGCAATGAAATTGTTGTTCGAGGTGACCAATTGAAGAAAGTCAAATTGAACTGAAGGTTTTTGTCATTACTGGATTGCGGTCAGAGCATATTATTTATGTTACTTTCAAGGCGTTCGAGAATTGGATCCTGAAACGTGATGCTTATTTATTAGAGTGAAAATTCTGGAACAAGTTGGATTTAATCGGGAACTAAAGTGTTTATGTTCTTGATCGTTATCCCTGGTGATTGAAGATGCTTCGGATTAATTAATGGTCATGTGTTAGATTCTGTCAAGGTGGTTTTGTGATGAAATTGATCACTTGATGTTGAGTAGTTGAAGATTAAACCTTATCGTATGCCGACGAGTTGGTGAAGTTGTGGAGGAAGCCCAACTTCACGTGTTGGTGAAGTCAGATGGACTCACGTGATTGGTTGAGATGATCTATTGGCACGAGGATGCATGCATTTCAAAGACCTCAATCGTTATAGTCGGAGAAGCTTACACTGAAGGGGAGATCTGATATGGAAGACGCTGGGTGACTGGTAGATTTGTGAAGCTATAGGACAGTTTCAGACACGGCTGGTTGATGAGCAAACAGAAGATCATCAGTTAAGAGGGAGTCTGTTGGTGCATATTTTGTAACAGATGATCTTTTGTGTTTGTTAGAATTGAGAGCAACGGTCAAAGGGGAGACTGTTGGTGCATTTTGTGACCGTCGCTATGCAATTCAGACCAGCGGAACACCACAGGCGAAGTTAGCACAACTTCGCCTTAGGCGAAGTTAGAACAACTTCGCCAACGGCGAAATTATGACAACTTCTGCCTTAGGCGAAGTTATCACAACTTCGCCATAGGCGAAGTTATGAACAACTTCGCCTACTGGCCCAAGCCCAAGCCCGGGAAGATGTTTTGTCTATATATATGTGTGTCTTGTTTAGGTTTTGCATCCAGAAATTAGAGTATTGTGTGTTACAGTTTATTTGTCTAAAGAGAGACCGAGAGTGAGAGTCGTGTGGGACGACCCGAGGTAGAGCTCACCTCGGGTCAGCCGTCATTTGTTTACGAGTTTGGTATGTAATTCGTTTTGATTATTATATAAGAATCTGCAGATTTGTTTATCCTGTTCTTGTATTTGTTCGTGTATTTGTTCGTGTACGTGTTTGTGTTCTTTATCTTTACACCAATAAACGAGTCTAGGAGGATTCCGCACTCCTAGACCTCGTGCGGATCTCGTATCGATCGGCAACGCCCCCGGGGGGACCTACAATAAGCATTTGCTCCATGAAGTAAAGTATGGATTTAAGTTTTTCAAGCGATGCGTACCTACACGAAGATATGTGGATGAAATAGATCCGCGCACCGGTTGGGAAAATTGGTGCTTAACGTAAAACCGCCGCAGACGTTAAAGAAAGTTCATGTAAAGACTTTTCCCCAAAGTCTTTATAAGAAGTTCAACATTTCATATTGGGTTCGGGCTTGAAGACTGAGTTTATTAGGGTAATTGAGCCTATGTGGCTAATTAACTTATCTGAGTCCAATAATGAACTTCTTTACAAGAATTGGATCAGATGGATGGATGTTAGAGACAACGAGCAGGCTATTCAATTCCAACGTGTTGTACGCGTTTGTTGTGCATTTGGAATTCATAGTTGTGCAGATTAGAAGACTAGTAGGTTCAAAATATGAAAAACAAAGAGCTTGAGATGAGGGAGGGTTTGTTGATACATGGTTTTGCGTCTCGATCTTTGTATAATGTATTTTGGATATTAGGTAAATTTATAGGGGTATTTTGGTCATTAATGTAAAGTCTCATACTTTAGGGGATGTTAACGAATGAGACGTTTTATCCTCGTTTGTTATGTATGTTAACAAATAATAGGTTCATTCGTTATGGGATGTTAACGAATGAACTTAACATATAATAAAGAATGAGAGGCTCATTCGTTAGGCATGTCTAACGAATGAGCTCATCATATGTATATTCCCTGTAACACATGCTAACGAATGAACTTGCATATTGTTACTCACCACACATAGTAGCACATAGTCAACGTAATAATCTTAGATCTAATCTCAATACATATCAATGACTAGATCTCTAAATGTATAGAATTGTGTTCGATCTAATACGTGGTTCCTCCGGATGGCTCAGTTTTGAATAATGAAATTCTTGTCATAATATTAAACAATGTTTTTTAAACTAATACTCGGGTATTTAATTACCGAGCAAATTTTCATTGAAATTAATATTTTTAAATTTAAGTCTTCCGCTAAAATCAACCCGCAACTATTATATATTTACAAAACAAATAGCAACTAATCGTCACAATTCTAGGCCCTAAGTCGGTATGCGACAGGTTGGTATTAGAGCCATCGGTTTTAGCGAATTAGGTATTAATATGTCAAGATCTAAGATTTAACCATTTTTTCTAATTAGTAGGGATAAACAAAGATTGGTAGTCTACCTATCCCTATGTATAATATGTGCAGATGTCTTATACAAACTACTTTGGGCAAAGACGCCGAGTAGCCGGACGTTCAAAACCTGCACCTGAACCCGAGCCATCATACATGGCCAGTAATATCAGTTATTATACAAGCTTTTTCGGTCGAAAATCGACAGTACCCATTGTGTCATACGGAGGTCAACCGACGTACCTTCCTAGCAGCCCACAAATGCCAAGAGAGATATCAAGTGATACTTCTGAAAACATTCCACATTACTATCCATCTGAAATTCCGACTTACCACCCATCCGAGGAAATGTAAGTCCAGAGTAAGACTAAATAGGAACTCAGTACAGATTCTTCCAGTTGGATGAACTGTCATTCTTATCAAAGTAAGTGGCACTTTGGATCGCCACCACCTAATTACCAAATTTGGTAATCGATATGTCACCCCCTCAAATTTTGACTAACAGAGTTTTACCGCGAAGCATGTGACATACCAGGATCTAGCTCATTTGTTATACCAAACAACTAGTTTAATTTATTCAAAACATTATTTAAATCTCATTCAAACATGAGAAAACAAGAAAAACAAACCAAATAGTTTAAAGTGTTGCGGAAGTGTAAATGTAAACGGTTTAAAATAGTAACAACGTGCTCAAACATGCATAACCCATCAAATGTAAAACAATATGCTATGTGCTCAAACATGCATAATCCAAGTTCATGCAATAATGAAAACTCCAAGAAAGCGTGCTACGTGCTCCTAGCACTACCTAGCGACCTGGGCAAGTATCAATATTCAAGTGTCAACACATGGTTGGTGAGTTCATAAGTTATAACAAAGAAAATGATAAATGTAATATGTATAAGTAGATTTATCACATGTCAAAATATATCAGGGTAGCTAACCCATTTACAAGCTACTAGACAATTGAACCGATGCTGATCGTATGTATGCCTTTTTACCAGGTATATCACAAACAATGGCGTATTAAATTTAGGTAAATATAACACTCGTTTTACGACATCACAGCCATGCTAGCGCGACTAGCCCGACTGGGGTTTGTCAAACCTAGTAGTACTACTCAATATAACCCCGCGATCCCACCCTATCGGTTCAAAGTAATGTAAGGACTTTAAGTCATATAAGGGCGCCTAGTATAAACTTGTGATATATAAGAAATTACGAAAAATATATGATCATTGTGTTTTCCTCCAGAAGACCAGTGTATATGTAAGTTTGTGTTTCCTCCCCGAACACATGTATCGGAAAGTAGTTGGTATTTTCTCCCCGAAAACAAGTATAGGCAAATGTTTTGTATGTTTTGTGTTTTCAATCATGAAAACCAGTATACAAAAATAGTTTTGTATTTTCTCTCTAGAAAAAAATTAGGAAAAAGCATGAACTCACCTTAAGTATGCAAAATATATTCCGTGAACAAGCTTGACGAAAGAGAGTGTGCCCGTCTAACCAATACCTGGTACAAGTGCTAAGCTATAAGGATGCGTTTAACAATACGACACCGTAAGACTCACGTAACGACCCATACACAAACATGGACCTGACCCGACGACTCGTTAGTGATTGATATTAATGTCAACAGTTTCAAATTATTCTAACATGCATCCTATCTCACTACATCATCCAAACATCAAGCAGCTATCAATTAGTTCAAATATGTTCAAGAAATATTTTAAGACAGATTCTCGCATGCACAAACTAATTTATTTAACGAGGCATCCCTTTGAAATAAATTCCAAATATATTACCACAGAAGAACATATGAATTGGGTTTCTCAATATATTTTTGTTATATTTTTCTTTGTGAAAAACATTCAAAACAAGTACAGGTTTTTCGTCAGTTTGTGCAACAAAAAGTATAGACTTGGATAAACCTCTATGCCAAACTAAATCAAGCAATGCCAATTGGGTTAGTTTCCTGACTAAATTTATGAACTTCCAGAAGTAGAATTAACCCATTTGATTTTGTCATTAGAGAGTTATGTTGTCGGAATGACAGGCCATAATAGAACCCCTCGAACCAGCTTTGACACACGTTTTTGTAAATCATAAAAACTATTCAACTCTCGTTCAAAAAGTACAAAATTTACCGTTGTTTATCTTATTAGAATCAGAATACTATATCTTACAATCAAGAATCGATCAATAATTATTGTTTATCATTAAGTTACAGCCAAAACAATAAACGAGAACGAATCTGTCAGCATAGTCATCAAAACTCAAACCCTAATATGTTTATGACATATCTAGGGTTCTAATTTGTTAATTAACAATAATTTAAAATCATAACCATGCTATATCATAAATATTACAGAAATTTAGACCTAGGGTTTCATCAAGAATGATTAAACTAGCAAATAATGTGTAGCACTCACATGTAATGATTAAAGTAGCATACTATCATCATTCTAAACACACAAAAATCTTCAAGAACTCAATTAGACATTTAGGGTTTCAAAAGAACTAATCAATATCATAAAATTAATCAAAATTTAGAATGATTCTTACTAGTTATGCATGTAGGAGTGTTAGAAAGCTCAAAAATCACCAAGAATTGCAAGAAATAGAAAGATGGAGATTGGATAGAAGATGTTGGAGGTTGCTTGGTGGGTCACGATCGATGAGGGGGGGGGGCTGCAAGGGCTAAACGCAGGTTTTGGGGAGGGGATTAGAATTGGTTTATATTTTTACTTAATTAATATTAGTATAATTTACAAGAATGAGCCCTTTAAAATGAGTTTTGGGCAAAAATGAATTTTTTAACACCAAACCGGGTTATAAATGAATCATTACGACCCAAACACTAATCCGAGTCTATAAAAATAAGGCCTTGCTGATATTTTGTAAAAAACTATTTTACAAAAGCCAAAAATGTATAAGTTACACGCAATAAGTCGTAATTTCACGAAACTAACTATGAATTAAACACATAATCATTTCGCATGTAATTTCACTTATAGCATGTTAAGCGAAAATAATCTACTAAATCGTTGGAGGTAGTATTTTTATTTAACTTATTGCATGTTAAGCAAAAATAATCTACTAAATTATGTAACACATAAAATCATCCAACACATAACAATTATATCCAAATTATTTAAACATATATGATTCGACGTTAATCACCAACTTGTAATGACTGACTCATGTGTGCGACTCGTTACCAACTCGTATAAATGTTATGCATGACATGTAAGAGAACAGAGTTTGGGTTAACAAAGTTAACGTGAAAATGTGGGGTGTCACGTTATAGCAGGACCAAGCCAAAAACCGAAAATGAAGGGCACTATGCCCCATGAGAAACTATCATTCTAGATGCCAATTCATTACTCAACAGAACCCGAGGAGGAAAAACATTATGAGGAGGAACAGGATTTTCGTGGACCGCTGGTCCACATACCTACTTTTATAGTATAAATTCCAACAATCTCTAGGAAAAAGAAATTCAGGAAAAGGCCTGACTTGTTGAAGAATTTACACCAAGATCCGAAATGAAGAAATGCAAGCTAATGTGGTAAAACCACATTTGTATCCAAAGGAAACAACCTATCTTTTTCCAACAACATTGACACCCGTAGGGTACTGAATCAACCGAATGCTGTGATTGATGAATTAATAAATGAGATAATTGAGAAAAGAGAATAGGAAATAAGATCCTTAAAAAGTGTGTGAAGATGAAAAATCTTGTTAAAAAGTGGACTAAAGATTAAGAAACGATTTTATTTAGTTAAAGCACGTTTTATTTATGTGCCATTGTAATATAAATAAATGTGAAATGAATATAAGCAATGTGTGTGCTTTGTTTTAAATCCGTTTATTTTACTTGTAGAATGTCTGTAGAAAATAATCAAGGGAGTCAAAACAATGAACGGGTAAAGACCCCTGAAAATAATAAAACCATACCGAAAGGATACGTGGGAAAGATCCGTGATATGATTAAGGAAGAGGTAACCCCATTGATAAAAATGATACAAGACAACTCGGTAAATTCAAAGAGCAATGCAAAATCAACTAAACGATCTAAACAAAGTCAAAGTATATTAGTTCATTCAAAGAAATAAACCAAAGACACTGTTGGTACATGTTTTGTAACAAATGATCTTTTGTGATTGTTAGAATTGAGAGCAATGGTCAAAGGGGAGTCTGTTGGGGCATTTTGTGACCGTCGCTATGCAATTCTGATCAGCGGAGACGAAGTGACGAAGTTATAACAACTTCGCCATAGGCGAAGTTAGAACAACTTCGCCTACAGGCCTAAGCCCAAGCCCGCGAAGTTGGTTATCTATATATATGTGTATCTTGTTTAGGGTTTAGCATCCAGAAACTAAGAGTATTTTGTGTTCAATTCAATTGTCTAGAGAGAAACAGAGAGGGAGATTCGTGTGGGACGGCCCGAGGTAGAGCTCACCTCGGGTCGGCCGTGTCTTTGTTTTTGTTCGGTATGTAACGTGTCTTTGTTATTATATAAAGGATCTGCAGATTCGTTTATTCCATTCGTGTATTTGTTTATGTGTAATCGTGTTCTTCGTCTTCTACACCATTAAACGAGTCTAGGAGGATTCCGCACTCCTAGACCTCGTGCGGATCAGCGACGCCCCGGGGGGACTTACAAGTGGTATCAGAGCCTTAGGCTCTTATGCTATGGTTCGAGATCTGCGTTTTGGTGTTTCTGGCACGTTTCTGATGTGTTTTTGGCAGAACAACCGCCGTAGGCGAAGTTATTGGATTCAGGCGAAGTTGTCGCTAAAATTTTAGGGTTTTGGCGAAGTTGACTTTCAGGCGAAGTTGACTTTCAGGCGAAGTTGACTTTTGGCGAAGTTAAAAAAAAAATTGTTTGGAGTTTTCGTCCGAATGGCCAGGTGTACACGATTATTGTGAGACCGAAGATGTTGTTCCGGCAACGAGTGAAACTTGGTATCTCTTGGTCTTATGTGTGAACAAATACGGGTCAACTCTGGATATGGAGTTGAAGTTGTGAATGAGATATTGATTGAAACTGGATATTGACACATATTTGGGTGTTTTTAGGCAAAGAAATTGTTGTTGTTCGAGGTTGACCAACTGAAGAAAGTCAAATTTTGTTCGGGTTTTCGTCATTACTGGATTGCGGTCAGAGCATATTATTTATGTTATTTTCAAGGCGTTCGAGAATTGGATCATGAAACGTGATGCTTATTTATTAAAGTGAAAATTTTGGAACAAGTTGGATTTAATCGGGAATTAAAGTGTTTATGTTCTTGATCGTTATCCCTGGTGATTGAAGATGCTTCGAATTAATTAATGGTCATGTGTGTTAGATTCTGTCAAGGTGGTTTTGTGATGAAATTGATCACTTGATGTTGAGTAGTTGAAGATTGAACCTTATCTTACTATACAATTCCGATGTGTTGGTGAAGTTGTGAAGGGAGCACAACTTCACGTGTTGGTGAAGTTAGAAGAACTTCACGTGATTGGTTGAGATGATCAATTAGGCACGGTGATGCATGTCAAAGATCTCGATCGATATAGTCGGAGGAGCTTACACTGAAGGGGAGATCTTATATGGAAGACGCCGGGTGATTGGTAGATTTGTGAAGCTACAAGATAGTTTCAGACACGGCTGGTTGAAGATAGGATGGATGTTGCATGTATATGTGAAGTTCAAGTTTGAAGATCACAGTGCAATCGAGTCCTACAAGAAGAAGCAAACAGAAGATCATTAGTTAAGGGGGTGTCTGTTGGTATATGTTTTGTAACAGATGATCTTTTGTGTTTGTTAGAATTGAGAGCAACGGTCAAAGGGGAGTCTGTTGGTGCATTTTGTGACCATCGCTATGCAATTCTGATAAGCGGAGACGAAGTGACGAAGTTAGAACAACTTCGCCATAGGCGAAGTTATAACAACTTCGCCTACAGGCCTAAGCCCAAGCCCGCGAAGTTGGTTATCTATATATATGTGTGTCTTGTTTAGGGTTTAGCATCCAGAAACTTAGAGTATTTTGTGTTCAATTCAATTGTCTAGAGAGAAACAGAGAGGGAGATTCGTGTGGGACGGCCCGAGGTAGAGCTCACCTCGGGTCGGCCGTGTCTTTGTTTTTGTTCGGTATGTAACGTGTCTTTGTTATTATATAAAGGATCTGCAGATTCGTTTATTCCATTCGTGTGTTTGTTCGTGTATTTGTTTGTGTGTAATCGTGTTCTTCGTCTTCTACACCATTAAACGAGTCTAGGAGTATTCCGCACTTCTAGACCTCGTGCGGATCTCGTATCGATCAGCGACGCCCCGGGGGGACTTACAGACACAAAAGAAACAAAAGGAAAGAAAGATGAAGGATATGAAAGTTCAATCGTTGACAATGAACCAAGTAAAGCAAAGAAAATAAAAGTGAGCAAGGGTTGCACTTTTAAAAATTTTCAAGTTTATAAACCGAACGAATTTTGTGGAAACAAGTGTGCAATAGTTACTCTTCGTTGGTTAGAAAAGATGGAGTCTATTGTAATAATAAGCAAGTGTACTGAAGAGAAAAGGATCCAGTATATCTCTCAAATGTTCAAAGGGGAGGCGCTGGAATGGTGGAATACCTTAGTTGAAGTCAAAGGAAAAAACAGTTTGTACAATTTAGAATGGAAAAAATTCAAAGAACCGATTAAGCAAAAGTTCGGTCTGATTTATAAAATTGATCAAATTCAAACCAAATTATGGAACATAAAGTGATTTGAACCCATCTTAAAGAATATAACACAAAATTCCTTGACTATTGCAGGCTAGTACAACATTTAGTTACCCCCCGAGTACAATAAGGTCACCCGTTACATTTATGGGTTACCTAAGGAGATTCGTGATCATGTTCATTCACATATGACGTCAACTACTGAATCTAGTATAGAACTCACTGGGTATCTCATGGATGGTATGATTAGAACCCATGATGAAGGGAAAAAGAATATTGGGGAAAAGAAAAATAAAGGTGATGGAAGGAAAAATTTTGATAAAAAAAAGGAGGGGTGTCATTTGTTCATACCCACCCGATCTGTAATAACTGTGGGATAAGGCATGTTGGAAAGTGTTTACTACTAGCAATCAAAACTGATGCTCACGAGTATGATCCATCTGCAACTTGCAACTTTTGTTAGAGACCTGGTCCCATGGAGGAGGATCGTAGAAAGAAAACCACGGTGTGTTTCGATTGTGGTGAAAAGGTGCACTTTAGCAATGAATGCACCAAAACTAAGTCAACAACTGAAGGTGTTGGAGGTAGTGGTGTCAAGAACGATGGCAGGAAGGGAAACGCTCATGCTTTCATGCTCAATACCCAAAAAGTAGGAAATACCCGACATGATTACTAGTGTGTTTCCTATCAATAATAATATGCTAGAGTTTTGTTTGACTCGAGGGGAAATCAGAGTTTTATAGATTATAAGTTTTTTAGTCTATTAAACGAACCCTTAGATAAGCTAAATAATCATTATGAAGTAGAAACCGCTAATGAAAAGTTGGTCACAATATCGAAAGTCTTAAATAGTTGTCATATTTCCTTAGTCGGGTACAATATAATTGTACAATTGTTACTAATGGAATAAGTTGGTTTTGATGTAATAATAGGAATGGATCGGTTATCCATGAACCAAGCCCATATTCTATGTAAATAAAAAATATCGACATCTTAACCTCAAATAAGAAAGTCATTCGTATAGCTGGAGACAAGGAGGCAGGAAAAGAATGATGATGAAGATCCTGATGCCTCGGGAGCTGGAGGTTGTGAGCCGAAACAAGCTCATGGCTCATCCTCCGGTGCTGGTACAAGCGGGGTTAGTGATGTGGATAAATAGTTGGTTATTTATCAAGACTCAACCAATGCACAACCAATCGAGTCGATAAAGGCTAATAATGTACTATTTATGGATAACACGGGGGTGGTGAGAAGTATGGTGAATGCGGATGAGATTGAGGTGGGACAGTTTGTTGACAGGTCCCTGACACGTGAGCAGATTTCAATACAGCTGGGTTTAAATGATGAAGAGCTTGATGTGTTAGAAGTTGAAGAGGATGTAGAAGTGTAGAATGATGAGGAAGTCCTACAAGATCCGACGAATACGTCATTTATTTATGAAGATGAGGAAGTCGAGATTGAGGACGTGACAGCAGAGGAATACCCCGATCTTTATCAATGATCCAATGTTGATGAGGATATTCCTACCTTCAATGAAGAAAACGTCAAAGCTGCTAAAGACCATCTGGAGAAGGTGTCAAAGGGTAAAGGCAAGACGTTTGAGTGGAATCATGATCCGTCTGTTGCTGATATCCAAGGTTGGTTTGCGTGCAGAAACAAGAGGGCACGTAAGATTATTGAGCCGTACAGATATGCGGATGAAGAAGAGAAGCAGGATGATGTCGCACGCGCTAAAGCTAATCAGAAGACAACCTTTAAAGCCGTGTCGACTGTTAAAGTGATATCGTGTCCTGGATTTATGAATCAGAATTAAAGATCTGCATTATCAAATGGGAGAACGGTGTTCAGTATTATCATAACATCGCTGACATTCTCTCATTACCGCGTTGGGATGTGCGTACCCTCGTGAATCGACCATTCATGAACCGCGGTGGAAATCAGAATGCAGAATAGTTTCACCAACATCTGTTGTTCGAAGTAAACCGCGGGTTCAAATTCTTTAAGCCGCAGATTTCGATCCGTAAACTTATAGACGAGATAGATCCACGTACGGGATGCAGGAAGCTCGTACTTAAAGGTCTAACCACCGAAAACGATGAAGTATGTACCGGTGAAAACTTTCCCGCAAGGTCTTCACCTAACGTTTAACTGTTGGTACTACAACAATCGTACCGGTGAGGCCGTCATTGTCCTTGGGAAAGGTTTGAAGACTGAATTTATTCGAGTTATCGATCCAATGTGGCTCGTTAAATTATCAGAGACTAACAATGACGTGCTATTGATGAATAAGATATTGATTGAGCGCCATGAAGACTATGACAGAGCTATGTCGTTCCAGCGTGTTGTACGAGTATGTTACGAATTTGGGATTCATAGTTGCATAGACTGGCAATCAAAGCGCTTCAAGTAGTTTAAAGACAAAGAGATCAAGACGAGGGGGTGTTTGTTAGTGCACGGTTTTATCGTCTCGAGTCTTTGTGTTTATCGTTTTGTATTTATTATTATTATAATGAAAAAATATTTATGTAAGTTAAGTTAGTTCGTTAATGTAAGGCTAATTCGTTAAGGATGTATAACGAATTAGCCCGTTCGTTTAATGTAAAGTCCATTCGTTAAGGATGTTTAACGAATGGACTGCTAGTTCGTTATGTATGTTCCCATTGGTCATGGAACGTTGATGAATGGGGCATAACGAATCAAAGATTCGTTATGTTTCCTTTATTGAGTCTGTAAGTTAACGAACTGGACACCAATTCGTTATGGGATGTGTAACGTTTTGGTTCCATCGTCTATATATAGGGGTGTTTATATCCCTGTTAATTTAAGTTTTGATTATAGAGTAACGAACCTCTGCCCACATTTTCTCTCGATCAATACTTCACCTAACATATTACTAATACACATATGTAATAACTAATATACATACATATATATAACCTAATTAAGAGTATAATCATGAACTAGATCCGTTTACGGTATTAGATCTATTAAGGTAATCGATATCGTGTTCAACAAAAGGCTATAGACGTTTTAAAATGATGAAGAAATTAACATGTGTCTTGCATGTGGAGAGAGAAAATCCTCATAAATAGGTTATTACATTCATGCTTTTTTCATCAATTTTTATTTTTAAATTAATCTACACTATTCAAATCTATGATCAATAGATTAAATTATTTCCCACCCTTCTTATTTTTTATTGTTCTTTATATTTTAACTTTACCCAAAAAGAAACACTTGGAAAAACTTTATATATAATATGCTGAAAATGAAAGAAACAGGCAATTTCAATGCGATGTGAGCCAATAGGATATCCGTATTATCGACATTCATTTATTTATATTTATAAAGATGAATGGTTGAAGATTTTATTTCTTGAAAGCATAATCTATTATAGCATTTTTCATACATCCATCATCTTTTTCTCAACTTTTAAATTTTTAAACAAATTATTAAAAATTAACTCCATTTCAACCTTAAGCTATAAAAAGTTGCTATACCAACTATTAACAATTATTTATATTATAGTTAGTGTATGAAAACAAGAAATTATAATAATAATTGTTTGTGAGTAAAATAAAAACGATGAAGAGGTATAAGAAAGTTTTAAAAATGAACATTAAATTTTAAAAAGTATGAACGAAATTTTGGATTGAATTATAAGATACAAAATGATAATGGAATGTGAATGCTCTAAGGGCATGTTTGTTTCACATAATTCGTGGGAATTCAAATAAATTGGAATTAAAATCTCATAACATGACGTGTTTGTTTTATTGGAATTGGAATCTTAATTTCATTTTGGTGTGTTCGATTCAAAGAATTGGAATTGGAATTCAATTCTTTCAAATTCCTTTAAATGGAGGGATTTCAAATTCTTCCAAAATGTGGAGGAATTCAAGAAAATCTTATCTCGAGTTATTTTTTCTTTTTTAATGGGGACAACGAATAAAACATTTTAGCTTTTTTAGATTTTTTGTTTTTTATTTATATTTTGAGTTATGAATTTTTTATTATTATTTTTGAATATTTTTTTGAGTGGTTTTTGATTTTAACATAAAACCCATAAAAAAATTCAAAAAAAAATAATAAAAAATCATAACGCAAATATAAATAAAAAACAAAAAAATCTAAAAAAACTAAAATGTTTTCGTCGTTATCTTTGTTAACCCCCCCCCCCCCCCTTTGATTTCTACTCATTTGTCAAACTAACACATTAAAAATGTATTTGGATTTCAATTCCACTCATTTTTAATTCCTATTGAAATGTTCAGATTCCAAATCCAATTCTTTCAAATTCCAATCTTATGCAAATTTCAATTCCAATTTTATTCTATTTCGTGAAACAAACACGCCCAAAATGTAACTCAGCCATAAACTTGCTTACATGTCCAATAATGAATTGGATAACCGTTTAATGAATATTTTATTAAACTAGTTTAATAAATTTAGTTTAAATATGTTCACTGAATGAGGTATAAACAAATTTAGCAATCTGAATCTTAAATATATAAATGAAATATTTAAAAATTCTTTGATTGCTTCTCATCTTATCTCAAGTCATCAGATTACTTTATTATAAATAGAGGTTTATTATGCATTTGACCCGAATTCATGTGTATTGATCTCACCGAACCAGATAGCCCCTAAACGGGTTATAACATCTCGTTATATTAAAAATTAACCTCACCAAATATTTGATATAAAATTCTATAAAATAGGGATATATTAAAAATAATATATGATTTAATAAAGATATTATTTATAATTAAGATATATTTTTATATTAAAATAAATAAACGGGTAACGTGTCTCGCCAAACCCAGATAGCTTTTACACGTGTTATAATATCTCATTAAATTAAAAAATTAACCTCATCAAAAGTTTGATACGAAAAATCTATAAAATAGGGATATACTAAAAATTAATATACGATTTTAAAAAAGGATATTATTTATAACTAAGATATATTTTTACAATATAAAAAATAAACGGGTAATGGGTCTCGCCAAACCCAGATAGCTTTTATACATGTTATAAATCTCATTTATTTGTGAAACAATTTTATCATTAAACCCTAAATATATTATTACCTTTTTAAAATAAATAAAATTAAAATACAAATAAATATATAAATATTAGAAATATAAAAAGGTAAAACTACCCCGTAACTCATGGGATAAAAGCTAGTTAACTTTATTAAGGAGACAAACTCTTGGCATATAACATGAATGGACTATGGAGAATCAAATTTAAAGTCATGTTTGTTTAAAGTAACTAATCTTAGTGGTCGTCTATGCGACAATAAATAAAGCCAATTACTTCATGCCATGACTGAAACCTATTTTGTGATATACAATTAGCTCAACAATGTGCCTTTTATCCAAATATAATATCAAGTTATCAACCATAAACTAAATGATATAACCAGTAGCGTAAAGTAGGAAAATAGGTAATAGTACCCGTGGGCCGTGTCTTCAAAAAAAAAAAGGGAAGAGTACGCGCACGGTGTGGCAAGGACGTCAAAAGGTACAATAAAACAAAAGGTACATACAATTACGAAGTTAGTCCATTACGTTTCTCTAAAGTAACAATACTGTTTACTAAAGTTTAAAAGTTACAGGTATGTATATTAATATTGTATTTTTGTCATAGTGTTAGGTTGGTAATGTTATATCAGATATATGAATCGAGCAAAGTTTTCATATTATGTGTACTCTTTTTAAACTTATTAAATCTCAACAACTTAAATGTTGACAAAATATATTATTTTCAACGTGCTACATGTTGATCGATGACGTGCCAAGGATAAAGAACATTAGTATACCTTAGGATTTTTAAATAAAGAATTTATTAGTTAATCAATGAATGTTTCATGTTTCTTTCGTTTATGAACAATTTGTGTACTTGTTATAATATAAAAAGAAATAAATATAATTATTGTCACTTTAATAGTGTTACGAGCTAATGTGCAATCTATACGTACCACTTAGGAGTATTCCGCTTAAAGCCAGGGTTTTACGGCTAAAACGTTTATCACGTTTTATAATTTAAAAAGGTTTTCTCATCTATGACAGATAGACCTTTGATTAATCATTCAAAAGTTTTATGTTTCTTCATCATGAAGAAACATTCATTTTATCAAATATTTATAACAATAGTTTATATTTATTCGGAAGAAACATTAATTTTATCCAAGCCTTTGCTTTCAAAGTTTACGTTTCTTCGTCCCAAAGAAATGTTCATTATTTAAATTCCACATTTTTCACCATGAAGAAACATTTATTTTATCAAAACCTTTGAATGAAAAGTATACTTTGTCTATTAAACTTCTCAAGCCTTAACTATACCCTTGACGCCCGACTAGGGTCTAAGATAGGCTTGTTCACGAGCCAAGCCCGAGCACAAGGCAAGCTCGAGTACGGCTCGATATTCAATTGAGCTGGCTCGGCTCGAGCTCGAACTCTTAATCGAGCTAAAAATATGAGCTCAAGCTCGACTCGATTTTAAATCGAGCCGGATCGGCTCGGCTCGATTTGGCTCGAGTTTACCTATAAAAATAACAATTATATGCAACCATCAAGTTAAACTAAATAAATATGACGTTGAGATCAACACCAACCAAATACAAGCTAAATAAATACGTCTAATACAAAATTAAGCAGAGAACTGGCGGCAGATGACGGAGGTGAATATGAGCGTCTAGGGTTAGGATGGAAAATGGAACGTATACTGATTATTGAGTGTGTGAACTATGAAGTCTCATCTCTCAGTTACTCAGTATATGAAATTATGAATAAGAACTATGGAGTGAGAAAGGAAATTGGGCAAGATTAAAGGAAAGATCATGTGTTAAAATAATTGGGCTCGATAATTATAAGCATGTATGTATATATATAATAAATTAAAATAAAATAGTTCAAGCCAATAAAGCGAGCCAATCGAGCGAGCTCGAGTGGAGCCGGGGCTAGCTTAGGCTCGACTCGTTTAGAAATTGAGTCGAGCTAGGCTCGGCTCGTTTACAATCGAGCCGATTTCGAGCAAGCTTTCTCCGAGCTTTTTTCGAGCGAGTTTCGAGCGATCTTCGAGCCGTGGGCTTTTTGAACAACACTAGTCTAAGAGCAATCCCATCATACCACCAAATAATGTGAGTATGGTTTTTACAATGTAAGTAGTGGTTTAAGGTGTTTTGAGTTAAGGAGAGAGAATATGTTTGTATTTTTCTATATATTTGAAAAGTTCTTGTAGCATCCTATTAATTTTTTAATACTTTTTGAAAGTGGTTGTGAGTGGAGAAGCGAGAAAAGATAATCATAAATATATAAAAACTACCATTTAATTTAAAAAGCAAAAAGAAAATGTAGTGATTTAAGTGTAATTTTAGTTTTAGAGATAAAAAAGGGATGCGAATGCTTTAAGATATTAGCATATTTACTAAAACGATAGCCAATTCCTTAACGACTATATGACATGTTATACGACTTGGGTATCGACTGCTATTTATAGGCTAAGTTAAAAAGGCTAGGAAATATTTTTTGTGGTTTCAACGGTAACTAGCTTGTTAAGACGAGTAGTTTGACTTTTACTCAGTTTTTACCCGAAACTTAGTTTAAGTCAAGATTTGTTCCAACACTTTCAAAATCTTAAGTATTATTAGAAATATAAAGTAAAACATAACTAAAAAGATTGGTTGAACTTTTGGTGGTTTGAACATTGACTAACTTGTTGAAACAAGTGTTCTTGGTTTTACTCGGTGTTTACCCAAAACTTGGGTTCAAGCCGAGATTTGTTCTACACTTTCATAACAACCATAAAATACATATAATATAAAGAAAAACTTAGATCTAAAGTGTTTAATGCAACATGGTTGCTTAAAAGTTGATTTAAGTGCTCAAACGAGTGTTCAGTTTGGTTCGTTCCCTGACTCGGTATGAGACCAAGGATGGTTAACCATATGCCCAACACCATAGAACTAAAGTATAAAGAAAAACTCAAATCTAGAATCTTTCATGCAACATGGTTGCTTAAAAGTTAATGAAAGTGTTTAAACGAGTGTTCGGTTTTGGTTTATTCCTTATCTCGGCATGAGACCGAGGATGCTTTCCACATGTCTAATACCATAGAACTAAAACAAAATTAAAATATTTAGATCTATACTCAAACAAGAAATTTAAGCGAGTAAACTTGCCGAAAACGATCCGAACGAGCCTAAAATGCATAAATATGTGTTTGAATGTCCACAAGCCTTAAATAAAGATAAAAATAGTTTTCTTAACATAAATAAATTAGAACAACGGAAAATATCAAAAACATATACCCGAAACGAATTGAAATGCAAGATTCGATTCCGTTAACTTTAAAGTCAAACTTAAGAAAAACTAGCTAGAACAACTGTCAGTTTAGACAATTTGGATGGAAGAGAGGAAGATGAACATGAGAAAATGACTAAGATAGAGAGTTATTCATGCGGGGGGGGGGGGGGGGGTTGTTGTTAGGGTTTGAGGAAATGGATAATGCGTTTATCTGGTGGATAAACCAGTACACTTTAATTCTTTTATTTAAATGATTTTTAATTTAAATATATTATATCCAAAGATTATATCAAGCTTGGAGGGTTCTAGAATAATTATGGGTTGAGTCTTGGTAGGTTTGGATGATTACAACACGAGTTCGGGCCTTAAACGAGCTTAAACGAACCAAAAACGTTAAAAAATGATTTTCCTGAACCAAGCTGTGGTTTGCGCCACGCAGCGGGCTGAGGCCAACCATACCCACCACATGTGGTTTACAATACAAAATCAAATACAAATCGAACCAAAAAATGTCACAGAGGGAGTCAAGGAGATGATTATTACATATGCGTTTCATAATCATCATCTAAACAACTAAAACTAAAATACCCTTTTGGTATTAAAATCCATTAAATGAAGAACTAAAAGATTACCACTTTCATAATTAAACTTAGATCAAATATAATTAAGGGTCACGATTAACTTCTATCATTTCTCGCTTTATAATAACTTTCTGTCTAAACCATCTCAATGGTTACATGTGTTAAGTTTTATAAAATAATAAATAAATTGTTCATGGATATTAATCATATTATATATGTGCACCCCAATATATTCAAAACATAACCTATATCATAAAGATAAATAGTCGTTTCCGTACACAGTTTGTTGCATAATTCAAACCGTAAACCCTCATTTTCAAACCGTGTACTAAGCCGAAACAAGTGTTAACATGATCAACTCCCTCCCCCCCCTTCCGTTCTCTCGTAGCATCATGTTAGCCCTTTGTTTACAAGTATATATCTAAAAGAAGGTTTGCATATAAACCACAAATATTAAAGTTTCGATCCATGCAATATCGCATGCTCCTAAACAAACCTCCTTTTAAAAAAGTATCGCATTTCTATGTTTATATTCATTTAGGAGCGGTGACATAAGAAAGATTTCAACTTTTTATTGGATGATTTGATGGCACACAAACAATTATATGCTCTATTCTCCAATACCATTCCACCACATGTTACTTTCTCATGTTGACACTTCTTCCTTTATCCATGTTTGACCAGTCTTGTCAAGCCATATATGCTTAGGAAAATTCACCGTGTCCCTATGATTTGTAGGCCGGCCTATATTGCGTCTCTCGAAAAAAATGAATAGTCGAGTTTATGTAGTTTTCTCGCGGGATCAAATACGTCCTTCATTAGCTTTCCGAATAGCACCGTCAAATGAAGAGGCTAACTGGCTAACTCGGCATTTCATTACTATACTTATTATCCCTTCACCTTCCTATACTCATTCAGTCTCCACAATAGAAACTAGATTATTAATAAGATTGATTTTAGTATAGCTTGAAAATCTTACTTCAAATCTTTCCACATAATACGTAGACAAAACAAGTTCTCTAACAAAACTTTGAGAGTAATATGCCGCAAGACGTATTATGCATTTGAGAAATAGTTTATGTAGTGGCATATGTTTCACCCAAAGATTCCAAGTTACACATTTTCAAGTGGTTCTAAATTAAAAGTTGGCCTTTAACGTATGTTGAAGCCTGCGTCCAAAAACACAATTGCGTGTTTTTTTTAAATGGTCTATTTGGTTAATGTTTAAAGAACCAGTCAAACGTTTAATGAACTACAGTATATATACATATATATATATATATATATTATATCATAAAATAAAAAAATTAAAAAAGATTAGATTTTTTTTGCTCACTAAGACAATCTTTTTTAAATCAAACAATTACACAATCTTTTTAAATCAATCCCGAAGGATTTAAATTATGTCATATACTTTTGTACCATTTATCTTGGTTCTTAACTAGGTCTACATCATTACATGCGGGAACTATTGTATTTTTCAAAAGATACAAAGTTTCTATTTTCAAATGAAAAGTTATATAAGCGCCATGCTCTATACCTTGTGATATAACCCAAATGAAGTCGTAAATGGGTTCTAAAATATTATTTCAAGACCATGACTCTTCAAATAAGCTATGGCATTTGTACTCATGTGTTAAAGCGAGGTCCAAAAACTCTTTTTTTATAACAATAATTTTTTTTCACCCTAAATCATTCAAATCTTACATTGCAAAGATTTAAACTCCCAGCAGTACTTTTATAAATAAGGAAACCATACTATTTGACCAATAGGTGACGGGCGGGGTTCAGAAACATACTTTCTTTAATCTTTTATTATCAAAATAAAATATACAATAGAGTTGAATTTTATATTTCATTTTAATTTTATATTTAAAATCTTACAGAGTTCATACTTTTCACTTACAATAATACCAGAATAATACTGTATTAAATTCAGTATTGTTTATTTCTATAATACGTATGGAATATATTTATGGGAATATACAATTATGGATAGACAAATTATTATGTGATCACGATCCAAACCAAGCTTTCAAACCCATAAAGGGGTCGACCAAGGGTGGTTCTCATACGAGTACGAGTGAACCGATATTGGCAGCCAGCCTTGCAAGAATCCTCACCCATTATGTGTCATCCTTGCATTTGTTCAATTGCTTTTATTCCTTCCTTTTAATGATTTCACTTCTATACCCTTGTCGGGAATATTTTCATCTTAATATTATCCTTTTCTCATTTTGAAAAAATTATATATAAATTGCTTAATCGAACTCGCATTTTATGAACGCTAACTATGAACACGACTCGTAGTGGAACCGGCACCACCAAATGCTCATTCGCCGTACCATTTATCTCCTAATTGTGCTACAAGTACCCGAGTCGAGAAGAGCACATCTAAAGATTCCTCACTTAGAAGAAAACATGACCAACATGGCATCTTAATCTTAATATTAACGGTGTGTATTTATGCCAAGATAAAACTTAACACGAGATCTGTGGATTTGAGTTTAGTCAAAGCAAGTCTGGCTCCAGTATGTCTAATGGCCGTTCATTGGTTGACCAGTTTATTTTAATAACTCTTTTCAGACGTGTTTTATGTTATAAATTAGACCGGTTGTTGCAAAATTACAAACTTAAATGGAAATTAAAATCAAGTGTTATTGTTTTGCTCAAAATTGTACTTTGTAAATTTGTGATTTTATAGTACTAATGTGAAAAAAAAAACGAAAAACAAAAAACAAAAAACAAAAAAACAAATAATTCTTTTTATTTTTTCTTATTTTTTAATGCGTGTATCAACATGTTAACACGAGTGTCATGATGAGGTACATGTGTATGCCACGATTTTCATTTCATGTCATGTTTGGCTCCTTGCCAAGCTAAACCTACCAATCAACAAACACCACATGTTTATCTCCCATACTTGACATGACATAAGTTGGCATAACGAGTTCCACGCATAGAACCAAAGAATAAGTTAAAACGCGGTTGAATTTAAACATAAATTAACAACAACTCACTATTGCTTCCACTAAAGAGTACAGGATCAGAGATTGAATAAATTGTTTCTAAATCAAGTGTGTTAATATGGGAATGAAAAGAGAGAATGGATGACAAATTGGGAATAAGATATGTGTACCAAGGTTAAAAGGCATTGGCATAAAGGCAAAAGGAGCACCATCAACAAAGTGACATAAAAAGGGATAAACCATTACAACTAGGACTTGATTCATTCATATCGTGATATAGGCTATGGAATTTGGTGCAACTTGTTTATGCTTGTTGTAAGGCCCCGTTACCGGTAACCCTACTTTCGTGTTGGATTTACTCATAAACACAGTTCTAAATATCAGAGTTAATTAAAACATTTACGCGGAAAATAAAACTTTCATAAAACTTTACATAATTCATAACTTGTTTCAAAACATTTATTGTCTTTCACATTAAAGCATTAAAATTAACACATCATAGGTCTTCAGATGCCAGATTCTTGTTCAGTGCCACGTGTCTCCTCAAGCAAGCTGCCTCAATCTACTCACCTGCGTGCATACTAAAAGTCAGCTACGCTGAGTGAGTTCTAGTTAATCACATAATCATACCATACACATAAAATTATATTCTTTCATTCATACTTTTATACTTTCATAATTTCATACTTTCTTACATTCATACTTTCTTACTTTCTTACATTCATACTTTCTTACCTTCATACTTTCTTACTTTCTTTTGTATTAACTTACTTTCATATCTTATGTTATAAAGAGCATTACGCCCTACATTCCTCGAGTATTATTAGGGCTCGGTACCCTCTTTCCTCGAGTATTATTAGGGCTCGGTACCCTCTTTCCTCGAGTATTATTAGGGCTCGGTACCCTCTTTCCTCGAATATTAGTAGGGTTCGGTTCCCTAGTTCTCGAATATTAGTAGGGTTCGATTCCCTCTTCGTTACCATACAACCATACATCATACCTCGAGTATTATTAGGGCTCGGTACCCTTTTCGTAACCATACAACCGTCATTTCCTTCTTTTATTAACTTTATCACGTTCATACACATAAACATACATATCATACTTACCTTACACATAGCGTTACAACCAGACAGTACGTGCAATATCCGAAGATCGTTCACGTACCATCAAGCAATCATTCATACATATCATATCATTCACATAAGGCATACACTTATCTCTTAGGATAAGCGTATTAACAAACATATTGAGTATGCACACAGCCCCGAAAACATAACACATAAATGGGGCTAGAAACTCACCTGAACACGGTTACGTTCTCCGTTGATCGTAATCCCTTTCTTCAGTTGTGCACGGCTGACTGTATAACAAGTATACATATCAATTTAACTATCTCTACTTATAACATCTTTCCAATCTTAGTTACTACCCACAACGAACGGGGGTCCGGGGGCAGCGCCCCTGGCAGCGGGGTCTAGGGGCGGCAGCCCCTAGCGGGGTCCAAGGGGCAGAGCCCCTGGCTGGGGTTAAGCTGCCAGGTCAGCTTGGAAAAATTTTATTTTCGATAACTGCCTTAACACATTTTCCATTAGGTTTTTAATTTATTTTCTAAACGAACTTCACTTCAGGCGAAGTTAAACCTCGGGCGAACTTGGCTTCAGGCGAAGTTAAACCTTAGGCGAACTTGGCTTCAGGCGAAGTTATCCTTAGGCGAACTTGGCTTCAGGCGAAGTTATCCTTAGGCGAACTTGGCTTCAGGCGAAGTTATCCTTAGGCGAACTTGGCCGTAGGCGAAGTTATCCTTAGGCGAAGTTACGCTTGAAGGCGAAGTTACGCTTGAAGGCGAAGTTCATCAGGCGAACTTAATCTTGCAGGCGAAGTTATCGCGCTGCAGATCTGTTTGCCCATAAATCCTTCGTTTCTTAGCCAAATAACTCGATTTTGGTACCCACGGAATCGCATGATCGGCGCCTACAAATCCCAACCATCAAATCGGCCTAAAATCGACGTTTTAGGGGTCCGATTTGGGCAGTTTGGGTTTCGGGTCCGGTTAACCCATCCAATCCTAACCATTTTCAGTAATATTAGCTTTGTTGGATTTGTTCTTACCTTACCAACTCAGATCTATCAACAAAATCTCGGGTCTCGGCTTCGAATCTTGATCGGTTAGAATGTGTGTGTTTTGAGTGTGTGAAGAAATAGATGTACATGAAGATATTTTTGGGATTTTGGGGGTATTTATATCCCTGAAATCCCATTCTTATTTAACCCATCTCAATTAATCCACGTCCAAGACCCGCTCCCTACCCGATACTAATTAATTACGCGAAAACACTAAACATAACTTCCTTTATTCATCATTAAAATTTTTAGGATGTTACAAGTCTTCCCCCCTTAAAAAGGTTTCGTCCCCGAAACCTAACTATTACATAAACAAACTAGGGTAAAACTTGCGCATCTCATCCTCGGCTTCCCAAGTAGCATCTGATCCCTTGCGGTGTTTCCATATTACTTTTACCAAAGGTATAATCTTGTGACGAAGCTGCTTCTCCTTGCGATCAACGATCTCTATCGGTTGCTCGATGTAGTTCAATTGTTCATCAACCTCAATGTCCATTAATGGCACGTGAGACATGTCATCAGCTAGACACTTCCTCAGATGAGAAACATGGAAGGTTGAATGAATTCCTTCTAACTCATCGGGTAAATCCAGTTTATAAGCTACTTCACCCACACGACCTACAATCTTGAACGGTCCAATGTACCTCGGACTCAACTTTCCTCTTTTCCTAAAACGGATAATTCCTTTCCAAGGCGAGACCTTGAGCATCACATAGTCACCCACGCTAAACTCAATTGGTCGTCGCCGCTTATCTGCATAAGACTTTTGTCTGTCTTGCGCGGCTTTCAATCTTGCTTTGATCTGATCGAGCTTTGAAGACGTTTCTTGAACTACTTCTAGGCTTCCCATTTCTTTCTGACCAATCTCGCCCCAACACACCGGGGTTCTACATCGTCTACCGTAAAGCATCTCAAACGGTGGCATACCAATACTTGAATGGTAACTGTTGTTATAGGAGAACTCTGCCAGATGCAGATGATCATCCCAACTTCCACCAAAATCTAAAACACAAGCACGTAGCATATCCTCAAGGGTTTGGATCGTCCTTTCGGACTGTCCATCAGTTTGGGGATGATACGCCGTACCGATGTTCAACCTCGTCCCCATAGCTTCATGGAATTTCTTCCAGAACCTCGAAGTAAACCGTGTATCTCTATCGGACACAATCGATAACGGTACTCCATGCTTGGCTACCACTTCCTTGATGAACAAGCTTGCTAACATTTCTGACGAGATGGCCTCTCGTATGGGCAGAAAGTGAGCACTCTTGGTCAAACGGTCCACAATCACCCAGATGGTCTCATGTTGCTTAGCTGTACGAGGTAGCTTAGTTATGAAATCCATGGTGATGTGTTCCCATTTCCACTCAGGTATCTCTAGCGGTTGCATCTTCCCATAAGGCTTTTGGTGCTCGGCTTTGACTTGTAAGCAAGTTAAGCACTTACTAACATAATCCACTACATCGTTCTTCATTCCTGGCCACCAGTAATCTCTTTTCAAGTCTTGGTACATCTTTGTAGCTCCTGGATGGATTGAGTACCTTGACTTATGAGCTTCATCTAAGATTCGACTTCTAAGATCACCATGGCGTGGGATCCACATACGGTCGAACCTAGTCTTAACTCCATGAGTGTTTTCCACCAACTCATCTTGCTGGCCATAAATCCTTTCGTTCTTTACTAACCCTTCGTCTACTAACACTTCTGACTGCACTTTGATGATTTCTTCAAAAAGACTCGGGTTCATGATCAACTTGTATGACTTCACTGTTGCAAGGACTTCCTCATTCTTACGACTTAACGCATCAGCGACCACGTTAGCTTTACCGGGGTAATACTTAATCTCACAGTCGTAATCCTTTATCAATTCTAACCATCTTCTCTGCCTCATGTTCAGTTCTTTCTGCTCGAAGAAGTACTTTAAACTCTTATGATCGGTATAGATAGTACACTTAGTGCCGTACAGATAATGCCTCCATATCTTAAGAGCATACACTACAGCTGCTAACTCCAAATCATGCGTCGGATAAGTACTCTCATGGACCTTCAACTGTCTAGACGCGTAGGCTATCACCTTCCCTCGTTGCATCAACACGCAACCTAACCCTTGATGCAAGGCATCAGCACAAACAACAAAATCCTCATCACCATCGGGTAGAGTAAGGATTGGAGCTTGCGTGAGTCTCTTCTTCAATTCTTCAAAGGCTTCCTCCTGAAACTTTCCCCAATTGAATACTATCGTCTTTCGGGTCATACCGGTCAGCGGTGCGGCTATCTTGGAGAAACCTTCGATGAATCTCCTATAGTAGCCAGCTAACCCTAGGAAGCTTCGTATATCAGTCGGATTCTGCGGAGTCTTCCAATTCGTTATCGCTTCAATCTTAGCTGGGTCCACGGTAATCCCTTCAGGATTAATCACGTGACCTAAAAATTGCACTTCTCTTAACCAGAACGCGCACTTCGAAAACTTGGCGTACAACCTTTCTTTCCTCAGAACTTCCAATACCTCTCTCAGATGCTCGGCATGGTCAGACTCACTCTTTGAATAAATCAATATATCGTCAATGAAGACGATAACCGACTTATCCAACATCGGTCGACACACCCTATTCATCATGTCCATAAATGCTGCAGGACCATTGGTTAGACCGAATGACATTACGAGGAACTCGTAGTGTCCATACCGCGTTCGGAACGCTGTCTTAGGGATGTCTGCCTCTTTCACCTTCAACTGATGGTAGCCTGATCTGAGATCTATTCGTGAGAACCAACTTGAACCTTGCAGTTGGTCAAACAGATCATCAATCCTTGGCAACGGATATCTATTCTTTACCGTAAGCTTATTCAACTCACGATAGTCTATGCACATCCTCATACTTCCATCCTTCTTTTTCACGAACAATACTGGTGCGCCCCACGGGGAAACACTCGGTCTTATGAAACCTTTGTCGAGGAGTTCTTGCAGTTGTGACATCAATTCTTTCATCTCGGACGGTGCTAGACGGTAAGGCGCTTTTGCGACAGGTTGGGCTCCTGGTATTAAATCTATCTGAAATTCTATCTCTCGCTCTGGTGGCAACCCCGGAAGATCCTCAGGGAATACTTCTGGGTAGTCGCGCACAATAGGAACATCTTTCATTTCTTTCGTCTCGGCCGTAGCGTTGACGACATACGCCAGGTAGGCACAACACCCTCGCCTTAGCAAACCCTCGGCTTTCATCATCGAAATGACATTAAGCCCAGAACTTTCCTTATCACCATAGACCGTTACCGCGCTACCATCCAATGACTTTAACCTTATAATCCTACTCTTACATACTATCTGAGCCTCAAACTCAGACAACCAATCCATACCCAAAACCACATCGAACCCTCCCAAGGTCATAACGTATAAGGTAATCGGGAACTCATGTCCTTCCAATTCTATCTTACAGTTCTTAACCATTTTTGTTATTTTAACCGAAGTGTCACTAGCGGTTTCTACTACAAAAGTTTCAGACACTCGGCAGCCTTTCATTTTAGCGAGTTTACTAAATGTCGTACCTACAAAACTTCTATTCGCACCAGAATCAAATAATACTAAAGCAGAAATGCCGTTTACTAGGAACGTACCGGTCACAACATCAGGAATCTGCTTGGCTTGCTCTTGGGTCAGCATGTAGGCTTTAGTTCTTGGCCCAGCTTGATCGGCATCCTTCCTTCTACTACCTCCAGCTTCACTCTCGGTACACTCCCTAGCAAAATGATCCATCTTACCACACTTGTAGCATGCAGGCTTAGAACTGCACTCATGAGCATAATGACCTGCCTTCCCACACTTGTAGCAAACATTCGACCCAAGTCTACATAGGATTTTAAAATCTCACAATGTCCTTCATGAAGCCTTGACTTACGAAGTCCGAAACTTAACCAACCGGAGTCGGAGAAGTAACTACCAAAGGTAAACAAGGGGTGTGTATTATATATATGTTGTATAACCATATTCAAGTGTTAGTAATGTTAGATAAACAAGTTAGAATGAAAGACTATAGTTAGTTTGACTTGAGAAGTCAAACCTTCAAGAATACATAAGAAATAACAACCTTGTATCTATGGAGTTTGAGAGAGAATTTGGAGATGTAGCAAGAGTAAAATGAAGAATATGGGTGTGTATATATAGGGAAGGATTGAAAGGCTGGGTATAAAGATTCTTTTATGGTTGCATGAAAATGGGTATGTTTAAATGGTCAAATAATGCATATTATAAAAATCCCATATTTTATATATTCTAAATGACAAAAATCCAATATTTTATATATTTGAAATGTTCGGGTTACAAATGGGTCGTGTTTACCTAACAAAACTGACCTGAAATTGAGGGATGTCACAGACCGCCCTACCCTCCTTGTGAGCCAGGCTATTTAGGGACATGGTGTTTGCGAAAAGTATGGCGGCTCGATAAAGAAGGAAGCGGTTGATGCATATGATCTTCGTTGTTTCTTGTTGGTGGTTATATTTGTGTAGAAATGATAAGGAACAAAACCACCCTACACCTACAATTTTATCCAAAAACATTTTAAGCGGTTAGTCAATCACAGGATGACTAGTTCTTTTATTGCACCCGAAATTTGAACGTTAGAAACGATCCTTCTAGAGAAAATCCCGTCATTTCTGGTTAACTTTGGGCGTGTTCATTTCGTGGAATTCAATGGAATTAAACGGAATGGGATTTTAAATCCCACATATTCATGTGTTGTTTCATTATTAACCGGAATTGGAATGGAAAGAGAATCTCATCAAATCCCATTTTCATAGGATTTTAAAATCTCACAAGTTTTGAAAGAAATGTTAAGGAATGTTTTATTAAACCCTAACCGATAACCGCTCTTTCATATTATCATCTTCACCGCTGACTCTGCTCCTCCGACTCTCTCCACCACCATGCTCCACCGCCGTTCTTTACCACCGTGAACCACCGTCTTGCTCGTCTACCTCCACCGTCGTTCTCCTCCACCACAGGTTAGGGTTCTGTGTGTGTGTTTTAGTTACAATCACGTAAAATCTTATTATTAAATTAAGGTGAAGATAGACCCACAGGGTCACTACTTGTTGCTGTCTATTTACTTAACGAAAAAGCATATATTATTATTGTTATTATTTATCATTTTTAGATTTGTTTTATATTATCATTTTTTTGTTATTTTATTATTTATATATGCTAGTAGATTGAAGGGATATGAATAAAATGAAGAAGATTCCAATTCCAATAACATATTAACCAACCAAACACATGAATTGAAATAGATTTTTAAACATTCCATTCTATTACAATTCCAATTCCAATTCTAATTTCAATTCCATTTTCTTTCAAAAAATTCTGGGAAACGAATGCACCCTAAGTCTTCGCAAAGTAGCAAAAACCAATGGTCACCTCTTTTCTTTCTGGGTTACAGGCCCAACTAGGGAACACTTGAAAAGATAATTTAAATCCACAAACGGCATATTAACAGGTAATTTAACCCATCTTCATAAGATAAAGTTGTGTCCAAACCGTTCTCACAAACGAACAATTCACTGAAATCTAAGGTTTCCATCTTCATACTCACCACAAGATAAATAATAATAATAATAATAATAATAATAATAATAATAATAATAATAATAATAATAACTATTTGTGTCACTTTAGTTTTAAGGTAGGAACACATTGTGCCCTAAAAGTCAAAATGATACGCTTGTGACAACGCGGTTTAAAAGTGTGTTAATCTGAGTCCCTTTGTCTAACGGAAGTGTTTAGTGGTGTTAACTTGAGGGCAATATAGTCTTTCACATATACAATACTTAGTACTGTTAGTGTATAAAATGTCTATCGCTTAGGTCTTGTAGGAATTTTGGTTTAAGATAGCAGTGTTTGGAATGTGTTGTCATGTTTAGGAACGCATAAGGACTTATATGGCGTATAAGTCTTATACGACGCATAACTTATACGCTGTATAACTTATACGACGTTTAAGTAGACATGCCATGTCTATAAATAGGGTTCAAGCTTATACGTTCGTTGACTTTGGTCCATTTTGTCCTTGTTCTTATATTGTCAGATCATGATGTACTTCATTGCTATCAACGAATAAGAGAAGAGTTAAAAATATATATTGTGTTTTTCACCTTGTTATGGTTTCCGCACATAACGTTGTAGAGTAGTTTTCATCGTGGATGTTTTTACACGTCGAACTTATCGGTCCTAAACGTTTATTTAAGTATTCCATTTATCCCCTTTGGTTTGTTCGAGTTCACACACTATGCATCCAAGGGGTTTTCTTCCTTGAGAAGGTAACTCCTACTTAATCATCTTCATGGTTCTAAACGACGATGACCACCATGTCACACCCGACCTTGAGGGTCTGAACGTATGATCAATAGTTGCTACCGGTTTTGTAGATATATTGTTGTTTTCTTTTTGCGGATGTCTTTATAATAAAATATCATTTCCATAAAATCTTTGGATTTAAATACCTATTTGATATTACAAAGTATCTCTTGCAAAAATATAATTTACATCATTTTATAATTTTAATTATCTGAGCCATTAGATATCATCTAATGGCTATATCTTCAATATTCTATCATGTCATGCTTGTCTAGTCTAATCTTGCTGATTTCATGTTAAACAGTTTTGAAAACACGTCAGCAATATGGCGGTGTATCGTTGACAGACTCCAAAACATTTTCTGAAATTTCTCTAAAACACAAATATAGTTTTCTGTATAGCTTAGTTGGACCTGCTCAGTCCCCTGGGGCGTACCAATAACATACACACACAAGTAGTATCTCCGGGAACCGTGCTCATTAGAGATATGATTTGATACTGACTCATACCATGCAAAATAGTTGTCAAGCATGAATGGATCCAGACTAGGGATTAGCAAAATCGGTACCTGTACCGAATGGTACCGGTACCGGTACTGAAATTGTTACTGATTTGGTACCGTCGGTACCGAATCAGTATCAATGTTTTAAGTTTCGGGATTGGTA
This sequence comes from Bidens hawaiensis, assembly GCF_021521415.1. Lineage (NCBI taxonomy): Eukaryota > Viridiplantae > Streptophyta > Magnoliopsida > Asterales > Asteraceae > Bidens > Bidens hawaiensis. Next base: position 1,715,769 of record NW_027491189.1, on the reverse strand, counting down.
CGGTACCGGTATTTCCTGGTTTTTTAACTTCGGTACCGGTACCAAGAATTTGTGATTTTCGGGATTGGTATTTTCGATACCGGTACCAGTACGGTACCGTGCTCATCCCTAATCAGAACACATGTGCATTTAGTCTAAGTGCTTTTATATCCTATCTTGTGTTATAACGTTTTATAAACGTTTTCAGGCTCTTCAAGGTAAACATGTTATTTGTCTTTTTGACTTAAGAAAAATAACATAATTTTCTTTTCAGAGTAAAATTAGTTTGTTTAGTCTCTTTAAGATATATGGTACAATTGTCTTTTCTAGACAAATAATTTATCTATCTTTTCAAAGTAAAATCGGCTTTGTTAGACAATTAAACATATTCACCCTTCAAATTAGCGGTGAATGTGTTTAAAGGTTTTACTTTGTAAATCTATTTTGACTCTTCTAAGACAAACAACAATTTTTCCTATAAGAGTATGACCGGTTGATATAGGTTAATGTATACACCTTTGTTATGATGATGAATTGACGGCTGCTTTGGATAGGTTATCTCGGGCCTATAGTACGAACTCATTGATGCTATTCTTCCGGAAACTGTCAAACCTGAAGAAGATGAGCAGAACTTGAATATGGAATCTAATGAATCTCAAATTGCGGCATTGGATGACATATGGGATTTGGAGGATGTTGAAGAAGGAGACAAAAATAAAGACAATGAGGATGAACCAGCTTCACCTCAAATACATGTATCTGGTGAGAATGTTGAGAATATTAAAGCAAGGTTGGAAGAATTGAAGAGGCATAATCCAAGAGTTATCATCCTGATGGGTCATGGATTTAGATTTGAAGAAATAAATGAATTGTCTGATGAACATCTTGACTATCTGTTTAAGAAAAAGAGAGTGATGTGCTAAAAGTAGTCAAATAAAAACACGCTAAAACTAGAAACTAAGTAATACTCTAGACTCTTAAACTACTAACCAGCAAGTGTACCGGTCGACTCTAGTACAACTAAGTAAGTCGCGATATCGAACCCACGAGACTCTATAAATTACGAAACTAGCAAACAAGACTCAACTACAAGACACAACTATTTATTAATAATATTTGAGGGGGAATTTTTATACTAATTAATTAAAACTCTAAATAAATAATTAACTAATAATTAAAACTTACTAATGATTACTTAACTAAATTAATTATTAAACTAATATCAAACTAATTAAAACAAACCCTAATTAATATAATAATAATAAAACATAATCATTATCTTAAAAGTAATTAATTTAATAATAATAACCTTAACCCTAATTTAATTAAACTAATAAACAATTAAGAACTCTTAGATTGTTTTAGATGATAAAAACAACTACCTAGGCTAGAATCTCCAAAGTTACGGTTATTAATTAAATGGAAAACTCAAGTAATGGAACTGGGATCATGAAATAGACCCTTGACAGAAAACCCGAACAGGACCCTTGAACTTCAAGAAGACGCCTATGGATTTCTAACAAGTTTTAAGACTCACAAGTTTTATGAATTTAACTTCCTTACGGTTATTTAATAACATATGTCTAAGTATCTTTATGACGAAAACCTACCCTACAGCGCGGAAATCAAAGATAGCAAAGCAGACTCAATTAACTTAATAGACTAAGCTGACAATCAATCCTAGAAGGACTCCTTACGAAGAACTAAATCTAGCAATCCTGACAAACAAAGATCTATCAATAGCCTATCACCTTACAGCTTTCTAGGCTAGCAACTCACTTTTATCTATTTAATTGATTTTATTGTTTCTATGATTTTAATCGATATCAATCACAAGCTTGTCAAGAACACACAGTAAATGACCTAATAAAACCCTATCCTATAAAACAATCAACAAGGGCAATGTGAAACAATAAATCCAAGTAAACAAAACCAAGCAATTATACGCATCAATTAATTCAAACTCAACAATTTACTTAGAACATAAAATCCATAACGAACAAAATCCCAAACAAAATCAAACCGAACAAAGGTTCATCACGACCTAGGTAGTTTATGGAGTTTAGCCTAGCATCATATAGTCTAAGTCAAATAAAACTGAAAGTATTGGTGAAAATCTAAAGAACGAAAGATTAAAGGCGATAAAACCAGTAATCTCCAAACGTGAACGTGTAACTCTTCACTGGCTGTTCTCTTGCCTTCAAAATCACCACAAGACTTGAAAATATCCTTCAAAGTACTCCAAATTCGTCTGGTGGTAGCAGGGTATGTTTAAGTTTATGTTAAAGATGTTTAAATACCCAAAACAAGGCTCAATATGTAGCAAAAACGAAATAAAAATCCTCCAGCACACCCTAGGCGCCGCGCGATCAGGATGTGGGGTACCTGACCGTGCGGCGCGGCGTGTCCCACTAAAGAGGCCGGTCAGACCGGCCCGATCAAATCGGTTCTCTGTTCTGGTTCCTTCCTAACGCGTTCCGGTTCTCCGTTTTGGCTCTTTTTAACTCGTTTTTAACCCTTTTCGATCACGATCAACTTCCAATGCCTAATAAACAAAAAAGTGTTAGTAGTATTCAAATATTGACTAAAAACGAACAAAAACTATTAAATTATTAAATAAAATATACACGGAAAACATAAACATTTAGCATTATATCAGAGAGATAAAGTGAGAAAGAAACGAGAGCAAAAGAAAAAGCAGTTGAGTCAATATATCTCTCATCTGAAAAGTAAAAAGTACTCTGAAGAACAACTAAGGAACATGAGATATGAAGACATGGAAGATTTGAGCAAAGCTCATAAAGCAAAGGAAGATGAAGAAGAAAAGAAAAGGATTGAAAAGAGAGCTATTGAAGAATTAAAAAGAAAAGACATTGTTTTCAGAAGATTTGGAGGAAAATGTGGATTTATGAAAGAACATGGGAATTAATTTTGAAATTATGTGAGCAAGAAAGAAGTGGAAGAAAAGTTCAAAAGGTTGACAAAGAAAATAAATGATGAAGAGTAAATTGCTGCTGAACAAATGAAACAAAGAAAGTTGAAAGAATTGAAGGAGAATGAGGAAACGGAAAAGAAAAGAAAAATACTTGCCGACAGAGCAAGGGCAGGAATAGCTGAGTAAAAGAAGGCCACCCTGTCTAAAGATAAAGAAGAGCTTCTAAAAAGACTTATGGAAGCAAGGGGTGTAATAGTTAACTTGAACAAGCTGACTGCTTCGCAAAAGAAAGATTTATATGAGTCAGAGCTAGCCAAATACATGGAGGAGTTGAAAGACACATATAAAAATGAAGAACCAACTCAAACTCCTTCCTTGATTACTAAAGTAAAGAAAGAGCCAATTGAGTTTGAACTAAAGACTAAGCTATAGCCATGGGAAGACAAAGAAAAGATTGAGATTCAGTCTTTGCTAAAGCCAGTTAAGGCAAGTCATATTGAAGAAAGGTCTGCCACTAGGGGTATTTAACAATCTGGGCTAGTCACAGTTGATGGAACTGTTTGCTGAAGAGAAGATTTATTTTGATCAAGTGGAAGATGAACAGAAGAGAATCATGTCTTTGCAATCAATTTCCAAGAGACAAGCTAGTAAAAGTCAAAGATCTCCACCTCAAGAACAAATGGACAAAGAGACTATGGAAATGATAAATATCTTGTCCAGGGAAGGTGTTAACAACTTTTCACTCATTATGATGAAGAAAGCTGAAATTGTGAAAATTTTTGAGTCCAAGGGACATGTTAGAAGACCCCAACCTCAAATACATTATTCTTCAAGGGCTTCTACATCTAGAGCTCCCATCCCTACCACTAGGTCCAGCCGTCAAAGAGAACAAAGAACACCATCAAATGTGTATTGGCCAAAGAATTTGTACTTTGATTCTAGGACCAAGACACTGAAGGTTACAATGAATAGTGGTGAACTTAAAACTATTATATTTAGGGAATTCAACAAAGAGCAGCTGGAGGAACTAGCAAGTCTGCACTTATTTGATTATCAACAAAGAGAAAGATTTGATGGGCAACAGAGGAATGATCTATCAAAATACTAAAAGGAACAAGCCAGAAAAGGATTTCCTCTGTTGAATAAGAGAAGAATACTTGCGTACACCAAAGCTGAAAGGATCAAAAGGAAAAGGAGAATGAGTGACATAAGAATGACAGAACTATCTTATGGGAAATCTAAGAAGGTCGCTAATCCTTATGCTACAAAGAAAGAGTGTATAAGCATGAGAAGACAGATGAGCAGGCCCAACTCAGAAGTACAAAGGAATGGAAGAATCTCTGAGATACACTTTGAAAAGAAGACTTATTATTTTATCTTGAGAAACTCTAAGGGTGTGGCTCTGGGTATAATTGAAGAAGATCCTGACTTGGAATATCTCCACAAGGATGATATTCATCGCATAATGAGATGGAACATTCGAGCTTAACATCCATTCCAAAAGGAGCTATCTATCTTTCAACAGAAAGCTGCTGCTGCCAGGCTTGATAGAAGGACTAAGGGAATAGGAAGCTCAAGAAGATAATTACTTTTGTTTATGTATCTTTGATTTGTAGTATCATTGTGACAAAATTTGAATATGTAATATTTCATTTAAGTAATGTAATTTATTGCTTTTGAGAATTTGATGTGTGTTTTAGACAAGTGTATGTAATCAACAGGTGTTTTGGTGCAATCGAGTTTGTTCCAATATAGGGGGAGATTGGAATCTTCTCAACCTCCTCAAGAAAATGACAAAGTATGGAATACGAGCAAAATATTCACTTTGAGCAAGCCTAACACTTGTTCAAGCATGATATCTTACCTCGAGCAAGGTTAACTTCTGGAATTTTTCTAAGTGTTTAGTTCGAGCAAACTACACTTCATCAAGCAAGGTTGTTCTTCAGTCGAGCAAGGTTTGCTCCAGAGCAAACCCTTGACTTAACCAAGCTTAAACCAAGTAATTTGGTTGGTCAAGCAAGGTTTCAATAAGAGAGATCTCAAGCACACTTGTAGGAAGTTGATGGAATTATACTAGGGATTTCCATGAGCAAGCTACAGTATCACCAGCACACTTAGTTTTTTAATAAAGTTAAAGACAAATGGTTGAAGAGATCAAGAAGAACAAGTTTGCTCGTAGGATATTATCGAGCAAAGTTTGATATTGTCATGAAGATTGAAGTCTGATTGAGGAATATTTTCTTAGGAATGTATTCTAAGTAAAGCTTGCTCGAAGAACTGTTCTAGCACACTCGTGGATTACAAGGTCTGCTCGACAAAGACAAAAACTTATTCGAAGACCGGTTTACACTTTTTTTAATACGTTTGAATATGTTATGTAACAATCATCAGAGTTTCTAGAAGGTGTCTGGTGTGCCTATTTAAGAAAAGTTTAGGTCACATTTATGGAAGAGAAGAAAACGGTGAATTATGGCTGATTAGACTTTCTTAGCAAACAGAATATCCTTGTACGGAAAGTAGCCTCACCTGACATTCCACCTAGAAACCCAAAAGCATTTCTTTTGTATTATGATTCATATATCAGTGGAAAACTTTTGATTATCTTGTGCGTGTTTGTCATCTTTGTGTTCTTTAAGCAACAACCTGAGTACTATTGATTCCGCCTTTAGTATTCATTGGGTTTTCACATGAGCACATTTGCAACCTTCTTGTCAATATTGAGTTGTTGGTTACGAGGTTGATAGTAAAAAATCGATCCTGACAGATGGTGACTCGGGAGGATAAACTACCGGGACCAAGGTTTTCATTAGTAAATAATTTCTTAAGGAGTACTGAGGAAATATTCCAATTAGTATTAGTTCTTATCATTAACAAGTTCTATTCTTACGGTGATAGGACAACCAGTCTACTTAACCGTAGTTGAAATACATGAGATTTGGTAGGTCTAGTCATGGCTTCTTGAGTGTGGCACTCATAAACTTAATGATACGCTTAAAGATAATTCTTAATGAAATTGGGGGGGGGGTGGATAATATGTCAGTCGTTTGTATTAATTACACAAAGATACCAGCGATCACAGTTTTTTCGTTTATCTGTGCATTTTTATAACCTATATCTTATAATAATCAGTTTAGAATTTTGATTCCATTGCGAAATATGTTTTTGATGACAAAAAAAAGTTTAATTATGGAGATGTTTGTTGTATTTAAAAACACATCCATTTTTAACACGATTTTAATAAGAAATCATGCTAACTATATCATATTTTGTTTGAGATTAAAAAATATTTAATATTTATATGTTTTTACAGGGGGTTGTGTGAAAAAAGAGCTAAAACAAGGCTAAATCATGATCAAATGAGCACACAGAATAATGCACGAGAGTGAAAAAAATAAAATTAGAAAATAAAAATGAATTAGAAATAAATATATTGGAAGATGACACGATAGAGGGTTGAAATACGAAGATCTAGGAAAAAATTAGGGAGGTAAACGGAGTTGAAACGAAAATTTTACGAAGAAAACACAATTTGTTGGATTTCTGCTCCCATGCACTTTTAGGGGTCAATTTATCCATAGCATGATCCTGAAGATTATCCTGATTGCTTGGATTCCCAACTAACTGCAAGATCCTGAACTAACCAACTATGTTTGTTTTATTTATGTTATACTTGCAGGCTACTCAATGATATAACGGCTAGATGACTAGTTCTACCTAAAAGCTCGGAGAAACGGCTGAAATACACGTGGGATGAAGACTAAGACATCAAACGATCATGGTGGCTAGGGTTCCCGAATTTGTAGGCCTTGTTTTTATTTTCTCTTTCTATTAAGGAGGCTATTGTGAACATTAATAGGACACATCTACTTCACCAACTACACTGCACTTGTACCTTAGCCATCCTTCACAATCAGTTCTCGAGCTTTAACCTACTTTACGTTAATAGATTGAGACGTGGGATAAGTTTTCCCCTTTCGAGGTTTTTTCCGAAATCCTTACCAGGATCCTAGGCTTTTCCTCGCTACATCGTTGTGTTCATCTTTACTTTCACCAAACATGTCTACTATATTACTCACCTTACTGTTGAAGAACACTCCACCTCACTTAACAAAATTTATCAGTTATTACTTCAGTGATATTTGACCAAAACAGTTTGGCGCCCACCGTGGGGCATGTGGTGTTTTCATTCTCAAATTTATATTCACTTTCATCCTAAACTGTTACCTTGCAAAGCCATACCCAAAAATGGCATCTTAATCAAAAGTTACATCTTTGTCCATGTTGTTCGCTGTTTCCTGAGTTGCTCAACCACTTCCTCCTCCACCTGCTGTCCAAGGGAAGACGACTAATGCCGGTGTTAAAATCTCAGGAGCCAGAGGATCAAGCAAAATGCTTCCTCCCACAACAAGACCTTATGCCGACATTCCAATCCAAAGATCCGGCTCTCCAAACACGAGACCTGGCCTTAAGTCTAACGATAATATTTTTGATGTTTTAACGCCGATGAAGGAGTACATGGAAAGTTAGAAGAAATCTAATAACCATGTCATGAGGGAGCTCTGGGATACCCGGGCACACGGGAATAAGCCGGTGGAGGAATCTTTCACTCCATTGCTACCTAGGAACCTGAACTTTGATGCGTTAGGATCCTAAGGGAATCACGATGACTATTTCCTTCCCAAGTAGTCTGCGGCTAGAACGAGTTATCTCGTCGAGGACCCTAGGGTCACTCATACTCGAGAATTTGGTGATAATCCAGGAACCCCATCTAGTATTCGCGATATTGGTATTGTTAATAACGTTGCTATTCCTATGACTAACCATGATGCTGTGCAGGATTCCGATTAGTCCAGTGATTCAGAAGGAGTTTCAGAAAACTGAAGGAGTTAATCTCCTGCGCGCCTATGATAGTCCAGCCAATTCCAGACGTTGCCCCCAACAACCACATGATCTTTATATTTGCACTTTCCATATGTGATGCCGAGAATCAAAAACGATTCCAGACTCCAAGTATGAAGCTGTATGATGGAACCACAGATCCTGAAGACCATGTCTCCCAATATCGCGAGAGGTTGGAGATCAACCCCATAACTCAGAATCTCAAGAAAGCCTGCTTGGGCAAAAGCTTTGGCTCAACTCTTACTCGAGATGCGTTAAAATGGCTCCTAAGTGTCTGTCCATTTTGTTTAATAACCAATTTTATTGCAGTAGAATTTAAAAGGTTAACTAGTGACTTGTATAGAGTAACACAGGGCAATGATGAATCCATTCGGGGATTATGTCAGCAAGGAAGCCCTAGAGATCCCTAACCTCAATGTTGCAATGGCTGTGCAAGCTTTCAAAAGGGGTCTTAAGAATGATACCTCTTTCTATGAGGGATCTCATCATGAATCCTTCCAAGAATCTAGATGAAGAAAGGAACAAGGCTCTAAGGTTCATCGGGCTGGAAGAAGACAAGATGATTCAGAAAAGGCTGGATGGATCAAACATTTACACTCACCCGAATGATATGGGCTAAATTATATATATAAATACTTTAACTATTCCCTACATTTTTGAGTTGTTTTGAATTATTTTTATAAAATAATTCACCTAATTGGCTCATATTTTGGTTTTGAGGGTTTAATAAGTCAGTGATTTAATATGGAGTGTTTTCATCAAACTTGAGACAAATGAGTGACTATTTAAATTGATTTAGTTGCATTGCATTATTATTAATATCCAGATGATGGGATGATTTGTTTCACATGTTTAACTTATCTAAATCACCCATTTTATGTTTGTTATTTCTAGCTTTATGTTGTTATGAGTTATTTTATAACTTGTAGGTTTAGATGTGCTAAAGGATCAGATTTATATTGTTAAAAGATTAATCAATATATACATATAAAGAAAATGTGGGTAAGCTTCGAAAAGTCATAACAATGACTAAATGCTTTCTTGAAGGTAAATAAATTTAAATGTTCATAAACTTAAATTATTATTATTTCTTGATGGAGAAGCCTCAAAGTCAAAAGGAACGCAAATATTACTTTGGTGTTAAAAGTACTTTGCTGCATTCAACGAGTAGAAAAGTTTCAGTACAGACTCCGTTGGCTTTCGCAAGGAAGCATCTCGAAAGTTCCGTAATCTATGGTTGATGCCTCCATCGCATATAGACTGCAGGGACATCGTGCGTGGCAGCTGGTATTATCATTTTTTTTGGGTTGCAACTATGTGTTGTGGGCTGAAGTTAAGCTGCGGCCCATTAGATTAATAAACAAGAGGCTTATGGCAGATGGGGTGTAGGGTGTCACAAAGGAATTAAAGATGGGACGACCCAAGTTGGAGGAGGTCGGCTGATTATAACACAAAGGAGGGGGGCCGCCCCTGTTCACGGTTGTTGGAGTAGTTTGGAGAAAGAAAACAATAAAAAAAGAATTAAAGGAGCAAGCTACCAAGCAGGTAAAATAATTTAAGCTTACAGGCTAGTAGCTCAATTAATTTTATTTCTTTTCACGATGAACCGTAATAAATATATTATCTTTGTTTCGTTCGTAACTATGATTGGCTAAACTTTTATACTGCCTGGGTTTGGATGATTACTTTGAAGACTCGTTTTATTTTTGGTTTTGGATTATTATTAATGATTGGTTCATGCTTTGGTAAAGTTTTTATTTTATTTGGTTATGATGCATATGCGTATTTGGTATTAATTTATAATTAGTTTTTTTCCATATGTGTCTTTGTGAACGTCTTTTATATATGGATGCATATTAGGTTATTTACTGTGTGTTTACAACTATTTTATGGTTTATTGTTAACGTATTCCATAGGAGCGGTAATTGAGAGTTTAGAGATACCTTATATTCTGCCACTTGAGAGACCGGGAGGTAATTAAGTGTCGTCTGTTTTGGTCGTTTGCGGGTTTGGGTAGTGATTGCACGAGAGTAAGTTACCCTAGATTCTTAAATAACCGAATTATAACCGAATTTAATAATAATACTTGTTTACGCTTTAGGGTGTTGTGTGATTAGAGAGACCGGGAGATGATTTATTCTTTGGGTACCTTAGCATAGTTAGGTAAGGTGAGACCGGGAGGTGATCTGCCATTAAACCGTTGAGTTTACATGATATTTAGGGTTCTTAGGTATTGTTGGTGAGACCGGGAGGTGATCTAGCGTACTCTAGTTATTCCTTAAGTGTCATATTTTTAGAATACGGTACCATTCTTAAATCCAATTCCGAAAGTTTACGAGTTGACTAGTAGAATTCCTTACCTAGGTAGTTGTTTCACCCTATTTGAGTTGTAAACCGATTTATCTGTGTCTAGTTTTAGAGTGAGTATTATTTAGTTTATATTTAATAATTAAAAAAACAAAAATCAATTAAATCTATTTATTTAAGTTAATAGTCAGAGTCTAGTTTAGGTATCGCTAGTGTCCTGTAGGTTCGACATCCGGACTTCATTAGGCTTTACTACAGTTGATAGGTACACTTTCCTGTATAGTGGTCTAGCATTAGGATAGTCTAGATTTATACATTTAAAACTAGAGTGTCTAGGTTAGGTTAAGTTTTTAATAGACTGTTCAGCACATCACCGAACAAGAAGTCAAATTACCCATCATCTTAACTGTACTGATCCAAACCGTATTCTATGAATGATAGGGTCAATATGGTGCGCTTTTGACCCTATGCTTCAAAAGAATGAAAAGAATGGTATCTGGAACAAGTCCAAATGGTGCGCTTTTCATGAAGATTTCTATCACGTGACGGAAGACTTTATTGCTCTAATAAGGGAGATCAGCTACATACCTAGAAAAGGTCACTTAAAAGAGTTACTGAGAAAGAAGAATCGAAACCGCGATCCCGAGCAGGATTCCAAAAGGGCAGAATCTCCACCACCGGGCGCTCTAATCGTAAATGTTATATATAGAGGATCAGATATATGCGACACATCCTACTCAATAGCTAAAAGGAATGCCAAAGTAACCAAAGCCGAAAAGCCCGAGGGACCAACTAAGACGATATCCTTGCCAAATAATACAGAGTTGCATTCGATGATGAGGACAAGAACAATATTCAGGATCCTCATCATGACGGTTTGGTCATAACCCTATATATTTCTAGTTGTTTTGTACGCAGGATCTTGGTGGAAGTTGGAAGTTTGGTAAATATCATCCAGTTGGACACCCTAAAGAGGATGAATATTCTGGAATCCAAGATTATGTCGAAATCTTCAGTCTTGGTGGGATTCAACAGGGAAGCCAAGAGTACATTGGGAGAGATCAAGCTTCTAGTTTATGTTAAGGTTAAACTCTATCCACAAATTTTGTGTTATTGATGCGCTAACCTCTTTCAGTGTTATCTTAGGCAAACCCTGGATTCGTGATATGAAGGTTGTACCCTCAACCTATCATTAATGCACCAAAATACCGTCACCTTAGGGGATTGTCGAGATTCAAGGTGACCAGCAGGAGGCTAAAGTCTGTTATGCCGTGTCGATGAAACCTACGACTAAACCTACTCAAGCATAGCAATCAAAGAAGAAAACAGTTGATGTCTTGGAAGCCTCTGAACAAGAGGTCAAATAAGTACGATTAGATTATTAGGATCCTGACATCAAGGTGTTGATAGGAACCGAGATTCCTAAAGAAATTTGTTTTGGTCAAAAATCGGTTTCAAGGATCATGTGACAAAATTAGTTTTGTGAGGTAAGTTGCTTGAATGACAATGGTGATTATATAATTAAAAATGTAAAGGAACACAATGATTTTATTATGAGGAAAAGCCCTTGATCAATGTGAGATCGCTGGCATAAAAACCCCGGGTAATGACAATCGTCTATCACCGATATTATTAGTAAACAAAGAAGTGTAGTACAAAGCGAGAGCTAAGGCAGCGATTACAAGAGAGAAAGGTAAGTGTGTGTGTTACAGGTGTGTGTTGTATATCTATTCTACTGCCATAGCCTCTTTATAAAAATAAAATATCACAAACTAATAACTAACATCCCTATTTTCTAGCCCTAATCAAGTCTATTACTTAACATAGTTGTTACATGCTTGATCACGTCTTTTAATGAATTTGATGGAAATAATAATAGGTTGGACTTGGTCGTTAGCTATTTTACATGTGTTAATATTAATAACATAAAGAGAATAATTGTTAGTAATCAACAAAAAGTACCGAGAATCCTTGATCCTGACAAGGTCTGAAACACATGCTAAGGATAACTGATCTAGAACATATGCCATGATAATATATCAACAACATCAAATTTCCGAGCCCTAACAATTGCCCCCAAAATGGCGGTTGTGATAAGATCACACCTGTCATTTTGCCTTTAAATTCAAATCCACGCAAAATAGGTGAGATTTGACATACCAAAAATAGTAATAATCACATAGCTATAATATAGGGTCTTATCGAGAATTCCCTTTCCGACTATATATCTTCCATATATTATTATTATTATTCATAAAACAGCAGAGCGAAAAACAGGTATCCTTCTTCTCTTCTTCTTTCTTTTAATTTTATATCATTTCGAAAAAAACATACTTCTTACTCTGAGAAACCGGATCTTGAGGATTTACATTCTCAAAACCTATTTACTACCCGTCTTTCGGGATCTTTAAGTTCACAGATCCAGAAATAGATGCCCTAATTCCTCTTTTTCTGACCTGCACTGTTTTTCGTCCCTTCGATTATTCAAAAAAGCGATTGTCGTTCCCGAACGTGGGTTTGCTTTCCTACTTGCCCATATCTCCTCGGATAGTCATATCTTTTTTTGAACTTCACCCAAATCTTCTTTACCTTGACCGATATATGCTATATTCAAGCTATGCCGATACTATGGAGAACGTTGTTTACTTTGGAGGAGATCATGTTTTGAGTTCGGTCTCTCGGAGCTTTCATTTTTGTATTTTTTGGTAACCCATGGTTCCAGCCGCTTTGCTTTAAAATCCAAGCCTCATCAACCAGTTCCTATATACAAAACCACCCTGGATGGTTCTTTTTGGAAGAACCAATTCTTTTTTGTGAGGACATACTCGATCCGTGGTGGGGATAATTTACCCTTCAAGTAGATCATGAAGGGTAGGATTCTGGATCCTTTGATAAGTTCTTGATTATAACTTATCCTTATTCTGATATGTATCTTTTCTTTCCGCAGAGGACAACTTTGCTCTTCTCTCTGACCTTCCTGGTGTCAAGGAAATAGTAGATACGTTCTTGGCTATGGATCCCGCTGATAGGACTTTAAAGTCTAAAACTCAAGATCTTTCCTGAGAATCTACTCAAGAATCATAATCAAACGAGATGTCAAGTAAGTCGTTTTAGTATTTTGCAATAATAAATAAAAGTAATAGATAGAGACTTATCTTTTTTCATATGTTCTATAGGTGCTCAAAAGTCATCCCGTAAGTCAGCCATCAAGCTTATGTCCAAGTTTTCTTTGGAGGATATCGACAGTCTCATTGTCAAGAAGGAAGCTTCTAAGGCCATTGCACTCTATGAACTTTAAGCTGTGACTACCCGTGCCAAGTTTGGAATCTCCAAAAGAATGAAACCTTCAAAAACTGAGAATCCTATTGAAGTCGAGAGGCAACTTCATGAAATGCTGACTACGGTAAGGATCCTTGTTCTGGTTTGTTTCTATTTATGGATCCAGTATTCTTTCTGAAGATATTTTAGCTTTGTCTCACTTTATCTTTATGTGTAGGCCATGAACTCTTGCAGATGCTATCATGAGAAGGTTGTCAAGGAGATGGAGGACACTCTCTCCGGGATACGGGCCATGGCTGCTACCAAAGACAAGGTTGTTTCCAATATTATGAAGGAAAAGAAGCAAATGGAGGATCAACTGTCCGCGGTGGAGGCTAATAACCAAGAGGAGGTGAAACATGCCACATATGAAGCTAATACGTGGGCGACCAAATTCGTATTGCAGGTGAGGATCAAGATGGGCGCTGAAGCTTGTGATCCTGCTTTTGACAAATCAACATGGGAGGTGGACAAGTGGAAACATGCCCTGGTGGCGCTTGAAGGGAATTAGGATGAAGCTGCTGAGAGCACTATAGCCGCAGCTGATGAGAGCAAAGCTAGGTGAAGGTGCAGGTGATGGTGCAAGTGATGGTTGAGTTGTGGCGGAAGAAGGAGCCGCGAACGTGGGCGATGAAAGATGTTGAGCCTTGGCCTGAGCCCACTTTTTTTTATGTATATTTTATGTTTTTGAAGCATAATGGTTTGTAATAAGACAATAGTTAATTAGGTTAAATGATCAATGATACCCAGACAATTCTAAGGGGTCAAAAAGGCGGAGGGATCCTCTTTTTAGGAGGATGAAGCCTTTGGTGCCTCTCTTTTTTTTTTAATTTCCCTGCATATCATGAACAGCTAGTAACACTTACTATAACCCAGGTGGATTGATCATGTTTAGATGGGGAAGTCTAGGGTTTTGGTCAATAAAAGGTGGTATAATAAAAACTTTTATTCTTTTATCTATTTGTTGACAATTTACTATTATGAAAACATAGTTAAGATTTATACCTTGAAGGATTGAAAATAGATTATCCTTTCAAATAGAGATTAAGGATCCTAGATCCTTGAATATAATGGTTTTCAAAAATATAATTTGTAATAGCTTGTTAAATAAAGATCGTACAAGAAAGTCTGATTAGACCTAAGTTACCACAAACACTCCGATGATACTCGTGGTTGCATTGGGAGTACCTGTTGCAAATATCTTAGAACTTAAGTCGATTATCCATATAAACTGGGGTCAAGCCCAAAGAAACTGGGGTCAAGCCTAAGTATACTGGGGTTGAGCCCAAAAAATACTAGGGTCAAGCCCAAAAATACTGGGGTCAAGTCCAAAAATACTGGGGTCAAGCTAGATTTGGGGTCTGGCCAAAATCGGGATCTATCCCAAATGTAAGTGACGTGAAAACGCGAAAACTTTAGCTAACATGAAAATGTTGGAAATCTGTGTATGGTACGTCTACCAATTTTCGTAAGAACCTCAATATAGGAAACAACAATGAAATTGTTAGCCACTAAACGTGTACTGGTCCCATTTCCTCGAACCATACTTTGAATAGCATGCGCTCCAGTGTTTGAACACGTTATTCTAATACACAGATCTCAGATCTAAGCTATATATAATTAACACTTAATACGGATCTAGTTCATAATTACGCTTGATTTTTTGCTGTATGTAATATATTAGTTGTATGTATGTGTATAATATTAATATTGAAGCTTGAGAGAGTATTTGAGCAGGGGTTCGATAATATAACTCAAAACTTAAATAAACAGTGGACTGAAACCAATATAAATAGAAGATGGATCTAGTTCGTTACACATTCCGTAACGAACTAGCATCCACTTCGTTACATACATAAAATATAAATAACTTAACGAATCACCCCCTGATTCGTTAAACATCCTTAACGAATCAGGAGGGAAATTAACTTAGATCTAGTTCGTTAAACATCCTTAACGAACTAGTCTATATTTTAACGAACTTCAATAATAACTTAATACTTTATTACATAAATAAAACGACAAATACATTAATGATAGATACAAAGACTCGAGACGCTGAACCGTGTACTAACAGACACCCCCTCGTCTTGAGCTCTTTGTTTTTACTTTACTTGAAACTCTTGGACTGCCAATATCTGCAACTATGAATTTCGTTCTCATAACATACATGCACGACGCGTTGGAATTGAATTGCCAGATCATAGTCTTCATTAGCTCGGTCTTCAAAACTTTGCCCAGGACAATGACGGATCAATGATCTTGATTAACTCGGTCTTCAAACCTTTTCCCAGGACAATGACGGCCTCACCAGTTCGGTTATCGTAATACTAGCGGTTGAAAGATAGATGCATGTGTTGATTTAACGTCTTCACTGGTACCCGCTTCATGGTCTTTGGCGGCTTAACCTTGAGGATCAACTTTCTCCAGCCCATCCTTGGATCGATCTCGTCAATACGCTTACAAGTGGGAACATGCGGTTTGAAAAACTTAAAACCATGGTTGACCTCGATCTGCAGATGTTGATGAAACCACTCTGCATGTCAATTTCCCCCACGATTCATGAAAGGACGGCAAGCTAATGTCCTCACATCCCATCTTGGTAAAGAAAGAACGTCCGTCATCTTTGCATAATACTGGACTCCTTTTTCCCACTTAAAAATACATACTTTCAACTCAGAATCAAATAACCATGAAATGATATCACCTTGAACCTTTGACACAGTCTTGAATGAGGTCATCTGATTGGCTTTAGCACGAGCAACAGATTCATCCTTCTGATCCTGATCCACGTACCGATAAGCCTCAATAATCTTACGAGACTTCTTACTTCGATAACAAAACCATCTCATAATATCAGCATAAGTCGGGTTTTCAAGTGAATCAAATCTGGTATCAACCACACTAAATACTGGAGCACCCTGATCAACATTGGTGTGTTGAAACATGTCAGGATACTCCTCAGCTGTGACATCTTCAACCTCGACCTCCTCATCTTCATAAATAAAATTCGTATTCATTTGAATAGTCGGATCATTTAAAATCTCCTAATCATTCTCAACTTCTACATCCGGCTCCCCCTCTAACACGGTCAACTCATCGTCATTCAAACCAAGCAGTAGTGAAATCTGCTCTCGTGTTAGAGACCTTTCAACAAACTGACCGACCTCAATCTCGTTTCTATTCACCACACTTCTGACCACCCCCGATCCGTCAACAAAAAAAACTGTATCAGCTTCAATCATCTCAATCGGTTTGGTAGCAGTCGTATCATGATCAACAACAATCTGCTTGCCCGATTCATCAACAGCACTAGTACCAGCACCAGAGGAAGAACCGTAAGATTGTTTCATCTCACTTCCTCCAGGACCAGAAACATCATGATCCTCATCATCATTTTTCAACTTTTTCAATGCATCGTCTTTACAGGTGAGTTGCAAAATGAGATCCTCTTGTTCTTTCAGCTTCACCCCCCCTGAGACGTGAAAATATCACGAAGAGCTTTCGTTTCCTTTTGACAATAAGAAACATAGCCCATTAACTTTTTTTTGTGTTTTAAAATTTTTTAAGAACAACAAATATTTTTAGATTTTTGTTGAGTTTGAGCAGAGAATCATATTGACTAAATTTCCCTTCCATCTCAGTTTTATATTTCAGCGATATTATGACTGGCGTTAAGTATGTCATTGATATTGTTGTCCACTTAAATCTTTTAACAAGCCATCAAGCATTTCTATGATATGATTAATGGTTGAATTAGCGCACATAATATCAGAAACTATCAGCCTCTAATCTCGGTTCAAGCGTAATTTGATTTTTGCCAAATCACCCCAACTTGACTTATACCATTATAGTGTTGATCAAAATTTTGAAAGTTTTAGAATATTTGAGCAATGCATCAAGTTTCCTTTACTGTGAGTGAGTATGCACGAGTCCATCTGTCGGCTTACATACATTGTATCCCCCAGGGTCCCTTTCTTATTGGTAATGAGACGCGCGCAAGGGAGGAACAGATGTATGACTAACAGCGGATTTTGATTAAGTTAGTAATTTGGATTGTACGAAGTACAACAGTGATCAAATTTAATGACTTTGGGTTTGCTCTAAAAGCGAGTGAAATATTCATGCTTATGAATACCCAGATGATTAAGCCGCATAAAGACTCACAGTGTCCAGAATCCTAACGCCTATTATTTGCTTTATTATATTTTTGGGTGATCCAGCAAGTGGTATCAGAGCTGTTGGTGCTCTTTACACTTGATTTGATGTGTTAATTGTTATTGTTATCAAGTTTTTCGGTTTTTGTTTGATTTTGAATCAATTTGTGTTTAGTTTGTTGAATTATGGACGGATTGAATTGAATTTGTGTTGGTTAAGGTATTGGATATGTGTGGATTAAGAGAGATTGAGGTTTGATTTGGATTTGTGTGGTTTGGTTTTGGTTTTGGTTTAAGTCCGAAACAGGGGTTTGTTTTTGATCAAATTGATTTGGTTTAAGGTGTTAATCGGTTACGAGGTTATGTGTATTAGATTCGGATTTGGTTTACGAGTAGATTGGTAGGTTACTTGTGCATTTTGGTTGAGTAACGAGGTTGTATTACGAATTTGGTATTGTTGAGTTTCTGGGTTTGATCTTCAAAATTTCTGGAAATTCGTTTGAAGTTTTGAAGATTTGAAGATTTGAAGATGAATGTAATTCGTTATCTTCTTCTTGGTGATTCGTTATCAACAGTGTTAATTCGCTACCCAGTTCGTTAATCAATTCGTGTGAGTTATTGGTTCGTGTTATCTAGTTCGTTAACTAGATTAACCGATTCGTGTGACACGTGTTCTTTTTGGGATTTGTGTCATAACAACCTTTGCCACGTGGCATAAGGTGTCAGAGTTTGTTACAAACGGTTGTAACAACCTGATTCGCTATAGTGTGATTCGCTAGTCTACTGTAGCTGATTCGTTATATTAATTCGCTAAGCATTTCTTAGTGATTCGTTACTGATTATCATTTGATTCGCTAAACTAAACCTTTGTGATTCGTTTAGTCAATTCGTTAAGTTGACTTGTGATTCGCTAAACCATCATCTTATTCTCCATTTGGATGATTCGTTAACCTTATTCGTGTTTCGTCAAGTTGAGTCGTTAAGTTGACTTTTGATTCGTTAAAACACTCACCTCATTCATTAAGGTGCTTCGTTACTGATTAGTCTTAACTTCGTTAAGGATTGATTCGCTATAACTATTCACAGTTCGCTATAACTGTTCACTGATTCGTTAAGCTATTTCATATCTGATTCGTTAAACACTTAAATTTTTCAAAAATGGCTGGTATGTATGCATTAGCGTCTCAAAATATGTTGATGCAACAGATGTTGCAACTTGATACCGAGATAGGTTCACATTTTAAATGTCCACGTTTGATGAAGTTCAGTGACTTTGCCAAGTGGGAACCTCGGTTTCGTGCACATTTGGGATCTGTTCATCTTGACTGCTCATATTGTCTTGATGAAGTTTATGTTGCACCAATGATTGGTGATGATACTATTGGGTATACTCCTAAAGCCGTTTCTCAATACTCACAAGAAGAGAAGAAAGCTTTAGAAATCGAGATAAAAGCATATTCTACTTTGACTATGGTATTACCAGAAAATATTTTTCATCAAGTTGGTAGTATCAAGAGATGTGCGTCTTTATTTCAACATCTGCGTATGAGAAGCATGGGAAACACAGCTGGGAGTAAGAAAGTGATGCTCAAGTTTCAGTGTCGAAACTTTAACTTATTGAAAGGAGAAACAGTTGAAGAGATGACTACAAGATTTAGTCATTTAATTGCTGAAATGGACAAGATGAAAATGGAAATTTCTGAAAGAGATAAAATTGACACTATCAAAAGTGTGCTTCCAAGTTCCTACTCAACATTTCTAATGGTTTTGAAAGAAAATGATTATTTTCTGAATGAAGACTTGACGGCACTTGAATTTCTACAAAAGATCGAAGCTAGAGAATATGATCTTAAGTGTCAAAAATCCTCCAAAGAAAATCAAGATCCAGCTTTCTATGGTGGAAGTATGCCTCTTAGTTCAACGATCTCTCCAATCACTGCTTTTCTTACTCATGCTGCAAGTGAAAAAGAATCAGCTATGTTTAATGATCCAAAAGTTTGTTTCTACTCTGCTGGTAATTTAGGTGGTTCTGGAAATTCAACTAATACCAATACATTTGCTACACCACCTAGTGTTAATATGAAGGAAGCTGAGCAAAATTTTGCTTTTCTGACAGCTTTTATGTCTTCATATGAAAACTTAGTGAGTAGTAAGATTGCCACTAATGATTTAACAGATGAGGACTATGATCAGATAGATCCAGATGATCAAGAAATCATGGATTTAAAATGGAACATGGCTATGATCGTTCGTAAAGTTAAAAGATTCATGCAGAGAACTGGAAAAGATCTTCCAGCTTTAAACAAGAAGTTGGGTTTTTACAAATTAAAAGTAAAGTGTTATAATTGTCAAGAATTTGGGCATTTCGCGAAGGAATGTGACAAACCAAGGAAAGAATACACTGGACCTCATGGTCAAAGTCAAAATGCTTCTACACCACGAGGAAGTGATGCTGAAAAGAAACCATCTTCTTCTACAACACAAGCAATGTTAGCAGATGGAACTGATTGGTCACAACGGTTATTATGCAATGATGTTAAAGCAAATTTGGCTATGTTTGGGTTACATAAAGATTGTCAAGATGCTACTGGTAGTGAGATGTCTTCTGATAATGATTCTGGATCTGATTCTAACGACTCTTGCAACAAGCTTTCTGAATCAATGTTTGCTTGTATGGTCAAGATCAATGAGGTTAGTAACTCTATTTCTGCTACTTCAGTTGTTAAAACATCATGTGCTGACTGTGAATCTAACAAATCTAAGTTAGAAGCATTGAAAAATCAAAATGATAATCTTATAAGAGAAATTGCTTCTCTTAAGGAGACTTATCGACAATCTCTTGAATCTCAAAGGAGATCTCGAGAAAAGATTGAAGCATTGTCGACAAGTAACCACGATCTCAAAGCCGAGATATCTGTGAAAATGACCATTAATGACCAAAAGTTTCAGGAAATTTTGAAACATCGTTCTAAGATAACTGAGCTTGAGAATGAGGTTCTTGAGTTGAAGAATAAATTGGGGAAATTTAGAAATTCATCTTTTCTGTTGAATGAAATTATTGAGGTATCTGGAAAACAAAAAGATTCCAAGAAAGGTATTGGTTTTGTTGAAATTCCACCACCTTTTCATAATGATTATAAAATTAATCCTTTTGCAAGAAAAGAAGAGGATTTGAGTCAAAAAGAATCTGTGATTTCTGAAAATCCTAAATTGGTTAAATCTGAAACTGTCAAACCCCAAGTTACTCCTCAAAAACCTCATGTGAAAGTAAAAAGGTCTTTGTTGAAAATTTTGACAAAGTGATTATTGAGGATGTGTTTAAACCTGAGATTATACACAAGAATAAGAACATTCCTAGTTCTAATCATATTCTTTGCGAACCTCAAGAGTTTGAGGAAGCTGTGTATGGTTCATTCAAATCTCAAATGAACAAGGAAGAAACTGTGAAAACCAAACCAGTGAGGGCAAAGAAGTCAGTTAAACCAAAGATTTCTGACGAGGACTTAATGCGTTTTATTAATCCTCCAAGTTCTAAGTCTTCATCGGCTAGAGTTTTTAAGTTAAAGGGAATGGATAAGATGTTCACTGAAAATGATATTCCAATAAGTATTATCAAACCTGAACTTATTGAGAGTGTTTTTGTTAATGAAACTTCAAAAATTCAAGAACTTGAACGTGTGTATGCTCAAACAAAAACATCAGTTCAATCTGACCCATTGACTAAGGCAAAACAATTTGTAAAACAAGCTAAGAAAGTTAACTTTGTGAAGTCAACAGGAACAGATACACTTAAAAGTTTTTCTGTGACACCCGGTAATTTCCCAATCCTATAAACTAAGTAATCAACCTAATAATTAGGTGATTGTAAATATTAAGCGCGCCATGTTAGAATCAGCGCGGGCACGTTATGTGCGCCCTGCGCGAGCGCGCCATATTAGTCAGCGCGGGCATGTTACGTGCGCCCTGCGCGAGCGCGCTATGTTAGAATCGGCGCGGGTATTTGTTATGAGCACCCTGCGCGAGCGCACCATGTTAAGAACCTGCGTGGGCATATGTTATATGCGCCATGCGCGAGTGTATTGGTTTTATGTTTCTATAACTTAATGTTGTCTAATGGGTTGACCGTCTCGCATGATGCTAAGGCGGGTGCATCCCAAATCGTTTATGCGCGTGCGGAAGGGGAACTAACCTTCCCGCATGGCGGGAACATTGAGAACTAGTTTGAAGCTCCAAGATGGAATTGACTTCAACATGACTGATCACTATGTTGAAATACCAAGACCACCTGGAGAATCTACAAATGAAACTCAATGTCCCTGACTGCGAGAAGGTCACGCACCTACCCGCAGCAAAGAAATGACCTTCACGCAGAAAGCTATGCGCACAAAGTAATACGCGCAGAACACTTAGTCTATTCTCCAGTTGTAAGGAGATTACTCCCGCCCAAAAAGAAACGGTAGCGTGTTTCAGAGATTTTCCACTCTTTACTGTACACTGACAAAGTACCTGAAAAAGCACATTGTAACATGAAAAGTCAACTGTCAGCCACCCTACTCCCACCAACCACAGACCTGCATGTCCTGTCCAAATCAAATCAAAATCTTTTATCCACTACTCCACTCTTAAATAAATAATAATAATTTCCATACTTTATCATCATTACACCTAGATATGAAGAGATTACAATCCCCTAAAGCAAGGGATTGTGTTTCCTTGAGTTTGCCTATAAATATGTAACCTAAATTATCACCCAAAACACACTTCAAACTTCTCTCTTAAGAACTGCAACTTGCACTAATCATCTCCCAAGCATCCGTTGTTTTCGTTTCCGATCCTGTTACCAGGTAAGCCAAGAATATAACCTTGAGATCTGCTTTCCAACCCTTATATTCTCCTAATTCTTGATCTTAATATATATACTTCTTGTTATTTAATCGCATTCTAGACCTTCAATTCCGAGGCCAACACCAAGAAAACCCGAATCTCGATTAATCCCTTAACAAGAACCACAGGTGAGTCTCACAGCCCCTATTCTCGCTGTTTTCACTGTTTTTAAACTGTTTTCGGGGCGAGGTACACGTACTTAAATAATGTTTTATCATGGTATACTTACAAGCTATGCAAGCGATTATGTGTTTAAATTATATTTCATGATGAGCAATGCGAACGGTTTTCGATGTATGTGCGCTAGAACTCGAGTAAGTGATCACTTTACCATTGGAACTCTAAGGGTAGGGACTGCTGGTTTGATCCACCCACTCGTAGGGGTCGCACCTCTTTGCATGGACGAGTGCCTAGTATGGTCATGGGGCAGTACTATGGGTTTGAGCCCGCTCGTAGGGGTCGCGCCTCTTTGCATGGACGAGCGCCTTGTTTTCCGGCACAACGTCCGCGCGTAACCCGCGGGACGGAATTATTGATTAGCTCGTAGGGGCAGCGCCTCTTTGCATAGACGAGCACGGTTTTTCAGAAATGTCCACGCGTAAACCGCGGGACGGCATTATATTATTTAGCTCGTAGTGGCAGCGCCACTTTGCATGGACGAGCACACTTCCAGTAATGATCGCGCGTAGCCCGCGGAACGACTTTTATCAGAAATATGTGTCAGATCTATGTTTTCATACGGATTATCAAGTATATGTTTAGACATGAAATCAGAAAGGTGTTTCAATATGATTTTATCAAGACTATGATGCAATGCGATTTATATAGTTACTAAAACTTGTGAACTCACTCAGTTTATACTGATTCAAATGTTTTTACGTGTCTTTCAGGAGATAACTAGGTAGCGCATGGAGTCACACTTAGAGCACCTCACGCTGAACATCTAAAACTAGCTTTTTGGAAGATTTTAGTTCTATCCCTTCGATGCGCGTGGTTGTTCCCGCCGCGCAAGGGGATAGGGCGTGGAAATCTTCAACAATTTTATACTTGGATGTTTTTATGTAATTTTTAAACAATGTAATGTATTTGTATTAAACATTTCATGCGCAATGAAAATCTTACTATAGATGTTTGCAATGGCCCGTGCTTAATTATCAATCCCCACTCGCGCGCGCCCGGCTGTTTCCGCCGCTCAGGGCCGGGTGTGACAGATTGGTATCAGAGCACTGGTTATAGCGAACTAGGAAAAGAAGTTTTAACCTAGACTATAACCGTTGGGGGAAATCGCATGAAATATTTTCAAAAGAAACTATACACACACTTAGGAACACGGGTCACACAGTGTCTAGTAAATAATGATAATATTATGTGCTCAGAATACATGCGCTAAGATTGATATGTTTTCACTCTTTTAAAGCGAGAATGCCTCCAACTAAAGCCAAGGGAATTACCATGACACCCGAGGAACTCGCGGAAATAATCGCGCAAGCAATCGCAACACATGAGGCCAGCAAGGCCGAATCAAGTCAGGGTCGTCAGAATGAGACCCCAGAACCCGAATCAGGAGCCTTGGACAAAGGATGCTCCTACAAGACATTCATGGCCTGTAAGCCTTGGCCATTCAAGGGTACCGAAGGGGCCATTGGGCTCTACAACTGGATTGACAAGATGGAGACAGTTCTCTCCATTAGCGGATGTAGTGAGAACCAGAAGGTCCTTTACGCGACCTGCATGTTCCAAGAAGCAGCTTCGTCTTGGTGGAAGCTTCAAGTGAAAACCTTGGGGCTAGAAGTTGCTCTTCACAAGACCTGGGAGGAACTAAAGGAAATGTTGATGAGAAAGTTCTGCTCTCGCGCAGAAATTCAGAACCTACAACAGGAATTCTGGAACCACACCATGGTAGGAACGGATATCGACGCCTACAACAACCGGTTCAACGAGCTTTGCCAGTTGGTGCCAGACATGGCAAAAACGGAGGAAAAGAAGATCGAGAGGTATATCTTTGGGTTACCTCCTGTTGTTAGGGTTCCGCTCAACGCCGCAGCGCCTCCAACCTTTGATGAGGCGGTAGCGCGGGCCATCACCCTTACAAGGGATACGGTCCGTGCGGGTATGTTAACTACGCGCGGAATCGAGCAGCGAACCTCTGATCCCAAGAGGAAGTGGAACTCTCACCACCGAGGGTCCGACTCCAAGCAGCCACCGTTCAAGAAGCAGGAGAGCGTAAGGGCTTACGCGATCCAAGCCGCGGAGCCATCAAGGAAAGGATACAGCGGGCCTTGCCCATGGTGCAACAAATGCAAGTATCACCACGAGGGTGAATGCGCAAGAATCGAATGTGCCAAATGTGGCAGACCAGGGCACAAGACGATGAATTGCCGTGTCAGAGAAGCTGGAGCGAGCGACAACTGCTACGCATGCGGGAAGCCAGGGCATTTTAGTCGGGATTGCCCGCAAAAGGGAAACCAAGCTCGCGGGAGAGCTTTTGTGATCGGCGCAGGCGAAGCTAAAGAAGAGCCGAATGTGGTAACCGGTACGTTTTTGCTTAACGGACATTTTGCATCTGTCTTATTTGATACTGGCGCTGACCTAAGTTTTATATCCGCTGAGTTTAAAGACTCCCTAGGCCTAGCAACCAGTAGGCTAGACACACCTCATACTATAGAACTAGCCAATGGTAGGCAGTTATGCGCAAACGAAAGAACTGAACAATGTGTAATAGTCATGGGAGGTCACGGGTTCAATATTAACTTGTTGCCAATAGACTTGGGAAGTTTTGACATTGTGATAGGTATGGATTGGTTAGTCGAGAACCACGCGGAAGTTATTTGCCATGAGAAGCAGGTTCGGGTCCCACTGTTGAACGGAGAAACCTTGGTGATTCAAGGGGAAAGAAGGGGAGTTGCGACGAAACTGATTTCGTGCCTAAAGGCGCGCAAGTGCCTAAGGAAAGGGTGCTACGCCTTCCTGGCGCATGTAGTAGAGAAGAAAGGAGATGAGCGAAGAATTGAAGACTTACCAGTAGTGCGCGAATTTCCAGAAGTTTTTCCTGAAGATTTGCCCGGATTACCGCCGCCGCGACAAGTCGAGTTTCGTATTGATTTAGTCCCAGGAGCTACGCCAGTAGCTCGAGCGCCTTATCGACTAGCTCCATCTGAGATGCAAGAGCTATCCAATCAGTTACAGGAACTATTGGATAAGGGTTTCATACGCCCAAGCTTTTCACCTTGGGGAGCTCCAGTACTGTTTGTTAAGAAGAAGGATGGTTCGTTCAGAATGTGTATTGACTACAGGGAGCTGAATAAGCTGACAGTCAAAAATCGGTACCCCTTACCGAGGATTGACGACTTATTTGACCAGTTGCAAGGATCCAGTTATTATTCGAAGATAGATCTACGGTCCGGATACCACCAACTTAGGGTCCATGAGGAAGATGTGCCGAAAACAGCCTTCCGAACTAGATACGGCCATTATGAGTTCTTAGTGATGCCTTTCGGGCTAACTAATGCGCCGGCTGTATTCATGGATCTGATGAACCGCGTGTGCAAACCATACTTGGACAAGTTTGTGATTGTATTTATAGATGATATTCTGATTTATTCTCGGACCAAGGCCGAGCATCAGCAACACCTGAGATTGATTTTGGAATTGTTGAGGAAAGAAAAGTTGTATGCGAAGTTTTCCAAGTGCGAGTTTTGGCTTAGAGAAGTTCACTTTCTCGGTCACGTTGTAAACGAGAAAGGAATACACGTTGATCCTTCCAAAGTCAAGGCCATCGAAAACTGGGAAGCGCCAAAAACCCCAACTGAGGTGAGGCAATTCCTAGGACTAGCTGGCTACTATCGACGCTTCATTGAGAACTTCTCCAAGATAGCTCTACCTCTGACCGCGCTAACTCAGAAAGACAAGAAGTTTGTTTGGGGCGAAAATCAGGAAGCAGCGTTTCAAATGTTGAAACAGAAGTTATGTAGTGCGCCAATTTTTTCTCTGCCCGAGGGGACGGACGGCATCGTCGTTTACTGCGACGCTTCACATCAGGGACTCGGATGTGTCCTTATGCAGCGAGACAAAGTCATAGCGTATGCCTCGCGCCAACTCAAGACCAATGAAAAGAACTACACAACGCATGATCTGGAACTTGGAGCGGTTGTCTTCGCGCTAAAGATTTGGCGCCATTACCTCTATGGTACAAAGTGTATAATCTTTACGGATCACAAGAGCCTTCAACATATATTTGATCAAAAGGATTTAAACATGAGGCAACGAAGATGGGTTGAATTGTTGAACGATTATGATTGTGAAATAAAGTATCACCCTGGAAAGGCGAATGTGGTGGCAGACGCGCTAAGCAGGAAGGAGCGAATAAAAACACTACGAGTCAAGGCTCTAAGGCTGACCATTCGCGCAGATCTCTTTACCAGCATCCGAGACGCTCAGCAAGAAGCTTTGAAACCAGAGTTTGCTAAAAACGAATCCCTTGGGGGTATGATTAAGAGTTTGGAACTTAAGAACGGCAATCTATATTTCGCTAACCGCATATGGGTCCCTCTCAAGGGAGGATTGCGCGAGCGAGTATTAAACGAGGCTCACAAGACGCGGTATTCCGTACATCCTGGCGCAGACAAGATGTACCAAGATGTTAAAGCGCTGTATTGGTGGCCCAATCTTAAAGGCGCCATCGCGACGTATGTCAGTAAGTGCCTGACGTGTTCAAAAGTAAAGGCTGAATATCAGAAGCCGTCGGGGTTACTTCAGCAGCCAGAAATTCCCATGTGGAAGTGGGAACAAATCTCTATGGACTTCATCACCAAACTGCCAAGGACACCTGGGGGTTATGACACGATCTGGGTTATTGTAGATCGGCTAACTAAGTCAGCGCACTTCCTGCCGATCAAGGAAACCGATAAGATGGAAAAGTTAGCCCGACTGTATATTCGAGAAGTAGTTTCAAAACATGGAGTCCCAGTGTCCATCATTTCTGATAGAGATAATCGGTTCACATCAAGGTTTTGGAGATCGTTACAAGGGGCTTTAGGTACTCGTCTTGACATGAGTACGGCATATCATCCCCAAACGGATGGGCAAAGCGAGCGAACAATCCAGACATTGGAAGATATGCTGCGCGCGTGCGCAATCGATTTCGGTGGTAGCTGGGATACTCATCTCCCATTGGTTGAATTTTCTTACAACAACAGTTATCACACAAGCATCAAGGCTGCGCCGTTCGAAGCTTTGTATGGGCGCAAGTGTAGATCCCCACTGTGCTGGGCTGAAGTGGGTGACAAGCAAATGACTGGTCCAGAATTGATCCAAGAAACAACAGACAAGATTTTTCAGATAAGGGATCGCCTTAAGACAGCGCGCGATAGACAGAAGAGCTACGCAGATGTGCGAAGGAAACCATTGGAATTTCAAGTAGGGGATAAAGTACTTTTGAAAGTCTCTCCATGGAAAGGAGTCCCCGTTTCGGCAAGCGAGGAAAGTTGAATCCGCGCTTCATCGGACCATTTGAGATCCTGGAAAGGATCGGTCCGGTTGCTTATAAACTCCGTTTACCCGCCGAACTCAGTGGAGTTCATGATACGTTTCATGTGTCCAACCTCAAAAAGTGTTTATCTGATGAAACGTTGATTTTACCGTAGGAAGATATTCACATCGACAAACAACTGCACTTCGTAGAAGAGCCTATAGCCGTAACCGATTGGAAAGAACAAAAGTTGCGCAGAAGTCGAATCAAGTTAGTAAAGGTTCAATGGAACTCAAGGCGTGGGCCTGAATTCACTTGGGAAAGAGAAGATCAAATGCGCCAGAAATACCCACACCTCTTTCAGAACATGGCTTCTGCCAGCAACGTCTCCTAAATTTCGGGACGAAATTCGCTTAACAGGGGGAGAATGTGACACCCGGTAATTTCCCAATCCTATAAACTAAGTAATCAACCTAATAATTAGGTGATTGTAAATATTAAGCGCGCCATGTTAGAATCAGCGCGGGCACGTTATGTGCGCCCTGCGCGAGCGCGCCATATTAGTCAGCGCGGGCATGTTACGTGCGCCCTGCGCGAGCGCGCTATGTTAGAATCGGCGCGGGTATTTGTTATGAGCACCCTGCGCGAGCGCACCATGTTAAGAACCTGCGTGGGCATATGTTATATGCGCCATGCGCGAGTGTATTGGTTTTATGTTTCTATAACTTAATGTTGTCTAATGGGTTGACCGTCTCGCATGATGCTAAGGCGGGTGCATCCCAAATCGTTTATGCGCGTGCGGAAGGGGAACTAACCTTCCCGCATGGCGGGAACATTGAGAACTAGTTTGAAGCTCCAAGATGGAATTGACTTCAACATGACTGATCACTATGTTGAAATACCAAGACCACCTGGAGAATCTACAAATGAAACTCAATGTCCCTGACTGCGAGAAGGTCACGCACCTACCCGCAGCAAAGAAATGACCTTCACGCAGAAAGCTATGCGCACAAAGTAATACGCGCAGAACACTTAGTCTATTCTCCAGTTGTAAGGAGATTACTCCCGCCCAAAAAGAAACGGTAGCGTGTTTCAGAGATTTTCCACTCTTTACTGTACACTGACAAAGTACCTGGAAAAGCACACTGTAACATGAAAAGTCAACTGTCAGCCACCCTACTCCCACCAACCACAGACCTGCATGTCCTGTCCAAATCAAATCAAAATCTTTTATCCACTACTCCACTCTTAAATAAATAATAATAATTTCCATACTTTATCATCATTACACCTAGATATGAAGAGATTACAATCCCCTAAAGCAAGGGATTGTGTTTCCTTGAGTTTGCCTATAAATATGTAACCTAAATTATCACCCAAAACACACTTCAAACTTCTCTCTTAAGAACTGCAACTTGCACTAATCATCTCCCAAGCATCCGTTGTTTTCGTTTCCGATCCTGTTACCAGGTAAGCCAAGAATATAACCTTGAGATCTGCTTTCCAACCCTTATATTCTCCTAATTCTTGATCTTAATATATATACTTCTTGTTATTTAATCGCATTCTAGACCTTCAATTCCGAGGCCAACACCAAGAAAACCCGAATCTCGATTAATCCCTTAACAAGAACCACAGGTGAGTCTCACAGCCCCTATTCTCGCTGTTTTCACTGTTTTTAAACTGTTTTCGGGGCGAGGGACACGTACTTAAATAATGTTTTATCATGGTATACTTACAAGCTATGCAAGCGATTATGTGTTTAAATTATATTTCATGATGAGCAATGCGAACGGTTTTCGATGTATGTGCGCTAGAACTCGAGTAAGTGATCACTTTACCATTGGAACTCTAAGGGTAGGGACTGCTGGTTTGATCCACCCACTCGTAGGGGTCGCACCTCTTTGCATGGACGAGTGCCTAGTATGGTCATGGGGCAGTACTATGGGTTTGAGCCCGCTCGTAGGGGTCGCGCCTCTTTGCATGGACGAGCGCCTTGTTTTCCGGCACAACGTCCGCGCGTAACCCGCGGGACGGAATTATTGATTAGCTCGTAGGGGCAGCGCCTCTTTGCATAGACGAGCACGGTTTTTCAGAAATGTCCACGCGTAAACCGCGGGACGGCATTATATTATTTAGCTCGTAGTGGCAGCGCCACTTTGCATGGACGAGCACACTTCCAGTAATGATCGCGCGTAGCCCGCGGAACGACTTTTATCAGAAATATGTGTCAGATCTATGTTTTCATACGGATTATCAAGTATATGTTTAGACATGAAATCAGAAAGGTGTTTCAATATGATTTTATCAAGACTATGATGCAATGCGATTTATATAGTTACTAAAACTTGTGAACTCACTCAGTTTATACTGATTCAAATGTTTTTACGTGTCTTTCAGGAGATAACTAGGTAGCGCATGGAGTCACACTTAGAGCACCTCACGCTGAACATCTAAAACTAGCTTTTTGGAAGATTTTAGTTCTATCCCTTCGATGCGCGTGGTTGTTCCCACCGCGCAAGGGGATAGGGCGTGGAAATCTTCAACAGTTTTATACTTGGATGTTTTTATGTAATTTTTAAACAATGTAATGTATTTGTATTAAACATTTCATGCGCAATGAAAATCTTACTATAGATGTTTGCAATGGCCCGTGCTTAATTATCAATCCCCACTCGCGCGCGCCCGGCTGTTTCCGCCGCTCAGGGCCGGGTGTGACATTTTCGAACTGTTCTAATTTAGATTTTTATTTAAAGAAAAAATCTGAATTATCTGATGAGTTTGCTAAGAGCATGAATAAAAATGTGAGTCATCTTCAACCGTCTGCATCATTTATTCCAATTACTTCACAACATCATCATGTAGACATGCGAACTTGTTTCTTATGCGGTCAACAAGGTCATGTTGTAAGGAATTGTAGTCAGCAGAAATATCAGAATCTTCATCCTTTTATCAAGGACAAATCTAAGCCAATTCCATTGGTCAAGGAGATCCTGAAACGACCTGTGTCGTATGCTAATGATACTCATATTTTGTTCTCTAATGTGAATCCTCGGAAGGTTCTTCATATCAATGAGACACACGGTCAAGTGAAACCAAAATTCATTCCAACTGAGCCCATATGTCAAAACAAGAATTTAAACATTGTTCAGGCAGCTTATTTAAGACGAAAGTCTAGGAAGCCGGTAACTTATTCACAAGTGGCTGAACAACAGTTGAAATCTGTTAAAGTTAATGATTAAAGAGAAAACCACAAGGTGCCCAAGACTGAGGCCTGGGCTGCCTTTTAAACTAATCACTTTTGTTTGTGTGTAGGGTTCATCCAAGACCATTTCTGGTGAAAACTGGATCATGGATAGCGGATGTTCTCGTCATATCACTGGGAATCTCGATCTTTTAACCAACGTAAGAAATATTCAAGGGGGTTATGTAGCATTTGCAGGGAATTCTGGAGGCATGATCACACAAGAGGGTGAAGTTTCAAATGGTCACATTACGTTTGAGAAAGTAAATTATTGCGACAAAGTTGATCATAACTTATTGAGTGTATCGCAGATTTGTGATAAAAAGTACACTACGATATTTACTGACAAAGAATGTATTATCTTGAAACCGGGTTATGTTTTTCCCGAGGACATGGTTGTCATGCGATCACCACGATTCAAATGATATTTATGTCTTAAATATGAGTTCTAAAGTATCCGCATCGATCGAAACATGTTTTGTCTCGAAAGCAACCGAGAAAGACTCGATTCTATGGCATCGTAGAATGGGTCACATACATGTCAGAAAGATGAATTATTTAATGGCAAATGACTTAGTTGAGGGTGTCTCGTTAAAGAATTTTAATTTATCCGATCACTGCGTTGCATGCAAAAAGGGCAAGAAAAAGAAGCAGACATATCCCTCTAAGTTATTGAATTCCATTGATACTCCTCTTGAATGACTTCATATGGATTTGTTTGGTCCACTGAATCGTGCGAGTATTTCTGGAGACTGGTATTGTCTTGTAGTGACTGATGATTATTCAAGATACTCTTGGGTGAAATTTATGAGTTCGAAGGATCAAACACCGGTTTTGGTGCAAAATCTTATTACTAAGATCGAATCACTGTATAAACAAAAGGTGAGGAGAATCCGGAGTGATAACGGTACTGAATTCAAAAACACTATATTGGATTTCTTTTGTATTCAAAAGGGAATTCACAGAGAATATAGTGCACCTTATGTACCTCAACAAAACGGTGTTGCTGAACAGAAAAATAGAACTCTGATTGAAGCTGCACGTGCTATGCTTGCTGATTCAAAGCTTCCTGTCCAATTCTGGAATGAGGCAGTGAATACAGCTTGTTATACGCTTAATCGAGTTCTAACTGTGAAACGACTCAAGAAGACAAGCTATGAGATCTAAATAATAGAAAACCTAATTTAAAGTACTTGGAACCATTTGGGTGTCCGTGTACAATGTTGAAGAAGGATTCGGGTAAATTTGAAGAAAAAGCTATCGAAGGGTATTTTTTGGGGTATGCATCTCCAAAGAAAAGGGTTTTTAATTTCACATCTGGTTGTGTTGAAGAATGGTACCATGTGGACTGTCAAAAGTACACAACTCCTCCTCAAGGGAAAGGTCCAGGCTGGATGTTTGACTACGAGAGTTTATTTAATTCATTTACTCCTTCAACTGAACACATCGATGAAGGTCTGGTTCGAGCATACTTTGAAGATCATTTGACCATTCCAAGATTTTCAAGTTCTAATGAAGTTGAAGCTCAACCAGATGCTCCAACTGAAGAACCTCAAGTTGTTTCTCCAGTTGTTATTGATAATGTTTCTACTTCTTCGGATGATGATCAAGCTGAAGTCAAGTTATTGATCTTGACAATGATAATGTTTCGTCT
Source organism: Bidens hawaiensis (assembly GCF_021521415.1). Lineage (NCBI taxonomy): Eukaryota > Viridiplantae > Streptophyta > Magnoliopsida > Asterales > Asteraceae > Bidens > Bidens hawaiensis. The sequence goes on along the minus strand of NW_027491189.1, from coordinate 1,682,925 downwards.
CCCGAGTTGGGTGAACATTACACTAACTTATTCGATAATGTTGTTGTTCCTGAGAATCCCACTCTTCGGATTCATGGATATCATCCACAGGAAATCATCATTGGCGAACTTGATGTGGGCGTTTGTACACGTCATCAAGTTGCTTCGTCAAGTGATAATAACATATTGTGTGCTTACACTAATTTACATTCTTCGGGAATTATGAATCTTGCTAAATTCTATTGCTTTCTATCTCAAATTGAGCCAACGACAGCTCGTAAGGCACTTGAAGATCCTTCTTGGGTAGAAGCTATGCAAGAAGAATTACAGCAATTTGCACGTTTGGGTGTTTGGGATTTAATAGACAAACCTGCTAGAGTCAAGAAAGCCATACCGACTAAGTGGGTATTTAAGTGTAAAAAGGACGATCGATGGGTGATTGTCAGAAACAAAGCACGTCTAGTGGTGCAAGGTTTTCATCAGCAAGAGGGTATTGATTACACAGAGGTATATGCTCCAGTTGCAAGATTAGAGTCGATTCGAATCTTAATGGCTTATACAGCTTATAAGAATATCAAGGTCTATCAAATGGATGTTAAAAGTGTTTTTCTCAATGGTGAATTACACGAGGAAGTGTTTGTCCAACAACCACCTGGTTTCGAAGATCCTGATTATCCAGACCGTGTTTACTGACTAAACAAGGCTCTGTATGGTCTCCATCAAGCCCCGAGAGCTTGGTATGGCACACTCGCCGACCATCTGACAGATAATGGCTTCAAACGAGGAACTGTTGACCGCACTTTATTTCATAAAACTATTGGTGACGATCTTCTTCTAGTCCAGATTTATGTCGACGATATTATTTTTGGGTCTACGAACGACACATTGTGTAAGGAGTTCGAGAAGTCCATGCAAACAAAGTTCGAGATGAGCTCGATGGGAGAGATGAATTTCTTTTTAGGGTTGCAGGTTCACCAGTCTGCTCACGGAATTTTTATTCACCAGACTAAGTATGTGAATGACGTCTTGAGCCGATTCAAGATTTCTGCCGGAAAAATCCCTTCTACTCCTCTTCCAGTAGGGCACAATTTATCACTGGATGAATTGGAGGATTCTATTGATCCTACCCTTTATTGTGCCATGATTGGTTCTTTAATGTATTTAACGGCTTCTCGCCCTGATATTATGTTTGATGTTTGTCTTTGTGCTAGGTTTCAAGTAAGTCCACGAGTGACTCACCTAGCTGCAGTCAAGAGAATTCTTCAGTATTTGAGGGGAAATCCAGACATCGGGTTTTGGTACCCCAAGGATGATACTTTCGACTTTACTGCCTACTCAGACTCAGATTATGGAGGATGCAAGATCAATTTCAAATCAACGATTGCGGGATGTCAATTTTTAGGAAACCGGCTTGCAGGTTCATCAGTCTGCGAAGGGAATCTTCATTCATCAGACAAAATATGTGAACGATGTCTTGGGCCGATTCAAGATCACTGCCGAAAAAATCCCTTCTACTCCTCTTCCCGTGGGTCACAATTTATCACCAGATGAATTGGAGGATATAGTTGATCTGATCCTCTATCGTGCCATGATTGGTTCTTTAATGTATTTAACTGCTTCTCGACCCGACATAATGTTTGCTGTTTGTTTATGTGCTAGGTACCAAGCTAGTCCCCGAGTGACTCACCTGGCGGAGGTCAAGCGTATTTTGCAATATCTAAGGGGAAATCCTGACATCGGGTTATGGTACCCCAAAGATGATACTTTTGATCTTACCGCTTACTCAGACTCAGATTATGGAGGATGCAAGATCAATTTCACGTCTACTACAGCGGGATGTCAATTCTTAGGAAGCCGGCTTGTTTCCTGGCAGTGTAAGAAGCAGAAAACGGTCTCCACTTCAACCGCCGAAGCTGAGTATGTTGCAGCCCCGAGTTGCTGTTCCCAGGTTTTGTGAATACAACAACATCTTCGCGACTACGGTTTGAAGTTTCTTAATACTCCTATTTTGATTGATAATTCTGCTGCTATTAGTATCACCAAGAATCCCGTACAACATTCTAAAACGAAACATATCGACATTCGATATCATTTTATACGGGATTTCTATGAAAAGAAATTAATCGATCTTGAGAAAGTACATACTGATTTTAAGAAAGCCGATCTGTTTACTAAAGCTTTTGACAAAACACGTTTTAAATTTTTGCTTGATTTAAACGGATTGAAGACCCTCGCTGATATCCTTAAACAAGGATGACTATCTTTATTTTCTGTCATATTTTTCTTTTAAAATTTATTTTGGTTTTAGGGGTGAAAATCTAGAAAATACAAAAAGAGTGTGTTTTTCGATTGTATAGATAAAATCCAAAAACATTAAAAAAAAATTCAAAATTAAAAAAATATTGTGATTTCTGTTCTCTAATATTTTTCGTTTAAATATTTAGAAAACCAAAAACATTTTAAAATTTTTGAAAAAGCAAAAAGAATGTGATTTACGTTTTGTACAGAAAAATCCGAAAATCCAAAAAGATTGTGAAAGTTATTTTGTTTATAAGAAATTTGAAAAAGACAAAAATATTGTGTTTTTAAAGTTTGTATAGAGAAAAACCAAAAAGATTTTTAGATTATTTTCTCGCTGAAAATTATGTCGGTTATTTAAGTTTGTGAAGCATGCTTGCATGTCTTGGTCTTACTATTCACTTGTGAATTGATGGTTAGCCATTTATTTATAAATTTAAGTTAACTGGGGCGATTAAATTTATCTGTTCTTTACTTTATCCTCCTCAAAATTTTGAGTTTTTGAAGCAAAAAGAGAACATGATAGTACATTGATTATCTTGACACCAAATTCAGCAAAAAGTAAGCTTAAAAGACTGTGTGCTTAATTGCATTGGTGCATTGGTAGATCTTAAAACAGCCCAGTAGAGTATAGTATGTGATATAAATATAAAGAAACGTCAAATTGAAAGGGGTGTTAGTCTCTAGAAAAAGTCTTGGTGAGGATGGCAGAAATGTAATAACCAGTCATACTCAAGCCTTGTATTTGTTGATCACCCAAAAATAAAATAAAGCAAATAACAAGCGTTAAGATTCTGGACATTGTGAGTCTTTATGCGGCTTAACCGTCTGGGTATTCATAAGCATGAATATTTCACTCGCTTTATAGAGCAAACCCAAAGTCATTAAACTTGATCACCGCTGTACTTCATACAATTTAAATTACTGACTTGATCAAAATCCGCTGTTAGTCATACAATTGTTCCTCCCTTGCGTGCGTCCTAATACCAATAAGAAACGGACCCCAGGGGATACAATGTATGTAAGCCGACAGATGGACTCGTGCATACTCACTCACAGTAAAGGAAACTTGATGCATTGCTTAAAATTTCGAAATCGGTATCAAAATTTTGATCAACAATATAATGGTTTAAGTCAAGTTGGGGTGATTTGGCAAAAATCAAATTAAGCTTGAACCGAGATTAGAGGCTGATAGTTTCTGATTTCTGTGCTTTAATTGAACAAATTAATCATATCACAAAAATACTTGAATGTGTGTTATTATATTTATGTCGGGATAAAAGGTTTCTCGATAACCTAATTTTATTTATTTTATTTAATTATTTAATTCATTTAATTATTTAATTTAAAATTGAATAAAAGATTTTTTAATTAGAATCTAATTCGTTATTTATGGATAACGAACTAGGTGGTTCTTTAGCGAACTAGCATCTGGTTCGCTAACTTAATTCGCTTCCGCACTATGTAACGAATCATCCCTTCGTTATGCATATTTAACGAATCATGACACGAATCATGTCTTGATTCGCTACCTTTAATTTTAACGAATCAAGTAGCGATTCGCCAACATAAGGTAACGAATTGAGTTAGCGAATGGGCTAATTCGTTAACTTTAATTTAAACGAATCGTCTGATTCGTACAAACTGTACCTCGGGTTGCGTGCAATGTTATATAAGACAAGAAAACGAACAGTCTTCCACTGTTCGCCTTCTTCCTTCATCTTCAAATTTTCTCTGAAATCTCGACTTTCTTGTTTAGATATTTCAAGGATATATTTGAGTGTCTAAGGTATAGCCGATCATGGCGATATAATTTTCGTCAAAAATGGCTACGAATTGATAGTTAAATTATGAACTTTTAAGAGTTTAAGGGTTTCCGATGTTTTGAAATCCATTTGTGTATAATTTATGTTAATAACTATATGATTTTGATGTCATTGTGATCGGAATCATATTCCGATACCCTTGGTGGGCTTCATTCATGATTTGATTGTTGTTTGCTGGGTTAATTATTGTTTTGTGATATTGGTGTTTACTGTGGGTTCGTCTAACCTATGTACTTAGAGATTCTGAGTCTTAATCTCACTTATCTCGATTACGACTGTAATTCCGAGTACAACGAGCTCATTATTGTGATGATTCGACGATAGTTATTGCCTAATCATTTTCGGGTTCATCTGGTTGACTATCTGTGTTCATCCTAATTTTGACCTTAACTTTATGAAGTCAAAGAACAAGTCTTAATTATGACCATTCGTTAGTCTTAGCGAATTGGAACTGTTTCGTGTCCAATTCGTTAAGATTTTACACGAACTAGCTAAGCGAATAAGATGTTACACGAATCAGATTTGGATTCGCTTAAAATATAACGAACTAGAGTTTAGTTCGTTAAAATTAAATAGTAATTCGCTATGTTCAGTTCATTAAGATATTTACTTGATAGAGAATTGCCTGATTCGTTATCTTTTTGTAACGAATCAGAGTGATTCCTAACGAATGACATTAATTAAATTCATTTAATTTAATTAAAGGATTTAACTCGTCTAATACGTAAATATATTAATTACACATATCTTTTGATTATATATTTTGAGATCTATTCTTATATTCAGTTTTCTTAATACAGTAAAACATGGCTGATCAAGAACAACAAAATCAACCACCACAAGAACAACCTCCACAAGGACAACCACAACAACAAGATCAACAAGCTGAAGTGATCTTACTGCCATTCTATAAGAAGCACAACATCTGTGCTTATGTTGATCACGATGTGACTGATTTGAAAACGTTTGGAGCTATGTTAACTTTCTTGCGACGTTTAAAGATATACTATGCAATCACTGCTAAACCTAAAGTGTACCTTAGTATAATCAGAAATTTTGGAACACGGCGGAATATGTTGAGGCAGATAACTGGGTTCGAGCTACAATTAATCAGACTCCAATTACGATTGATGTTGAGGTCATTCGTCGAGTACTTCAATGACGATAATGATGATAACCCGAGTGAATTTGACAGGACATTGGTTAGGGGTTTATTCACACGCTTGAATTATGTAGGTGATTTTCGTAAATCTATGTTGAACAAGAATGGGTTGTGTCCACCATACAAGTATTTGTTGCATGTTTTACTTCATTGTATGAGTGGACGTCGCGGTGGTTTTGATGAATGTAGACTAAGTTTGCAGTCGGCATTTGTTGCTCTAATCCTGAACAAGCCCTTCAACTACTCAGAACTCATCTTTGATCATCTGAAAGAGCAAGTTCAGCAAACTCTACCGTCAAAGAAGTTCTTGATGTACCCTCGCTTTTTAAAGCTAATTATTCAGGATTTGATTCCGAATTTGGTGATTGATCGATCGTTGGTGAACGATGTTCTTGATATGGAACATATGAAACCTGAAACGGTGCATCGTATGTTAATTTATAGAAAAGACAAGCCACAGGATAAACGGATGATTGGTCATATAATCAATCCGGATTACGTATGTCCTCCTAATGAGCGCTGGATCCACGATGATTTGGATTTCGAGCGTGAAGGGGGAGAAGGTGGGAACAATGATGGTGGAGATGATGATGGTGATGGTGATGGTGAAGCTGGTGAACGTGCTCTTAAAGAACAACAGGATGCAGTCGATGCTGCTCTAGCTGCCACCATGAAAGCTCAGCTGGAAAGAAAAAGAAAGGGTAAAGCTGTAGCTACTTGTGAACCATCAAAGAAGCCCCGCGTGTCTGCTGGAACTGGGGTAATTATTGGAACTCCACCACCACGTCAGTCAACTCCTCAAAGCTCGGCGGTGCCGCTAACTACTAGCACTCCGATGATTACCTTGACGACGACGATGGTGTCACATGAGAGGCTCGGTCTTATTCCTCAAATGGCGTTAACCGAAATACCGAGGCCTCCTGCTGTGTTGTCTACAGTATCGTCTACCACATCAATGAGACCTCCTCCTCCGCCAACAACTACTCTTCCTCCACATTCGCCTAGTGATGTCTCTTTCATGAGAATTACTCGGCCTCAAGGACCTATTCAACCTGTTCATCCATCCGTATACAACTTGCGACCAGGTCGTCAAACTGAAATGCTGTTAAATCTGCTACATCTATATGAAAATCAAATGGTAGCTGACCGTCAAACTCAAGAACGACTCATGGAGAATCAACGACGAATGATGAGTTATATTTCTTTTTGTCAAAAAGAGACTAAGTCGTTACGTACGATTGTAGAGTCTCAGGGGGTGAAATTAAAAGAACATGAAGAGTTGATTTTACAATTAACTTGTAAAGAAGATGCCCTCAAGAAACTTAAGAATAACGATGATGATCTTGACGAGGCTGATGCAAGAGGTGAGCCTAAACAATCTCATGGTTCATCCTCTGGTGCAGATGTTAGTGGCGGTGATGATTCGAGCAAGCAGATAATTATTTATCAAGATCCAACAGCTGCCAAGCCAATTGAAATGATAGCAGCTAACACAGTGGTATTTGTTGATGGATCAGGGGTAGTTTGTAGTGTGGTAAACAGAGATGAGATAGAGGCTGGTGAGTTTGTGATTAGATCATTGACACGGGAGCAGATTTCGATTTTTCTTGGGCTGAATGACGATCAGTTGACTGCTTTAGAGACTGAGCCCGATGTCGAAGTGATAACTGAGGAAGAATTGGAAGTTGATCCGTTATTTATGAACACGAACTTTATTTATGAGGATGAAGAGATTGAGATGGAGGATGTTACAGCTGAAGAGTACCCGGACTTGTACCAACACGCAAACGTTGATCAAGGTGCTCCGGTATTTCATGAAGAGGTAATTAAAGAGACTGAGGATAACCTGGAAAAGGTTGTGCAACGAACAGTTCCTTCACTCAAAGAAGTGACTGATGATGACGTAGAAAGATGGTTCAAACGTCAGTGCTTATCGTTATGTAGATCAAGAAAGAAAAGATACTGCTGCTGCTTGGATTGAGGCTAATCAGGTGACTACCTTCAAGACTGTTTCAAAGGTACACGGTGATATTGTTTCATGGGCTTATGACTCTGACCTTAAGGTATGTATAGTAAAGTGGGAAAAGGGTGTCCAGTATTACGAGAGGATAATGGATGTTTTAACTCTACCGCGTTGGGATGTACGTACCCTCGCGAGACGTCCATTTATCAATCGTGGGGGTCACCGAATGGCTGAGTGGTTTCATCAACACTTACTGTTCGAGGTCAATCATGGCTTCAAATTCTTCAAACCCCAGGTCCCAAGACGTAAGCACATTGATGAGATTGATCCAAGGACCGGCTGGAAGAAACTTGTCTTGAAAGTGAAGCCGCCAAAGACGATGAAAAAGGTTCCTGTGAAGAAAATGCCCCAAGATATTTATCTGTCTTTCAACCGTTGGTACTATGACAATCGTATTGGCGAGGCCGTTATTGTTCGTGGTCGAGGACTGCAGAATAAGCTCCTCAAGATAATTGACCCAATGTGGTTGGTTAATTTATCAGAGATAGACAACGACGTGCTACACAGGAAGCAGATTTTGTTTGAACGCCAAGAAGATTACGACCTGGCTATGCAATTCCAACGAGTCGTTCGTGTGTGTCATGAACATGGAATTCATAGTTGCAGAGATTGGCAGTCCAAGCGCTTTAAATAAGTTAAAGACAAAGAGCTCAAGACGAGGGGGTGTCTGTTAGTGCACGGTTTTGCGTCTAGAGTCTTCGTAAGTACCGTTAATGTTTTATTTATTAATTAATGTAATATTTAATGTTTATTATTAACTAGTTCGTTAAGGTTAAGTCTAGTTCGCTACGGATGTTAGCGAACTAAGATATTATAATGTATTCCCTCCTGATTCGTTAGGGGATGTTAACGAATCAGGGGGTGGTTCGTTATGTTAATTTATGTAACGAAGGGGAAGCTGGTTCGCAAGGGGATGTTAGCGAACCAGATCACCTTCTATATATAGTGAACTACTGTTCACTTTAATGTAAGTTTTTGAGAATATAGAAAGGATTTTGAGTAATTGCTCACTCTCAAAGCTTCACCTTAACATTATACATCTAATATATTGATAATATATACATACATAACATTAAAATCAAGGTTAATTATGAGCTAGATCTTTAATAGTATTAATCGGATATTCACAGATCTGAGATCTGTTAATTGTTATTGATTGTTAATCCGGGATCCAACACATTTCTTCCATCCTCACCGAGATTTTTGCTAGAGACTAACACCTCTTTCAATTTGGCTTTTCTGTATGTTTATATCACTTACTTTACTCTAACAACTTGTTTAAGACCGATCAATGCACCAATTATTAAGCACTCATTCTTTTAAGCTTATTTCTTGCTGGATTTGTGGTCAAACAATCAATATACTATCATTTTCTCCTTTTGCTGAAAAAACTCAAAATTTTGAGGAGCATAAAACAAAACGAATTTAATCGCCCCAGCTACTTTCAGTCTATAGATTAATGACTATCTTCTCAATCTACAAGTAGATAATAGGACCAAAACATTCAAGCATACTCCACAAACTTAAATAACCGACATAATTTTCAACGAGAAAATAAAATAGAAAAACTAATGAACGCCCCAAATACTTTCCATTGTCAGGTGAATGGCTATTCCGAATATTTTCAAGAAATTATCAGGACCAAACATATACAAGTATATGTCATTCAAATAAAATAATTGACATAATTTTTAGCGAACGTCAGCAAAAATCTTTTTGGTTTTTCTCTTTACATACTTAAAACACAATCTTTTTGTCTTTTTTTTCGGATTTTCTATACAAACGAGAAATTCACAATATTTTTGAATTTTCAAAAATTTTCAAGTGTTTTTGGATTTTCATATTTTGAAACATAAAGACATAAAAACTAAAGACATGAAAACACACTATTTTTGAAGTTTTAAATTTTTAATGTTTTTGGATTTTATCTATACAAACGAAAAGCATAAATCTTTTTGTATTTCCTATTTTCACCCCCTAAAAGCCAAAATCAAAATAAAATTTAAATTGAAAAATATACTAAAAATAAAGATAGCTATCCTAGTTTCAGGATATCAGCAAGGGTCTTTAAGCCATTTAAACCAAGCAAAAATTGAAAACGTGTTTTGTCAAATGCTTTGGTAAATAAGTCAGCTTTTTGAAAACCGGTATGTACTTTCTCAAGATCAATCAATTTCTTTTCAAAGCAATCCCGTATAAAATGATATCGAATTTCGATATGTTTCGTTTTAGAATGTTGTACGGGATTTTTGGTGATGCTAATGGCAGCAGAATTATCAATTAAAATTGGAGTAGTAAGAAACTTCAAATCGTAGTCGCAAAGATGTTGTTGTATCCACAGAACCTGGGAACATAAACTCGATGCTGCAACATATTCAGCTTCGGAAGTTGAAGTAGAGACCGTTGTCTGCTTCTTACACTGCTAGGAAACAAGCCGGCTTCCTAAGAATTGGCATCCTGCTGTTGTAGACTTGAAATTGATCTTGCATCCTCCATAATCTGAGTCGAAATAAGAGGTAAGATCAAATGTATCGTCTTTGGGTTACCATAACCCGGTGTCTGGATTGCCCCTCAGATATTGAAGAGTACGCTTGACCGCCGCTAGGTGAGTCACTCGGGGACTAGCTTGGTACCTAGCACATAAACAAACTATAAACATTATGTCGGGTCGAGAAGCAGTAAGATACATCAAAGAACCAATCATAGCACGATAGAGGGTAGGATCGACAGTATCCTCCAATTCATCCGGTGATAAATAGTGACCCATGTAAAGAGGAGTAGAAGGGGTTTTTCCGGCAGTAATCTTGAATCGGCTCAAGACATCGTTCACATATTTAGTCTGGTGAATGAAGATTCCTTTCACAGACTGATGAACCTGCAACCCTAAAAAGAAGTTCATTTCTCCCAACGAACTCATTTCGAATTTGGTTTGCATTGATTTCCCGAACTCCATACACAAGGCGTCGTTTGTTGACCCAAAGATTATGTCATCTACATAGATCTGAACAAGGAGAAGATCATCACCCATGTTTTAATAAAATAAAGTGCAGTCAACAGTCCCACGTTTGAAACCATTATCCGTTAGATGGTCGGCGAGCGTGCCATACCAAGCTCTCGGGGCTTGATGAAGACTATAAACTACGTTAGGATAATCGGGGTCTTCAAAACCCGGAGGCTGTAAAACAAACAGTTCCTCGTGAAGTTCACCATTGAGAAAAACACTTTTGACGTCCATTTGATTTACTTTAATGTTCTTGTAAGCTGGATAGGCTAGAAAAATTCGTATGGACTCCAATCTTGCAACCGGAGCATATACTTCAGTGTAGTCAATACCCTCTTGCTGATGAAAACCTTGCACTTCTAACCAGACCTTGTTTCTTACAATAACGCCTCGGTCATCCTTTTTACACTTAAATACCCACTTCGTAGGAAAATTCTCAGAAAATCCAAACATTGCCAAATTCGGTTGATTGTTATTGCACAACAATCTTTGTGACTAGTCATCCCCATCAAAGTTAGACAACATTGCTTGGCCTCCAGAAGATGACGGTTTCGTTCCAGAAGATTTTCCTGCATCACTTCCATTTTTAACAGAAGTATTCTGATCTTGCTTTCTGGGACCAGTGTACTACTTCTTTGGCTTATTACATTCTTTTGCAAAATGTCCAAACTCTTGAGAGTTGTAGCACTTGACCTTTAATTTATAAAAACCCAATTTCTTATTCAAAGATGGAAGATCTTTACCTGTTCTCTGCATAAACCTTTTCACTATTCTGACTATCATAGCCATATTCCACTTTAAGTCCATGAGTTCCAAATCATCAGGATCAATTTGGTCATAGTCTTCACCAGTCAAATCGCTTGTGGCAATTTTACTACTAACCAAATTCTCATATGAAGTGATGAAGGCAGATAAGAAAGCAAAATTTTGTTCAGCCTCCCTCATGTTCACATTTGGTTGTGATGAGAATTGAGTTGAAGGTGATGAATTCCCAGATCCTCCAGATGAACCAGAAAAACCAGATGATCCAGTATTTCCAGATGTGTAGAAACAAGCACGTGGATCACTATAGATAGTTGTTGCATTATTGCTTGCAGTTTGTGTTAGAAATGCAGTGATAGGAGAAATGGTTGAACTTAATGGCATACTTCCACCATAAAATGCAGGATCCTGACTATCTTTTGAAGACTTTTGACATTTAAGATCGTATTCTCGTGCCTCGATCTTTTGCATAAATTCCGATGCCGTCAAATCTTCATTGTTGAAATATTTTTTCTCTTTCTTAAACCATCAAGAAAGTCGAGTAAGAACTCGGTAATGCACTTTTAATGGTATCAATTTTATCAATCTCAAAAGTTTCCAATCTCATCTTATCCATCTCAGCTATCAAATGATTAAATCTTGTTGTCATCTGTTCAACAGTCTCACCCTTAATTAGGTTAAAATTTCTAAATTGAAACTTGAGCATAACCTTTTTGCTTTCAGCGGTGTTACCCATACTCCTCATACGAATGTGTTGGAACAGAGAAGCACATATCTTTATGCTACCAACTTGGTGAAAGATGTTTTCAGGTAAAGCCATAGTGAGAGTAGAATAAGCTTTCGTTTCAATTTCTAATGCTTTCTTCTCTTCAACCGAATATTGCGAGATAGCTTTAGGTGTAAAACCAATGGTCTCATCCCCAATCATTGGAACAGTGTAAACCTCATCTAAACAATATGAACAATTAGGGTGAACTGACTCTAGATGAGCACGGAAACGAGGTTCCCATTTAGAAAAATCGCTAAATTTCATCAAACGTCGACATTTTGAATGTGAACCGATCTCGGTATCCAGTTGCAACATTTGTTGCATTAACATATTTTGCGCAGCTAATGCATACATACCAGTCATGTTTGCTAAATGACAATCCTTTCAAACTTCAAGGGTTAAAATATAAAATTATTAATGAACTGTGAACAGTAAAAGTAACGAACTGTGAACAGTGGTTAGCGAATCACTACTTAACGTAGTTAAGATTGTTCAGATAACGAATCAGAAACAATAATTTTGACGAATCAGATGATTTTCTTTAACGAATCACTAAGTGTAAGCTTGTCGACTTAAGTAGCGAATTAGCTACAGTTGATAACGAAGCAACTGATAGCGAATCAGGTTGTGACAACGGTTGTAACAAACCTCTGACAACAAATGCAACGTGGCAAAAAGTTGTTATGATTACAGTTAACAAGGAGATACGCGCGTCACACGAATTAGGTAACACAAATTAGATTATGTGACGAATTGGTTCACGAATTAACCAATACCCACAACGAATAAATTTAAAACATTAACAAATTAGGCTAAAAGGTTAACAAATTAGCTTGAATATTCAAATATTCAAATACATATTTTCCAGATTTCTGGAAAACGTATGAACATTAAACCCAGTAACAAATTTGTAATACTCACTCGATACTTAACCAAATCGCTCAATCAAACTACCAAAACACTCGTAAACATAACGCGAATCCAACTCACATCATCCCGTAACTTAAAATACCTTAATCCACAACCAATTAGACCAAAACTCAACCCCTGTTTTTGGTCAAATCCAAAACCAAACCAATTTAATCAAAACCAGTCCAAATTCCAATTCCTTACTACCAAACCTCACTAATACCTTACCAATCTCGAATCCAAACCACTCAATCCATTTCCTATTATGAATTGACTCAATTCAATTCAAAATCAAACCGGATCTAAACTTAACACAAAACTACCGATTAACAAACTAATTAATATCAATTAACGTCCAATTCAAGAGTAAACGAGAACCGAAAGCTCTGATACCACTTGTTGAAACACGTTAATCTAATACACAGATCTCAGATCTGAGCTATATAATTAACACTTAATATGGTTCTAATTCATAATTACGCTTGATTGTTTGTTGTATGTAATATATTAGTTGCATGTATGTGTATAATATTAATATTGAAGCTTGAGAGAGTATTTGAGCAGGGGTTCGATAATATAACTCAAAACTTAAATAAACAGTGGACTGAAACCACTATAAATAGAAGATGGATCTAGTTCGTTACACATTCCGTAACGAACTAGCATCCACTTCGTTACATACATAAAATATAAATAACTTAACGAATCACCCCCCTGATTCGTTAAACATCCTTAACGAATCACGAGGGAAATTAACTTAGATCTAGTTCGTTAAACATCCTTAACGAACTAGTCTATACTTTAACGAACTTCAATAATAACTTAATACTTTATTACATAAATAAAACGACAAATACATTAACGATAGATACAAAGACTCGAGACGTTGAATCGTGTACAAAGATCCAGGTGAGAGTGTCAAAACATTATTAGTATGAAATGTGAAAACCTTTAAACCTTAGAAGGTATAATCATTTAAGATTATACCTTAAACGTGGGTGAGAGGTGGCCAACGCCTTAACCTTTGTAAAATCACTTGGAATTTGCATTTTTTGCATAAACTCAAAACCTGATGAAAGTAGATGTTAAGAATATCGATATTGATTAACAATAAGTAACAAAAAATTTAAAAGGAATAAATAGTAGGATAAGATTTTTCCAACTTTAGTATATTTAAACATTTAAGGATCCTTGATCCTGATTATATAAAATACTTTTTGAGCTGGATGACATTCCAGGCTCTTGGTAATCGATCACCTTCCATTTTAAGTAAGTGGTATGCTCCGTTTCCAGCTTCTGACTCGATCAAGTAAGGTCCTTCCTACTTGGGTGATAGTTTTCCATCTTCTAGATTAGATGTATTTTGAAAGGTTTTTTTTAAGACCAGATCTTCTTCTTGAAACCTTCTGATCCTGATAACCATCCTATGTTGGTATGCAACCATCCTGATTTTTCCTAAGTCTCTGAGTTCATCAACAGTTTCTAAATATTAAATAAGGCTTTCGATGTTTGCTTGAGAGTCACGGATGCTTGCTCTGGCGTTGGGAACTACCATCTCTGTAGGGATTAAAGCTTCTGCTCCAAATACCAATGAGGACGGTGTTTGACCTGTTGCATTATTGGGTGTTGTTCTATCAGTCCATCTGCCTTTTTTGGATCCTAGCTTCTTTTTTAAGTTGTTTATGACGATTTTGTTGCTTGATTCTGCTTGACCATTAGCTTGTGGATGGACTGGTGTAAATGTGATCATCTTTATGCCCCGGTTGTCGTAAAAGTTAGTTGTTCTTTTTCCAATAATTTGGGATCCATTATAACAAATGATTTCAGATGGGATACCAAATCTAGTTATAATATTTCTTTTAATAAAGGATATAACTTCCCTTTCACGGACTGGAACGAATGCTTCTACTTCAATCCATTTTGAAAAATAATCCAACGTGGAAAGCATGAAGACTTTCCCACATGGTGTCTTAGGTAACTTACCTACAATATCCATCCCCCATTTCATGAAAGGCAATGAAGATGAGATAAGGTACATAGGTTTTGCTGGTTGATGAAGAATGCCGCCATGTCTTTGCTCCCAGTAAGTTGATTTTTTGCAACCATGTGGGGGGAGGGGGATGGGGAGGCATCGGCAAGGAGATTTTGGATGAAAGAGAAACATATGATGGCATAGTGGTTGAAGCAGAGGTTTGTTGAGAGGCCATTGGTTAAGGTATTGGTTGAAAAGGTTGGAAATTGGTGAGAATTCTTTTGGATTGAAGCACCACTTGCCCCCACGGTGGGCGCCAAATTGTTTTTGTCAAAAATCAGTTTCAAGGATAATGTAACCAAATTAATTTAGTGAGGTAGGGTGCTTGAATAACGGTGATTATATGGGTAAAAATGTAAATGAACACAACAACTTTGTTATGAGGAAAAGCCCTTGATCAATATGAGATCTCCGTCATAAAACCCTCGGGTGATGAAAATTGTCTATCACCGATATTATTAGTAAACAAAGTATTGTAGTACAAAACGAGAGCTATGGCAATGATTACAAGAGTTATTTCTAAATGCGTGCGTGTTACATATGAGTATGTTGTGTGTATTCTACTGCCATAGCCTCCTAAATATAAAAAAATATCACGAACTAAAAATCATGTTTTCTCTCCCTTAATCAAGCCCATTCCTTCCACATAGCCGTTACATGCTTTGACCATGTTCTTTAATGACTTTGATGGGGAAATAATAGATTGGACTTAGTCATTAGTCATTTTACTTGCGTTAATATTAATATTATAAATAGAACAATCATTAGTAATCAATAATAAGTACTGAGGATCCCCAATACTGACAAGATCTGGAACACATGCTAAGGATAAATGATCCAGAACTTAGCCAAGATAATATATTCAGAACATCAAGTTTCCGAGCCCTCACATGAAAAATACGATATAAATCTCTAGTTAACTTCTCAAATTTTCTACTACAAGAGAATTGATTATTAAAAAGATTAATTAAGTGATAGAATGAAGTAATTGAATAGGGAGGGAGACTTAGCAGCCATTTAAGAGCAGATCCAGTTAGTGTGGATCCAAAATCCTTGCATAAACCTGCTTCTTCTAGTCTATCTGGGATGGGATTAATCTCCATTCTTTCCCTGAATTGGGCTACATGTTCCTCCCGGTCTGTTGTGCCATCATAGTCTTTCATGTTGAGAGTCTGGAAACGCTTTGGTATCTCAACATCACAGATGGGTGGAGCAAACCTGGATATTATGTGACTTCCATCCGAAATTTCAGGAATAGGTCTGACCACTCCTGGAACACTAGATATCACATCCTTTAACCTTTGTAGCTCCTTAGTCATAGCTTGATTGAGACATGTATTATGCATAAAGCCATGGTTGGTGTCTAATGATACATTATTATAAATATTACCTCCTGGTTGACTGAAGAATGGTTTCTCAGAAGAATATCCAGCATAGGGTATCTCATTCGCGGTAGTTGGTCCACCGGGAGCGATAGTTTGCATAGGAATGATGTATCCTACATGTACATCTGATGGTCTTTGGTGTTGGATTCCTAAGGATCCCTGACTCTGAATAAAGGATCGTTGTTGCTGATACTCGGAGGGTCCTTGATGAAATGTTCCTAAGGATCCTGATTGAAGGATGGAGGATCGTTGTAGTGGAATATAGAGGATCCTTTTTTAAAGATGCCTAAGGATCCTGGTTGAAGGATAGAGGATCATTGAACATTTTGACCCATGGATCATGGAATGATGAAATCTAGTATCCTAGGCGCCAATGGAGTTTGATCATCCTCTGGCCCTTTTGCTTTTCGGATGTCTTCAATCTCACGCATGATCCTGGTTAGTCTTGTTCTACTGCCCCATATAAGCCTTAACATTTTGTTCTCAGTAACGTTGATCCTTTGTAACCCTGCGGGTGGAGGAGGCATCAACGAGGAGATTTTGGATGAGAGAGAAACTGATGATGGCATAATGGTTGAAGCAAAGGTTTGTTGAGAGCATTGGTTATGGTATTGGTTGAAAAGATTGGAAATTAGTGAGAATTATTTAGATATAAAGCACCACTTGTCCCACGGTGAGCGCCAAATTATTTTGTTCAAAAATCGGTTTCAAGGATTATGTAACCAAATTAATTTTGTGAGGTAAAGTGCTTGAATGACAATGGTGATTATATAAGTAAATATTCAAAGGAATACAACGATTTTGTTACGAGGAAACCTTGATCAATGTGAGATCACCAGCATAAAAATCCTGGGTGATAACAATCATCAATAACCGATATTATTAGTATACAAAGAAGTGTAGTACAAAGCGAGATCTAAGGCAGCGATTACAAGAGAAAGCTAAGTGTGTGTGTTACAGGTGTGTGCATTGTATATCTATTCTACTGCCATAGCCTTTTTATATAAATAAAATGTCACAATCTAATAACTAACATCCCTATTTCTCAACCCTAATCTAGTCCATTGCTCCACATAGTCATTACATGCTTGACCACATCTTTTAATGACTTTGATAGAGAAATAATTGGTTGGACTCGGTCATTATCCGTTTTACCTATGTTAATATTAATAAAAAAAGAGAACAACATTTGTATTCAACAAAAAGTACCGATGATCATTGATCCTGGAAAGGTCTGAAACACATGCTAAGGATAACTAATCTAGATTATATGCCAGAATAATATATCCACAACATCAAATTTCCGAGCCCTAACAAAATTGAAGATCAATAGATCAAGTTCCTCAAAAGCAAAACCTCTACATTTGCATGGAAACATGAGGAAATGACAGGTATGCCTAAAAATATTGATACTCACAAATTGGGTTTGATAAAATTTTCAGGGCAATTCAACATTAAAGAAGAAAGTTCGCACCCGAAAGAATGGCAAGTGGAGAGTTTGTGTCGACTACACGGACCTCAACCAAATGGAACCCTCAGACTAAGAAGACACGACATTCTTGACTCCAACACACATATATTGTTACACTACAATGCCTTTTGGTTTAAAAAATGCAGATGCCACCTATCAAAGATTGGTCAACATGATGTTCAAAGAGCAACTAAGGTACACCATGGAGCTATATATCGCTAGCATGGTGGTAAAATAAAAGAAATTTGGGGATCACATTCGGGATCTTCAATAAGCCTTTGACATTCTTGACAAGTATAACATGAAGCTGAACCCCTCTAAGTGCCACTTTGTAGTGGGGGCGGACAAGTGTTTGGGATACATGGTCACCAAATGTGGGATAGAAGCAAGTCCCGAGCAGACCAAAGCCATCGTAAACCTGAAGGCACCAGCAAACATGAAGGATGTCCAAAGGTTATCTGGCAATATCGTAGCCTTAAACATATATATTTCAAGATCCTTAGAAAAGTGTGAAAGAACATGATCCTCATCATACATGACATCATGTACATAAACGTATGATACTGATCGATTACAATGTATTTACTATACTATACGATATCGCGAAATTATATCATAATGGAAATAACAACACAATCACTCATAAGCTTCAATATATTCAAATAACAATGAGACAACAAATTGTCCAGTACTGTTACAAAGACTGTTCCAAAAATTATGACATGCAACGCTATTTATACAAATACCTATGGCACGTATAAGTCACTCTGGCGTATAAGACTTATACACCACGTATAAGTCTTATACACTGGTTTATACTTATACGGCCTTAACATCTTTCTAGGAATGACAATTTCAGCCCTTTACAATTTACATTTGACATATTTAGCCCACAAGACCTAGCATTAGACATTAATGCTCTAACAAACTCCCCTTCGGATATTGGTGGGTCTTTGTCTTCAATCCATACCAAAAAATATCTTACGATACTCTTTCTTATCTTCTTCAAAAGATGGCTTTGTCGATCTTTGTTGTGATGTTGGACGAGATACTCCAGTCGGCATAAATTGAAATATGTTCCACGATGCCTGAGTAACTCGGTCCTAACGTTTAGCATCCAACTCAGCCTCCAATCTTTCTTGTTCTTCATTAATCGCCCTCCAGTTATTTCCCAAGCCCTACTAGAATGTATCTTCTTATCAAAGCATAAATCCATAACTTTTTGGAACTGGTTGGCTTGTGTCTTAACTTTATCATCACTGCACTGAATCTTGTTCAAATGTAATGCCTCTATGTCTTTCATCGAACAATTTACCAACCACATCGGATCATATACTCGAATAACATCATACTTTTCATTCCCACGATCCAAGTAAATGCTTGCTTCACCAGTCAACGCTATATAGGACCAACAAAGGAAGTAAGGATAAAAATCATGTTCCATTGGGTACAATGATATCACATGTAGCGAATCTGGTCTTGTATATCTCAACGTCCTTATCAGCTTACCTTCTGTATTCTTACGATTTCCTGACTTGAACACCTTAGGCAAATGAGGTGTCCATTTCTTGAAACCACGTTTAGCCTCACTAACCATAAATTCCCAAATCTCCTTCACCAGACCACTCTATGGTTTATACAAAAGATCATAATGCATACAAATATTATACGCATCAAACCAAGGTAAACTCTTTAACTCCATTAAACTATTGAAGTATTGTACTCCAAATAGTATATGTATCCCGATCTTTCGAATCTTACTTAGATAAGCAATACCCAGCCACTTCCCTAATGCAACATCCTTATGAGTTTTATGATAATACTTCACAAGATTCAGGTAAACTTGTTTAGGAACCTCAACTCGATCAGGAAACCAATCCTTTATTTCATCCTTACTAAACTTCTTTGATTTTTTTAAGGATTTAGTTCCATCTCAATTTCCTCATCAAGAACATCGTCAAACGTATCAAATTCTTCGTTTTCTCCAACATACTTGACCGCTTCTGGTTTATCAATAAATTCCAGATCAGTATTCAACCAGTCTTCATTAATTTCTGGTTCAGGAATATCCTTCTCAAAATAAAATGCCAAATCCTCCACAGAGACATCTAACATTTTTGCCAGTTCAGACTTATCGATCGGAATCTCCCCTTCTTCCAAATCGTTAACCATATTTGAAACACGAAAGTTAGAAGTAATCAAATCTTCCAACTCCTCCAAAGGTTTATCAGACGTGCAGTTTTTGATTCTGACTCCTGTTGTGGTTCATCATGTTGAACATCCACCAACAGAATTAGTCTTCGTTTCAGACTTACCAGATAACGCACCAGCACCACCTTGAGGTGTATCATCATAATCTAAATAATCAAAATCATCGTTATCAGAATCACCAAAATCTACCATTTCCTCATCCACTTTTTTTCCTCCTACTCCTCCTCAACAAACTTTAACTCACCCTTATCTTGAACAATTGGTTGTTCAACAGGTATTACAATCACAGGTTCTACCACATGTTCAGTAATATGTATATCAGCATGACTAGATTCCCCAGCTTTCACAAAAGCTTCTACAACATCATCGACAATAATAGGCTCTTCGATTTTAGACTTACTTTTCTCAGCAACCGTTTCAACATCATGATCAATACGAAAAGAAGCTTCAGCCACACCAATAACACCACCACATACTCTTTCATACACGATGTTACCGGCTTCAGCTCTGTCAACCTCTGAGTTTAAACGAATACCCAATTTCTACTCAATGATAACAAAGTATTTCATATGCTCAACAAGTAAATCATCAGCCAACGTCCTTTATCCTTCACTCTTAACCAACCTCATTTTCATCTCAACATTATCAGCCTTCAAACGATCATTCTCTTTGACAAGACTTGTAATCTTAACATCTTGATTAGTAACTTTATCATTCAACTGATCAAAATCTTCTCTTGTTGGTCCATCTAATTGCAAATAGATATCAGAGAATGATTGTTGAGAGAATTTAGGATCAGCTTTGGAGTGTCTTGACGCACATGCTCATTAATAATTGGAGTTGTCTTTGACGCAAATTTTTGAGTTGTTGGAGTTTTCATCAACTTGCCAATAACATCATCCATATTCACCACAAATTTAGGAGTCTTTTCAGGTTCAGCGGCCTTTTATGTCTCTGGAGTCTTTTCAACATTCACCTCCTGATCTTTAACAAATACATCTTCTGGTTCATCTTCTAAGCAAGAATCAATCACAGACCTTTTTACCATATGGTTTACTCTCCTTCTCTTAGGATTGCTAGTTTCGGGAACATAAGTTTCATATTTTTCATCAAACTTTTTCTTGGTTCGCTTCTCCTTTCGAATATCATGCATAGCCCTAGGATCAGCCCAAACAGTCTTAATAGCTTCATTGACGGATTCAGTTTCCTCAAAATCTTTTCACAGAATATCGTTTGTTGACCCAAAGATTATATCCTCCACGTAGACCTGGACTATCAGCAAATGACCATCTACTTCCTTCATGAAGAGTGTACAATCGATGGTGCCACGCAAAAAGCTATTGTCTAACAAGTGCTGAGATAATGTGTCATACCAAGCTCTCAAGGCTTGATGTAAACCATAAAGAGCTTTGTCAAGCAGGTATACCTTGTCTTTGTGAATAGGATCGATGAACCCCGGTGGTTGTCCTACATAGACTTCTTCACCCAATTATCTGTTAAGCAAAGCAGACTTAACATCTAACTGGTAGACCTTGAATCATTTCCAAGATGCAAAGGCTAAGAAAATTATGATAGCTTCAAGTCTAGCAACAGGAGCATAGAATTCGTTGTAATTGATTCCTCCCTTTGATTGAAGCCAAGAACCACCAATCGAGCTTTGTTCCTGAAAAAATTATACCATTTTTATCACTTTTGCACTTGAAAACACACTTGGTATTAATGCATAATTTGTTATCTGGTAGATCAACAAGTTTCCATACCCCAAGCTTTTCAAGCTTTTCCATACCCCAAGCTTTTCAAGCTTTTCCATACCCCAACTTTCTTCAATTAATGCTTTTTTATATGTCTTCGGTTTAATTTATGAAATGAAATATTTGAATGAACACCGGTTTGAAGTGGAGCAACTTGAGTATAATAACAACTGAAACTTTGGTCAATTTGATTTCGAGTGCGTACTCCAGTATTAAGATCCCCAATAATATACTCTTCTGGATGACTTCATCCGAAACCACTACATAAGTTTGGAGATTTGTGACATTCTTATCAATAACCACTTCATCAGAAAGCACAGGATCAGAACTAGGTGTTGGTTGAACTAAATACTCAATCACATCACTGTGATCTTCACCATCATCGTCAAAGGAAGGTGTAGCAGGCGATTGATGTGCTAAAAGTAGTCAAATAATTATTAACTAAAATTACGCTAAACTAGACACTAGTAATACTCTAGACTCTTAAACTTAAGTTAAACTACTAACTTAAAATGGTGTTTGATTTCAATATGTTTGGTCTTTGAGTTTTGAACATGATTTCTTGCTATGAACATAACATTAGTATTATCAATAAGAATAGGAGTGTTCAAGAAATCATACCATAATCAAGTAGTTAATTCTGAATCACGAGGACCTGAGCACAGCAGGCAGATAAAACAATGTATTCAACTTCAATAGTTGAAATAAATACTTTTGTTTGCTTTTTGCACTGCCATGAGACCATCCTTTCTCCTACTAATTGACAATCATCAGATGTTGACTTTCGTCTCATGTTGCATCCATCATAGTCACTATCTGTGTTTGCAAGAAGATCAAAGGAATTGTTTTTTGGATACCAAATTCCCAAGTCTGACTTTCCCTTCAAGTATCTAAAGATTCTCTTGACAACAATTATATGTGAAACCTTGGGATTGGCTTGAAATCTTGCATATACATAGATAACAAACATGATATATGGTCTTGAATAAGTTAGATACATTAGTGATCTCGTTTTGGCTCTGTATTCGTTTTGGTCTACATGCTCCAACTTTTCATGTGTCAATTGGAGTAGAATTTGTCATCAAATCTTGGCACTTGAACTTGGTTAAGATGTCTTGAACATGTTTGGATTTATTAATTAATATTCCGTCCATTTGTTGCTGAACCTGCAATCCAAGGAAGAAGTTCATCTCTTCTATTGAACTCTATACACATATTTTCATTGGTAGAACCAAAGATGATGTCATCAGCATACACTTGAAGTAGAAGTAATCTCTTCCTCTCATTTTATAAAACAAGGTCTTGCCAATGGCTCCCTTTTGAAATCCATTAGAAAGTAGATGATTTGACAACTCATCATACCAAGCTCTTGGAGTTTGATGTGATCCATATAGAGCCTCATTAAGTTTGTATACTCTATTTGGATACTTAGGATCCTTAAAACCTGATGGCTGAGTGAAATACACCTCATCTGCTATTTTTCCATTTAGGAAGCAGATTTTACATCAAGTTGAAACACTCTTATATTCCTTGATGCAACATATTCCAAAAAGATCCTTATGGCTTCCAATCTGGCTACTGGAGAAAATACATCCTCAAAGTTAATTCCCTCTTCCTCTAGGCATCCAAGAGAAACTAATCTTGCTTGTTCTTCATGACAATCCCTTTCTCATCCCACTTGTTTCTAAAAAACCAATTGGTGCCAATTACATATTTTCCTCTTGTTTTATCAACTAGTTCCCAGACATGTAAGTTTCTAAACTGTGCTAATTTCTCCTGCATTGCTTCTACCCAACTGTCGTCTTTTAAGGGTTGAACAATGTTCTTTGGTTCTATTTGGGATAGAAAACAGGAGTATAAACAAATGTTTGCAGTTTCAGAAGCATTTCTGGTCACTCTTTCATGAAAATCACCAATGATGTTTTCAATGGGATGATTCTTTTGGACATTAGAGGTTTGAATGATTTGAGATGAGGTCAGATTTGGATCCAATTTGAATTATTCAATTCAGGTTCTTCAATAGTCAAATCTTGTGCATTATTGTTCATTTCAGATTCTTCCACATTCCGATTTGTCTTTGATGTTGACGCACCAGCATATGCCAAATTTAGATTCTGAAATAAATTTTCAAACATCGATTGGTGTCAGTTTGATTTTTGTCAGCTTGATTGTCAGTTTGATCTCCAGATGTTTCATTGTGGTCTTGTTTTTGAGGATCAACATTTTGCATTCCATTTTCTTCTTCTTCACAAATCTTCCTTTTAAATGAGAACCGAAAGTCATGGATAGTAACTTATCGGCCCATAAGAACCGAAACTTTGTTTTTAGTAGGATTGGGTTTGCTATCCAAAAGGGGGTTGCAACGCAGCTTGTTGTCCGTTTACCTGCCACTTCATTGTAAATCATTTGGATGTTTTTAATGAAAATATTTAGACCTAAAAAATGAGAACTCAGTGTCTTCATTAGCAACTTTAGACCATAATTTGTCTAAATCAATCTTCTTTTCAACAGTTGTTTCAGGAATACTTGTTCTATAAGATTGTTCTTCAATGTCTTCAGGATTGATCTTGAATGATTTAATCAATTTCTGTAAATCAAATAGCCAACTTGCTCCATCAACTATATTAAACTGATTGTCATTGGAAATGATATCAGATGATTCAATCACACTCAAGTAATCTTTCACATAGCCTTTGTTTGCCTTTGAGTTGAAGAATATCCAACAAAGAAACAATCTAGTGATTTTGCTTGGAATTTTTCAGATAATCTTTGGTATTCAATAAGGAAATTTACATCCAAATGGCTTGAGAAACTTGCTGTAGGATTTTCTTTTGTACAAAATCTCATCGGGAGTTTTGTTTTGTTCTTTGTTGAGAAGGATCCTGTTCTGAACATAACAAGCAGTGTTGATTGCTTATGCCTAAAAAGATACAGGTAGAAAAGCATCTGCTAGCATGGTTCTTGCATCCTCTACGAGTGTTCAATTCCTTCTTCATGCAACCCTATTGTGCTTAGGAGTTCTTGGCGCATTTAATTGTTGAAATATTCCTTTTGTAAGACACAATTCAGTAATAACTCCATTTTTGAACTCATAATCATTGTCACTTTTTATCACCTTCACCCTTGCATCCAGCTTATTCTCAATTCTTGTCACAAAGCTCTTAATCAATTCTGCAGCTTAATCCTTTGAACCCCGGAAATACACCCAAGTAAACCTTAAGTAATCATCTATAATCACCAAAAAGTACTTGTATTTGCCAGTTCTTGGAATACTTACAGGA
This sequence comes from Bidens hawaiensis, assembly GCF_021521415.1. Taxonomy (NCBI): domain Eukaryota; kingdom Viridiplantae; phylum Streptophyta; class Magnoliopsida; order Asterales; family Asteraceae; genus Bidens; species Bidens hawaiensis. Next base: position 1,658,065 of record NW_027491189.1, on the reverse strand, counting down.
CCAAAAAGATCCATGTGAAGCATCTCAAGCACTTGTTCAATGGAGTTTATTAGTTTTGTTTTGTGAGATGATTTGCGTTGTTTCTCTTTTTGGCATGAAACATAGTTGTCTTCAAGCTTGAACTCCCTTGTAGGTAAACCAATAACATACTCACCTTTTACAAGTTTGTTCATATTCTTCAAATTCACATGACATAACTTTATGTGCCATTGCTTGGTTTCATTTTAAGATTCTTTAGAAACAAAGCAGGTTCCACCCCTAGAAATGACATCTGTCATCTTTAACTCATACAAGTTGTTATTTCTTGGTGCCATCGTCATGGTCATGCCAGGTGGAATCACAAACTCTAGTTTTCGTATAAAGCAATGTGATTAATCAAATCCAACCTTATAACCTTTATAACACACTTGTGATATGCTCAAAAGGTTAAATTGGAGACCTTCAACATATAATAAATTATCAAATGAAACTTTTCTATTTGTGAGAATTACCTTCCTCATAATTTTCCCTCCATTCTCGTCACTACCAAAAGCAAGTGGGCCTTCAAACTTCACTTCATAGTTGACAAGTGCCTTCTTGTCACATGTCATGCGCCTCGAACATCCATTATCCAAAAATCATTGAGATCCGTGGATTGTTCCTGCACAGTTTAAAAAAAAGGTAGATTAGTTTGGTGATGAATCACAAGCAAAATTTTCTTGTAAATCATTAGACACAGAAATAACATTTGGTTTTGGATCTTCATAGACTATTTCACATGAATCATCAGTCTCATATCCAATCTCAACTTTCTTTTCAAAATAGGGAACAATGCTTGTGCATTCTTGTATGACATGTTCCCTCTTCAGAATCAGTTTTTGAGTCTCATCCTTGGGCTTCCATAGGAACCCTCTTGATTCAAAACCACTTTTCAACAGGAATTTTTCATCACCATTCATCTCTTTTCTTGTTTCCTTTTTAAAACTGTCATCTTGATATATCTTTTCTTATCAGATGTAGTTGAATCTGCAAAGTCAATGGACTTTTCTAAACTCTGAGATATAACTGATGGTGTCTTCTCCAACTTCTTCACAAACATATTCTCTTTCTTTTCAATCACATCATCAACCTTCTTCTTTTATTTACCAGTTCCATCATCAATTTGCATTCCTTTCTGCAAGTACTCTTCATACCTTTTCTTATACAATCCAAAGTCTTGACCAAAAAGTGTGGAGTTTGGAACAATGAAAGGTTCTGGTATAATTCTCTTTTGGCATGAATCTGTGTGATGCCTACACAAATCACACATTCTGCACCATTCCTTTTCCATGTGTTCAGTCTAAGAGTTTCCCTTCTCGAATCTTTTACTAGGTCTTGGGGGATCGACACCAATAGCTTTCTTGTGAGTAATTGGTTTTCCAAAATGAATTGGGATTGGTTGGAAAACATCTATCTTAACAGTACTTATGTCATCAGATCCCTTAACAAATATGACTTTCTCAAGCTTCACACAACCAACAATTTTCTGTCTTTCTTTCTATGAGCTCACATATCTTCTTGCAAAATACTCAATATCCCTAATATCAAACAGTTCATGATTTGAGAATATTGGGTAAATTGGTGCATACTTATTTTCTCTCTTTGTTTCTTCTCCATCCCTTTTTGTTGAGACATTTGCCTTCATGTAAGGACTTATTTTTGTTTGAGTGATTGCACTACTCTTGTTTCTTTGAGATCCTTCACAAATGTCAAATGATTTGTGGTCTCTTCTCATTTGATCATTATTTTTCTTCATTTTGGGTGTTATTTGGGGTAATCTAGGAATCTTGTCCTTTGAGTTCTCTCTTTTCTAATCTTCGTTCTTGTTACTCCCACAACTTGAGAATTTGTCACTTGAGTTACTGGCATCATCCACAAATGATTTAATCAAATCCTTTTCTTTCATAATGGCATCAACTTCAACATAATATTTACTCTCACTTTCTTTTGTGTCATCAACCTTCATTACAAATTTTCCTTCTTTATTCATAACAACCTGCTTGTAATTTTTAATGAATTCTTCCTTTCATTGAATACAGTCTTAAACTGATTCAAATAAGCTTCTCTATTTTCTTTGTCAACTTTTAATGAGTAATTATCATTGAAGGGATGTGGTACAACTTTATACTTGTCTTCAGGCTTTATTTTCACCAATTTCCCACATATGTTACCAGTCGCAACCAAGTTCTTAGGAAAATCAACTTCAACTTGAAGTTGGGTATTTTTCACGTTTTCTTCCAAGTACATTTTCTTCAAACCCTCTATTTTTATAACAAACCGGTTTTCCAAATTAATATTTATTAATCATTTCCCGACCCGTTTCCATGTTCAGGTTATTTTAGATAAAACATCACGTTTATCGAGATACTTAATTATTATAATTGTTTATTTAATATATATATATATATATATATTTATAACTTTAAATATATTACAATTTTAGTCCAAACTTAAATGTTTATGTCTATAAACTCCCATCCTGAAGGACTAAGTTGCAAATATTACCATTCTTATCATTCTAACCCATTTAACCCAAGATCCGATCCAGATACCCATGACCCGTATCTGGAGCCCATCCTCAAAACGGTACCCGTTTAGCTCAACCCGATCTCAATTGAGTTATCTTGGACCATAATTTACGTATCTAGCATGGAAATCAAATCAAACAATATGTTATATCGGTTATTTACCGCCTACCGACAATCTCAAGATGGTAAATAAATCAATATTATTCGTTTTCTTAAATTTCATAAGCCGACTTAATCATGGAATTGTTTACAAGTAATCGTTTATATTAATTCAATTAAACTTGCAGTTATAGTTATCAAACCCTAGCCGACCTTTACCCTATATTTAATTGTATTAGTTTAGCCTGTTGATCATCGTTCATAACCACTTCACCGTCGGCCACTGTTGAGCCTCGTTACCCTACCTCCGGTCATCGTAAAAGGTAATTGATCATATGGTTTGAATAGCGTTAATGTCCTGATGAAAAGCCCTAAGTTTGTTTGGATTAATTTTACATGGTTTGATCAATTGGAATTCTAGGGTTTATGTAATCAATTTTGTGTTGAACTGGCATTTGTTTATAACTCATTGTTCTCATCTTTTAATCAATAGATCATCTGGCTCAGCTGGTTATTACATGGGTGTTATGGGGCGGAGATCGCAGGTTCGACCCCCTGCACCCGTTTTTTTTGAAAAACTTTTTTTATTATTCTTTGTAAGTAATTTAATAAATATATTAATATCAATAATAACTAATTAAAACCATTTTAATATAAAATGACTTGTTAATACTCGCTTAACTCACATTTTCAATAGTGTATATTCGTTTATAAGCATATATGTATATATAAAAATATATATTAACTTAAAATCTAATATTTATATATAAAAAATCAAATAAACTATATATATACCTATATTTAAAAGTAATATTTTCGAGATATGTTTTATTAAAATAACTAATTATTTTTATGTAACAAATCTTTATGTATAATATTAGATTATTATAATATTTACTTGTTAATGGTTATCGAGTTGTTGTAATCGATCTTATACTTTACTTAGTGTATCCTTTTGCTCTTATTCCTCATTAGACTTTATCGCTCGCGTGTGACTTTCCCGCATTCTTATTATCTTTAATACTTTTGTTCGTCTTTGAGGTGAGCACCAATTCCCCTCTTTTTACTCGTTTTCTTACGTTTTGGGGATATATGCGTAAATTATATTTCTTATATATATACATATACTCAAAACTGCAACTATTGTCTTATGTGTTAACAACTTATACCTTACTTGTTTATGTGCTTACTTTCTTTATATGCTTCCGCATTCGGAGAGGTCCAACATAATCTCATAATAGTATGATCATACGCTAGTCGTTAGCTTTTGTGCTTCTCGGCATCTAAGTTATGCTTGCTTATTTGGTTAATTTGTTATTCTCATATGACTTGTTGCAATACTTATTTTTTATATATATACTATATGTACATTTAAACTGGTGTATTGCTCATTCAACATGTGTTGTTGATAAAATTCTATTTTATAAGCATATGCAGGTTATCGTAGGAATTTAATGCAGGTTGGTGAAGATTTAGTGAAGAATTTAAGTTAGATAATAATTAATCAAAATCATTTGTGATATAAGTTGTATTGTTGTATGATTATGGATTATGTATTTGTTGTATTTGAGTTATTTGAAAACTTAATTTAATTAATAGATATTGTCATTTAAATATTGTATAATAGTACCTTGAGAGCTGTGACAATCAGTTCACGCCCCGACATTTCTGCCGTAGGTTGGGGTGTGACAGATTGGTATCAGAGCTGAAGGTTTAAGATAGGTCGTTAGTGGTGCCTTAGTAAAATGCTTATGAGCCCCATACGTGCTTATCTGTTTACCTTTATGTGTTCAATTTTAAAATTGTTTACAACTTTCCTAGATAATTATTGATTAATTATTGTATTGTTATGCACACACACACAAACTCAGAGGCTATGCCTCAACATTCAAAGAAAACTTTTCGAAAATTAGATTGATTTTATTTTCGGGAAATTCCTTAAGAATTCCCACCTGTTGTTTTCGCTCGTACACCTTAGGGCTAGGTTATGTGGCATGTTCCTACGATAAATGAAATGGGAAGAGAAACTGTGAGTAGGGCACTGGCAAAACGGTTCCAAGAACCAAAGGTAAGACGCTATTCCTTACCTGGGTATTAACCTGACCAAAATATTCAACCCTATGGACCCGAGCGAGACCCATAAATGCCATATGACCGAAACCCTAAGCTGTCAACTGTGACCGTATTAGTGGTTGCAATCCCTATAATATTTTTAATCCGAATTCACGGTGGCTCATGGCTAAATTCGGTTTTCCCGATTATTGTGTTCCGTTATTTAAATGGTTAGTTGGGAGAAAAATCTGTTTGAACAATGAATTAACGTTAACCTCAGATCTTAGATCTGATTTATACGATTAACTTCGACTACGGATCTAGTTCATAATTTCACTTGATTGTATGTTTGTTATGTGTTATATATTAATTATATGTGAATAATATTAGTATTGAAGCTTGAGAGGAGATTTGGGCAGGGGTTCGATAATATATCTCAAAACTTAAATAAACGGTGGACTGAAACCACTATAAATAGAAGATGGATCTTGTTCGTTACACATTCCGTAACGAACTAGCATCCACTTCGTTACATACATAAATTATAAATAACTTAACGAATCAACCCCTGATTCGTTAAACATCCTTAACGAATCAGGAGGGATATTAACTTAGATCTAGTCTATACTTTAACGAACTACAATAATAACTTAATACTTTATTACATAAATAAAACGACAAATACATAAACGATAGATACAAAGACTCGTGACGCAAAACCATGTACTACAAGACACCCCCTCTTCTTGAGCTCTTTGTCTTTACTTTACTTGAAATGCTTGGACAGCCAATCTCTGCAACTATGAATCCCGTTCTCATAACATACATGCACGACGCGTTGGAACTACATAGCCATATCATAGTCTTCATTGAGCTTGAACAATATCTTATTCTTGTGTAGCACGTCATTGTCGGTCTCGGTTAAGTTATCAAGCCACATTGGATCAATGATCTTGATTAGCTCGGTCTTCAAACCTTTGCCCAAAACATTGATGGCCTTTCCAGTTCGGTTATCGTAATACCAGCGGTTGAAAGATAGATGCATGTGTTGATTCAACGTCTTCACTGGTACCCACTTCATGGTCTTTGGCGGCTTTACTTTAAGGACCAATTTTCTCCAACCCGTCCTTGGATCAATTTCATCTATACGTTTTCGGGTTGGAACCTGAGGCTTTAGGAACTTGAAGCCAGAGTAGACTTCGAACAAAAATTGTTGATGAAACCAATCTGCTATTCGGTTACCCCCTCGGTTGATAAATGGACGACACGCGAGGGTACGAACATCCCAACGCGGTAGATTAAGAACATCCATTATCTTCTCATAGTATTGGATCCATTTTTCCCATTTAACAATACATACTTTTAAGATCATAATCAAATATCCAAGAAATAATATCACCTTGAACCTTTGACACATTCTTGAATGAAGTCACTTGGTTAGCTTTGGCACGAGCAGCTGCTTCATCCTTATGCTTCTGATCTACATATCTACAAGCCTAGATAATCTTACGAGTTTTCCTGCTTCGATACCCAAACCACCTTCCAATATCAGCATCATTCGGGTTTTCAATCGAATTGAATCTCATATCAACCACATTTTTACCCTTATATACCTTAACCGGATTATCCTCAGCTGCTTTAAATGTTTCCTCATTAAATATTGGAGCACCCTGATCAACATTGGTGTGTTGAAACAGGTCAGGATACTCCTCAGCTGTGACATCTTCAACCTCGACCTCCTCATCTTCTTAAATAAAATCCGTATTCATTTGAATAGTCGGATCATTTAAAATCTCCTCATCGTTCTCAACTTCCACATCCGGCTCCGTCTCTAACACAGTCAACTCATCGTCATTTAAACCAAGAAGTAGTGAAATCTGCTCTCGTGTTAGAGACCTTTCAACAAACTGACCGACCTCAATCTCGTTCCATTCACCACACTTCTGACCACCCCCGATCTAGCAACAAAGATTACAGTGTCATCTTTGATCATCTCAATCGGTTTAGCAGCTGTGTAATCTTGATAAACAATGATCTGCTTGTCCGAGTCACCAACTCCACTAGTACCAGCACCTGAGGATGAACCATGAGATTTTTTAGGCTCACCTCCTACACCATACTCGTCCGGATCTTGTTCATCATTCTTGATCCTTTTTAGTGCATCATCCCTGCAAGTTAAGTGCAAGATCAGATCCTCCTGTTCTTTGATCTTCACCCCCTGAGATTAACAAACTCCCGAAGCTCTTTTGTTTCCTTTTGACAAAAAGATATATATCCCATAATTCGTTTTTGAGTCATACGGTCAGCAGACATTTGATTTTCGTATAAATGAAGTAGACTCAGAACCATATTCATCTGTTGATCATGAGCTATAGAAAGAAACGAAGCTAGGATAGGTTGAACGGGACCTTGAGGTCGGTTAAGCCTCAAGAATGAGAAATCCATTGGCTGTGTAGGCAACATATTCGGTGTAGAAGAAACCACCGAGGTAGCAGTTGAAGGCCATGGTATAGGAGATAGATTGGTTTGAGGAATCATACCAAGCCTAGGATCGGAAGTAAGCGTGGTCGTCAAAGTAAGCTCCAGAGTGCTAGTAGTAAGCGGCACCGTCGGGCGTTGAGGAGTGGACGACCTTGGAGGCTGAACTCCAAACGAGATGCCAGCACCAGCCAACACTCGACGCTTAGAAGAGCCTTCAGAAGCCAACTCTTTGCCCTTTCTCTTTCGTTGAGCTACAATTGTAGCAGCTAACGCTGCTTCAACCGCAGCATGTTGTTCTAGAATAGCCGCATCACCATCACCACCATTACCACTATCACCGCCATCATTACCACCATCATCACCATCGTTCCCACCTGGTCCCTCCTCACGCTCAGAATCCGAATCTTCTTGGATCCAACGATCATTGTCAGTACATACATAATTAGGATTTACAATATGACCAATCAAACGTTTGGTCCTTGGTCTATCCTTTCGATAAATCTTCATTCTACGTACCATGTCAGCCGTCATGTGATCTAATTCCAACACCTCCTCTACCAATGCTTGATCGATGACCAAATTTGGAATCAAGTCTTGAATAATTAACTGAAGGAACCGTGGATACATTAAGAACTTCTTCTTTTGAATCATTTGTAGACACTGTTCTTTAAGATGGTAGAAGATCATCTCTGAAAAATTAAACAGCTTGTTAAGAAAAAGTTCCACAAAAGCCGACCGCAACATGATACGGCATTCATCAAACCCGCCTTTACGTCCTCCCAAGCAATGGATCAACACATGCAATAGATACTTGTAAGTAGGACACAACCCATTCTTGTTATACATAGACTCTCCGATGTCACCACCATAAAATACACGACGAAACAGACCTTTGATCAACTCTTTATCAAATTCACACGGATAATCATCAGTATCACCAAAACTAAGTACTCGTCGAATCACACTAATATCAACAGTAATAGGCGTTTGGTTGATTGTGGCTGTTATTTGGTTCTCATCTTCAATGTATCTTGCTATACTCCAAAATTGACGAACTATACTGAAACGAACATCAGGATTTGTTGTGATTGCATAGTGAATACGTGAGCATCGTAGAAACTCCAATAACCCTCCAAAGATGTTCTTATCCGCAAAATTTGTACCAGCGAAGGCACAAATATTGTGTTTCTTATCATAAGGAAGCACATGCATATTTTGCTGTTGTTGTTGTTGTTGTTGTTGCTGTTGTTGATCAGCAACTGGTGGATCTTGGTCCATGTTATCAGCCATAAGTCTAAAATAAATAACGTCGATAATCAGTAATATTCAACAATCATATAAATAAAAATTTGTAAAATTTTTAAAGTTATCACTTAAAATTAATAAGAGAACTAATTTAAGTTGTCATTCATTAACAACAAACTGATTCGTTACAACATTATAACGAATCGCCTGTTTTGCTATCAAGTAAATACATGACGAATTAAGAATTAGCGAATTACTATGAAAAGGTAACTAACTAACCCTCTAGTACGTTATAATTTACAAATACCAATCTGATTTGTTAGAAAAGTTAATTCGCTTATTCTAATTCATTTGAATTGCTTAACGATTTGGACATGAATTAGTTCCAATTCGCTAAGCATAACGAATGGCCAAAACAGCTTAATCTTTGACTTATCTGGTCATGGTCAAAATTACCAAGAACACCAATAGTCAAAAAAACAAATATGATATCAATTACCCAATAATCATCGATGAATATCCGAACAAATGACCACAAGGATCTCGGAAACTCATTATGATTTAAATGGTATCGATTTGGTGGTCCAAAACATGATATAAGTCAATTAAATTAGGGGTTTGAACGAAGAATAAAAACCTGATAGTAACAGTTAATTATTAACCCAACAATCAGCAATCTAAACATGATCAAAGATCACCATGGATCTCGGAAATACATTTCAATGACAATGACATCAAATATAGTTACTTAACATAGTATTAAGCACACCGATGAAGGTTTATGTAAACCTCGAACACACGGTAACAAATTACTATAATTACCCTATCAAATCTGTATCGTTTTTTATGAAAAACACAAAGATGTGATCATCTATACCTTAGAGACACAGAGATATAATCAAAACACTAAAAATCAAAGATCAAATATTCTGGAAAAATTGGCCAAAGTAACAGTGCTATAAGGAAGACGAAAAGTGAATAGTGAAATGAACCGCCTTCACAGTTCCCTATATAGTCTGACATAACACGTTTTCCAGTGTAACGAATCATCTGATTTGTTTGAATTTTTAAATAACGAATCAGATGATTCGTAATCTTAAGTTAACACGTAGCATAACGAATTACAAAGTGATTCGTTAAAATCTTAACGAATTAGAAGCCATTCGTTACAAAGTGGCGGAAGCGAATTAATCTTAACGAATTAGAACACAACTCGTTATAAATGGCTTTAATTAGTTACTTTAACGAATTAAAATTAACGAATCATCTTATCAATTAATTAATCAATTTATGTAATTTTAAATTAATTAATTAAATAAAAGAATTAATGAAATCAATTAACTTAAGTAAATCAATGAAATCTCGTATCCCGAAGATCAAATACCTTAACATGTTTTATGTTTTGGAAAACTTAACTTAAAGAATTAAATAATATGTAAAAACAAAAACTAAAAACATATTTACAAAAAGCAAAATAGAACAGAAACTAAAAACATTTACAAAATCATAGAACATATCCGAAAACGAAAACGCAAAATTTTTTTGTATTTTTATCTTTTGATTGAAAATATTTACAAAAGAAATATCCGAAACTAAAAACATAGAACATAAAATGTTTTTTTTTAAAGTAGTACATATTTTTGGGTTTTTGTGGAGTTTGAGCAGAGAATCATATTGACTGAATTGCCCTTCTATCACAGTTTTATATTTCAGCGATATTATAACTGGCGTTAAGTCGGTCATTGATATTGTTGCCCACTTAAATCTTATAACAAGTCTTCAAGCATTTTTGTGATATGATTAATGGTTTAATTATCGCACAGAATATCAGAAACTATCAGCCTCCAATCTCGATTCAAGTTTAATTTGATTTTTGCCAAATCACCCCAACTTGACTTAAACCATTATAGTGTTGATCAAAATTTAGAGGATTTTATAACTTTTGAGCAATGCATCAAGTTTCCTTTACTGTGAGTGAGTATGCACGAGTCCATCTGTCGGCTTACATACATTGTATCCCCTGGGTCCATTTCTTATTGGTAATGAGACGCGCGCAAGGGAGGAACTGATGTATGACTAACATCGGATTTTGATCAAGTCAGTAATTTGGATTGTACGAAGTATAGTAGTGATCAAGTTTAAGGACTTTGGGTTTGCTCTAAAAGGGAGTGAAATATTCATGCTTATGAATACCCAGATGATTAAGCCGCATAAAGACTCACATTGTCCAGAATTCTAACGCTTGTTATTTGCTTTATTATATTTTTGGGTGATCAACAACTATAAGGCTTGAGTATGACCGGTTATTACATTTCTGCCATCCTCACCGAGATTTTTGATAGAGACTAACACCTCTTTCAATTTGGCTTGTCTTTATGTTTATATCACATATTTTACTCTAACAACTTGTTTAAGACCTATCAATGCACCAATTATTAAGCACTCAGTCTTTTAAGCTTGTTTCTTGCTGGATTTGGGGTCAAACAATCAATGCACTATCATTTTGTCTTTTTGCTTCAAAAACTCAAAATTTTGAGGAGCATAAAACAAAATGAATTTTATCGCCCTAGTTACTTTTAGTCTATAGATTAATGGCTATCCATCAATCTACAAGTAGATAACAGGACCAAAACATGCAGGCATGCTCCACATACTTAAATAACCGACATAGTTTTCAGCGAGAAAATAAAGTAAAAAGCATAACGAACGCCCCAAATACTTTCCATTGTCAAGAAAATGGCTATCCAGAATATTTACAAGAAATTATCAGGACCAAACATATACAAGTATATGTCATTCAAATAGACGTAATTGACATAATTTTCAGCGAACGTAAGCAAAAATCTTTTTGGTTTCCTCTTTTACATACATAAAATACAATCTTTTTGTCTTTTTCGGATTTTTTTATATAGACGAGAAATTCAAAATCTTTTTGAATTTTTCAAAATTTCTCATAAATAAAAAAAATAAAAATTCCACAATTTTTTTGTCTTTTCAAATTTTAAAGTGTTTTTGGATTTTTCAAATTTTAAAACATAAAGACTAAAGACATGAAAACACACTATTTTTGAAGTTTTAAATTTTTTTAATGTTTTTGGATTTTTATCTATACAAACAAAAAGCACAATCTTTTTGGATTTTCTATTTCACCCACAAAAAGCCAACACCAAAATAAAATTTAAAATAAAAAACAAACTTAAAATAAAGATAGTTATCCTAATTTTAGGATATCAGCAAGGGTCTTTAAGCCAAGCAAAAATTGAAAACTTGTTTTATCAAATGCTTTGGTAAATAAGTCAGCTCTTTGAAAATCGGTATGTACTTTCTCAAGGTCAATTAATTTCTTTTCAAAGCAATCCCGTATGAAATGATATCGAATTTCGATATGTTTCATTTTAGAGTGTTGTATGGGATTTTTGGTGATGCTAATAGCAACAGAATTATCAATTAAGATGGGGGTAGTAAGAAACTTCAAACCGTAGTCCCGAAGATGTTGTTGTATCCACAAAACCTAGGAATAGCAACTCGAGGCTGCAACATACTCAGCTTCGGCGGTTGAAGTGGAGACCGTTGTCTGCTTCTTTCACTGCCAGGAAACAAGCCGGCTTCCTAATAATTGACATCCCGCTGTGGTAGACTTGAAATTAATCTTGCATCCTCCATAGTCTGAGTCTGAATAAACGGTAAGATCAAAAGTATCGTCTTTGGGGCACCATAACCCGGTGTCAGGATTTCCCCTCAGATATTGAAAAATACTCTTAACCGCTGCCAGGTGAGTCACTCGGGGACTTGCTTGGTACCTAGCACATAAACAAAAAGCAAACATTATGTCGGGTCGAGAAGCAGTAAGATACATCAAAGAACCAATCTTAGCACGATATAGGGTAGGATTGACAGTATCCTCCAATTCATCCGGTGATAAATTGTGACCCACGGGGAGAGGAGTAGAAGGGGTTTTTCCGGCAGTAATCTTGAATCGGCTCAAGACGCCGTTCACATACTTAGTCTGGTGAATGAAGATTCCTTTTGCAGACTGATGAACCTGCAACCCTAAAAATAAGTTCATCTCTCCCATCGAACTCATATCGAAATTGGTATGCAATGATTTCTCGAACTCCTTACAAAACGCGTCGTTTGTTGACCCAAAGATTATGTCATCTACATAAATATAAACGAGGAGAAGATCATCACCAATATTTTTATAAAATAAAGTGCAGTCAATAGTCCCATGTTTGAAACCATTATCAGTCAGATGGTCGGCGAGCGTGCCATACCAAGCTCTCGAGGCTTGATGTAGACCATATAATCCCTTGTTTAAGCGATAAACTCGGTCAGGATAATTGGGATCTTCAAAACCCGGAGGCTGTAAAACAAACACTTCCTCGTGAAGTTCACCATTGAGAAAAGCACTTTTGACATCCATTTGGTAGACTTTTATGTTCTTATAAGCTGCATAGGCTAGAAAGATTCGTATGGACTCCAATTTAGCAACAGGAGCATATACTTCAGTGTAGTCAATACCCTCTTGCTGATGGAAACCTTGCACCACTAATCGTGCCATGTTCTTACGATCACTCCACGATCGTCTTTCTTACACTTATATACCCAGTTAGTCGGAATCGCCTTCTTGACTCTAGCAGGTTTGTCGATAAGATCCCAAACACCCAAACGTGCAAATTTCTGTAATTCTTCTTGCTTGGCTTTTACCGAAGAAGAATCTTGAAGTGCCATATGAGAAGTCATTGGCTTAACTTGGGATAGAAAACAAGTGAATTTAGCAAGATTTACATATCAGACGAATGTAAATCTGCATAAGCACATAATACATTATTTTCACTTGATGAAGCAACTTGATGACGTGTTTGAACTTCCACATCAAGTTCTCCAATAATGTTTTCTTTCGGGTGATAATTATGAATCCTAAGAGTGGGATTCTCAGGAAAATCAACAGTTTCTGATTAATTAGTGTAATGTTCACCAAACTCGTGAGACGAAGCATCACTGTCAAGTTCAATAACTTGATCAACAATTGGAGTATCATCAGACGAAGTAGATGCATTATCAAAGAGAACTGGAGAATCATTATCAGGATCTTCAGTTGGAGCATCGGTTGAAACTTCAACATCATTAGAACTTGAAAATCTTTGAATTACCAGTTGTTCTTCAAAGTAAGCACAGACTAAATCTTCATTTGGTTGATCAGTTGTTGGAGTAAATGAATTAAATAAGCCATCATAATCAAACATCCAGTCGGGACCTTTCCCTTGAGAAGGAGTAGTGTACTTTTGACAGTCCACATGATACCATTCCTCAACACAACCAAATGTGAAGTTAAATACTCGTTTCTTAGGAGAAGCATAACCCAAGAAATACCCTTCAATGGCTTTTTCATCAAACTTTCCCATATCCTTTTTCAACATCGTACATGGACACCCAAACGGTTCCAGGTACTTTAAATTAGGTTTACGATTATTCAGCAGCTCATAACTTGTCTTCTTGAGTCTCTTAACAGTTAGAACTCGATTGAGTGTATAACAAGCTGTCTTCACCGCCTCATTCCAAAAATGGATAGGAAGCTTTGAATCAGCAAGCATCGTTCTAGCATCTTCAATCAACGTTCTATTCTTTTGTTCAGCAACACCATATTGTTGTGGTACGTATGGCGCACTGTATTCTCGATGAGTTCCCTTTTGTAAACAATAGAAATCCAATACAGTATTTTTAAATTCAGTACCATTGTCACTTCGAATTCTCCTCACCTTTTGTTTGTATAGTGATTCAATCTTAGTGATTATGTTTTGAATAAGAACCGGTGTTTGATCTTTCGAACTCATAAATAAGACCCATGAGTATCTTGAATAATCATCAGTAACTACTAGGAAATACCAATCTCCAGAAATATTCGCACGATTCACTGGACCGAAAGATCCATATGAAGTCACTCAAAAGGAGAATCAATGGAATTTAATAACTTAGAAGGATACACCTTTTTCTTATGTTGCCCTTTTTGCAAGCAATACAGTGATCGGATAACTTAAAATTCTTCAGAGACACACCTTCAACTAGATCATTTGCCATTAGATAGTTCATCTTACGAACATGAATGTGACCCATTCTATGATGCCATAGAATAGAATCTTTCTCAGTTGCTTTCGAGACAAAACATGTTTCGATCGATGTTGATACTTTAGAGCTCATATTTAAGACATAAATATCATTTGATCGAGGTGATCGCATGATAACCATGTCCTCGGTAATCACATACCCCGGTTTCTAAATTAGACATTCTTTATCTGTAAATATTGTAGTGTATTCCTTGTCACAGATTTGCGATACACTCAATAAATTATGGTCTACTTTGTAACAGTAGTTAACTTTCACAAAAGTAATATGCCCATTCGAAACATCACCTTCTTGTGTAATCATACCCCCAGAATTCCCAGTAAATGCCACATAACCCATTTGAATATTTCTCACATTTGTTAAGAGGTCGAGATTTCCGATAATATGACGAGAACATCCGCTATCCATAATCCAGTTTTCACTAGAAATGGTCTTGGATGTATCCTACACACAAACGAAAATGATTAGTTCAAAAAGGCAGCCTAGGCCTCAGTCTTTGACACCTTTTGGTTTTCTTGAGCAAAACTAAACTTTGTCGAATTCAACTGTTGTTCAGAAACTTGAGAATAATTTACAGGGTTCTTAGACTTTCGTCATAGATAAGCAGCTTGAACTACATTTGAGTTCACATTTTTCAGAACAATTCATTTGGAACAAACTTTGGTTTAACATAACCATGAGTTTCATTCAAATGAACAACCTTTCGAGGATTCACGTTTGAGAACATAATGTGAGTATCATCATCATACGACACAAATCGTTTCAGAATCTCTGTTTTCAAAGGAACTGGTTTTGATTGATCTTTGACAAATGGATGAAGATTCTGAGAACTCTTCTGACCACAGTTTCTCACCACATGTCCTTGTTGACCGCAAAGGAAACAGCTTCGCATGTCGACATGATTGTGTTGAGATTTAGCAGTAACATATGATACAGAAGGTTGATGATGACTCACATTTTTGGTAAAGCTCTTAGGTAACTCATCTGATAACTCATATTTCTTTTTCAAATAAAAATCTAAATTAGAACAATTTGAGAAACTTTTCAACATATCTGTTCCAGTTGACCTTACAAATTGTACCTTCTTAGCTTGTTTTAAAACTTTCTTAGCTTTAGTCAAAGGATTAGATGAAACTGATGTTTTAGTTTGAGCATACCGACGTTCAAGATCTTGAATCTTGGAAGTTTCATTGTGAAAAGCGCTCTCAAACAGTTCAGGTTGATGATACTTATTGGAATGTCTTTCTCAGTGAATATCGTGTCTGTCCCCTTTAATTTAAACACACGACCAGTAATTGGCTTGGAAACATTTGGATTTATGAAACGCAATAAATCCTCATCAGAAATTTTGGATTTTTCTGGCTTCTTTGCCCTCACTGGTTTGATCTTAACATGATTATCTTGTTTCACCTTAGTTGTGTGTGAATCATACACAGCCTCCTCAAATTCATGAGGTTCACACAGTATGTGATTAGAACTTGGAATGTTCTTGTTCATGTGTATGATTTCAAGTTCGAACAAATCCTCAATGATGACTTTGTCAACATTTTCAACAAAGACGTTGTTGCTTTGAACATGAGGTTTCTGAATTGTAGTTTGAGCTTTAACAGTTTTAGGTTTAACTGGTTTTGCTTTTTCAGAACTCACAGATTCTTTAACAATTACATCCTTTTCTTTTCTAGCAAAAGGATTTGGTTTGTAATCATTTTGAAAAGGTAGAGGAATTTCAACAAAACCTATTCCTTTCTTTGAATCTTTTTGCTTACCAGATACTTCAATTATTTCGTTTAGCAAAAAGGAAGAGTTTCTGAATTTGCCCAATTTGTTCTTTAAATAAAGAACCTCATTTTCAAGCTCGGTTATCTTTGATCTATGTTTCAAAATTTCTTGAAACTCTTGATCATTGATAGCCATTTTAACTGATAACTCAGCTTTAAGATCATGATTACTTATAGTTAAGGCCTCAATTTTCTCTCTTGAATTCATTTGAGAGGTTAAGGATTGCCTATAAGTGTCTTTTAACGAAGCAATCTCTTTTATTAAATTATCATTTTGAAGTTTTAGGGAGTCTATCTTAGGCTTGTTGGTTTCACAATAAGCACATAAAACATTTGAAGTTGAAGTACTAACCTCATTTTTCTTGGCCATGTAAGCAGATGTGGTTGAATCACTGATTTTTGCCATACACGCGAAAGTGGTTGGAAGCTTTTCACTTGAATTATCTGAATCAGACTCAGTATCAGCATCTGAAGATAGTTCACTTCCATTTGCATCTTGATAATTCTCAGGAAATCCAAACATTGCTAGATTTGCTTGATTGTTATTGCACAACAATCTTTGTGACCTGTCATCCCCATCCAAGTTAGACAACAGTGCTTAGCCTCCAGAAGATGACGATTTCGTTCCAGAAGAATTTCCCGCATCACTTCCACTTTTACCAGATGAGTTCTGATCTTGCTTTCTAGGACCAGTGTACTCCTTCTTCGGCTTATCACATTCTTTAGCAAAATGTCCGAACTCTTGACAGTTATAGCATTTTACCATTAATTTATCACAACCCAACTTCTTATTCAAAGATGGAAGATCTTTACCTGTTCTCAGCATAAACTTTTTCACTTTCCTGACTATCATAGCCATATTCCACTTTAAGTCCATCAGTTCCAAATCATCAGGATCACTTTGGTCATAGTCCTCATCAGTCAAATCGCTTGTGGCAATTTTACTACTAACCAAATTCTCATACGAAGTCATGAAGGCAGATAAGAAAACACAATTTTGTTTAGCCTCCCTCATGTTCACATTTGGTTGTGATGAAAATTGATTTGAAGGTGATGAATTCCCAGATCCTCCAGATGAACAAGAAAAACCAGATGATCCAGTATTTCCAACTGTGTAGAAACAAGCACGTGGATCACTATAGATAGTTGTTGCATTATCGCATGCAGTTTGTGTTAGAAATGCAGTGATAGGAGAAATGGTTGAACTTAATGGCATACTTCCACTATAAAATGCAGGATCTTGACTATCTTTTGATGAATTTTGATATTTAAGATCGTATTCTAGTGCCTCGATCTTTTGCATAAATTCTGATGCAGTCAAATCTTCATTGTTGAAATAATTCTTCTCTTTCAGAACCATCAACAAAGTCGAGTAAGAACTCGGTAATGCACTTTTAATGGTATCAATTTTATCAATCTCAGAAGTTTCCAACCTCATCTTATCCATTTCAGCTATCAAATGATTAAATCTTGTTGTCATCTCTTCAACAGTCTCACCCTTAAGCAGGTTAAAGTTTCTAAATTGAAACTTAAGCATAACCTTTTTGCTTTCAACGGTGTTACCCATACTCCTCATACGAATATGTTGAAATAAAGAAGCACATATCTTTATGCTACCAACTTGGTGAAAGATGTTTTCAGGTAAAGCCATAGTGAGAGTAGAATAATCTTTTGTCTCAATTTCTAACGCTCTCTTCTCTTCAACCGAATATTGCTAGATAGCATTAGGTGTAAAACCAATAGTCTCATCCCCAATCATTGGAACGGTGTAAACCTCATCTAAGCTATACGAACAATCAGGGTGAACTGACCCTAGATGAGCACGGAAACGGGGTTCCCATTTAGCAAAATCGCTAAATTTCAACAAACGTGGACACTTTGAGTGTGAACCGATTTTGGTATCTAGTTGCAACATTTGTTGCATTAACATATTTTGGGAAGCTAATGCATACATACCAGCCATATTTGCTAAATGACAATCCTTTTAAACTTCAAGGGTGTAAAATATAAAATTATTAACGAACTGTGAACAATAAAAGTAACAAACTGTGAACAGTGGTTAATGAATCACAACTTAACGAAGTTAAGATTGTTTAGATAACGAATTAGAAACAGTAATTTTGATGAAATGGTTCACGAATTAAGTCAAGTAACGAATCAAGTGGTCAACGAATCAGATGATTTTCTTTAACGAATCACTAAGTGTCTGCTTAGCGAATTAAGTGACGAATCAACTTCAATTGATGACGAATCAACCTATAGCGAATTAGGTAGTTACAACAGTTGTCACAAACACCTGACAACACTTGCCACGTGGCAAAAGTTGTTATGATTACAGTTAACGAGGTGAGACACGTGTCACACAAATTAGGTAACACGAATTAGAATATGTAACACGAATTGGAAATGTTTAGCGAAATAGTTCACGAATCAGCTAATCATCCTAACGAATCAGCTTAAAGATGTGTACGAATTAGTCAGTAATGTTAACGAACCACTTGAATCTTCAAATCTTCAAACCTTCAAACACGAATTTCCAGAAATCTGGAAAAACGTATGAACTTTTAACCTTGTAACAAATCCGTATTAACACCTCAAAACACTACCAAATCAATCATTTAACCTATCAATTTACTCGGAATCACCACACGAAACCAAATCATACTATCGTGACATCCAATTAACCTTAGATCAAAACCAATTTGACCAAAATCAATACCATGTTTTCGGTCAAAACCAAACTAACACGATTCAATCCAAAACTCAATCCAAACCTTACCAATATATTAACAACAACAAATCCAATCCAACAATCCATAACAAGACCAAATCAAACTCAATTCAATCCAAACTTAAACCGAATATAACCTTATATTGAAGATACCAATTAACATGTCTATAATACCAAATTAACACAAAAATCAAGGGCAAATGAGCACCGAAAGCTCTGATACCACTTGTTTGAACAATGAATTAACCTTAACCTCAGATCTGATCTATACGATTAACTTCGACTACGGATCTAGTTCATAATTGTACTTGATTGTATGTATGTTATGCGTTATTTATTAATTATATGTGAAGAATATTAGTATTGAAGCTTGAGAGGAGATTTGGGTAGGGGTTCGATAATATATCTCAAAACATAAATAAACAGTGGATTGAAACCACTATAAATAGAAGATGGATCTAGTTCGTTACACATTCCGTAACGAACTAGCATCCATTTCGTTATATACATAAAATATAAATAACTTAACGAATCACCCCCTGATTCGTTAAACATCCTTAACGAACTAGTCTATAATTTAAAGAACTACTAACTTAATACTTTATTACATAAATAAAACGACAAATACATAAACGATAAATAGAAAGACTCGATACGCAAAATCGTGTACTAACAAAATCCATGGAACCCATGGGCACTCTTACTATACATTTCTCAACTTGTTTTCATATTTTTGTTGGAGTAATCAAACGTGGTGATTCACAAGATACTCCGACTACCCAAATTTTTATTTTGATAGTTCTTTATTTAGTTTCGTCGGTTAAAACGCCATGTAACGCTCATCGGGCTGACAAACTATACCGCGTTGTTAATTCGTTAATTAGTCGGGACAATCAAATTTCTATGTAACGCTCATGGTATGTCCAACTCAGTTGCTTTTATTCTTTAGTTTTGTTGGGCCATTGAAATTGCCATGGAAAGCTCATGGGAGGTCAACATCCACAATTTATTTTTCATTAGTTTATTCTAAACTTAATAATCTAAAATTTTAAACTGACTTAACTCCTCATGTAGTCATCACACATTAATCTTATTGACTACATCATTTAATAACTATTTACGCAATGTACCCCCTCATCTTATAGTCCTTTACATTTAATATTTGTGGTACAAATCCCCTTACTTCTTAAGACAACACTATTATTTCCACATAATTTAACATTTTACTATTCTTATGATTTCCTCAACATATTCTTCATCTTATAAATCTTTACTTTTGGTCCACGTAGAATGTCTCATTTAAGAAACCACCTTTATCCTCGACATTAATCGTTTGATTCTCACGACCACCGTATGACAGCATGTATCGCCAAAGAGATAACTGTTGCGATCCCCAAGATAGTAACCCAAATTCGGATCCTCCACGCAACAAATTCAACTATTCCCACTAATTCTTCTGCTAGTGACTACAAACCATCTACATCCACTCATCCTCACAACAAGAAACGTAAGAACCTTGCTGCAACAAAACCTACCTACCCGTAAGTCTCCTCAAACAAGAAACCTTACCTCGGTCCTTTCCCGTTATTCTCCATTTGTAATCATCATCACCCAGTTAAATCATTATGCCGTCGTTGCACCCAATGCAACCGTTATGGCCATCTTGCTAACACCTGCTATGTCCCGCCTACTACACAAGCTGTCACGCAACAAACTACCCCTCATGCTCAACCTGATGTTCCTAATACTCGTACTTGCTACCATTGTAAAGACCCAAATCATCTCCGTAATGCGTGCCCACAACTTACCCAAGCTCATCAAGCTTAATCTACAACTAAACACTACTAGTTGACCCACGCTCAAACCCATCAACCTCATGTCCCTCAAGCTCCTCCCATCAATCAAGGTCAACCTTACTTAACCCAACACTACCAAACCCTGCAATCGCAAGCTCAAGTTTACCAGATATATTTCCACCAAACAACTCTCTCGCAAACCATTCAAGCTCCAGTTTTCCAAGAAATGACGAATCCACCTACCTCAACTGCTCCTACTCATGCAACTCCTCATGGTGCCTCATGACACGTCAATTAAGCTAATCAATGATCATGACGACCTTTTCCGTTCCCTTTATCTATCTTAATTTACTTTGTCTTTTTCTTTACGAATTGTAACGCCTCTTTATGACCTTCGATTTATTTCTAATTTGAACTATTTACCTTCTATCTAATAAATAAAGTTTTCTTTTGATTAATTAGATTGTTTATTGAAGCCTACTTATATCGTATTTCTTTACCTTCATTAACCTTAACTATTTACAAGCTACCCCTTATTAAACTTTAAATACTTGTATCTTTACGTTAAAAGTCGTCTTAAAATTTCTTTGCTTTATTAAAATTTACTGAAACTTTTGAAATTGTTTTATTACAAGGATTATAGTTAAAACTCCTAAAAAAATTTGTTTTCTTAAAATCATGTTCTTTTAGTGTCTTGTAACCCACACAATGGGACGAGTTATGTGGACCATCCGACGATCTAAATAATTATGGTCCGGAACATAATTATCGAAGTCCTTGCATAGAAATCATGATACGTAAGATTGTGTGTCATAATATAGAATCGAAGGTAGTTGAGATAATGGTACAAATGTAAAGAAGATAAGGACATGGTGGATGCGCCGCTGGTACATCATATACATAAGTGCTCTTATCGGATTTGCATTTGGAGCGTTATTTTAACTATTCAAAGTTCTGTGCTATGATAAATTTTAAAATTATATTTTAAATTTTCTGTTCTTCAAGATTTAACGGTTTTGTTGTAATATCCTTTAATTTCGGGACGAAATTTCCTAAAGTATGGGAGACTGTAACAACTCGGTTTTCCAAATTAATATTTATTAATCATTTCCCGACCCGTTTCCATGTTCAGGTTATATCTAATAAAACATCACGTTTATAGAGATACTTAATTATTATAATTGCTTATTTAATATATATATATATATATATATATATATATATTTATAACTTTAAATATATTACAATTTTAGTCCAAACTTAAAATTTTATCTCTTTAAACTCCCTTCCATAAGGACTAAGTTGCAAATATTACCATTCTTATCATTCTAACCCGTTTAACCCAAGATCCGATCCAAATACCCATGACCCGTAACTGGAGCCCATCCTCAAAACGGTACCCGTTTGGCTCAACCTGATCTCAATTGAGTTATCTTGGACCATAATTTACGTATCTAGCTTGGAAATCAAATCAAACAATATGTTATATCGGTTATTTACGCCTATTCACACTCTCAAGATGGTAAATAAATCAATATTATTCGTTTCTTAAATTTCGTAAGGCGACCTAATCATGGACTTGTTTTACAAGTAATCTTTTATATTAATTCAATTAAACTTGCAGTTATAGTCATCAAACCCTAGCCGACCTTTACCCTATATTTAATTGTATTAGTTTAGCCTGTTGATCATCATTCATAACCACCTCGCCACCGGCCATTGTTGAGCCACGTTACCGTACCTCCGGTCATTGTAAAAGGTAATTGATCATATGGTTTGGATCGCGTTAATGTCCTGATCAAAAGCCCTAAGTTTGTTTGGATTAATTTCACACGGTTTGATCAATTGGAATTCTAGGGTTTAAGTAATCAATTTTGAGTTGAACTGTCAGTTGTTTATAACTCACTGTTCTAATCTTTTAAACAATAGATCATCTGGCTCAGCTGGTTATTACCTGGGTGTTATGGGGCGGAGGTCCCTGGTTCAACCCCTGCACCCGTTTTTTTTTTTGGAAAAGTTTTTATTATTATTATTATTCTTTGTAAGTAATTTAATAAATATATTAATATGAATAATAACTAATTAAAACCATTTTAATAAAAACCGAGTTTTTAATACTTGTTTAACTCACGTTTTCATTCATGTATATTCATATATAAGCATATATGTATATATAAAAATATATATTAACTTAATATCTAATATTTATATATAAAAAAATCAAGTAAACTATATATATATATATTTATATTTAAAAGTAATATTTTCGAGATATGTTTTATTAAATTAACTAATTATTTTTAAGTAACAAATCTTTATGTATAATATTAGATTATTATAATATTTACTTGTTAACGGTTATCGAGTTGTTGTAATCGATCTTATACTTTAGTTAGTGTATCCGTTTGCTCTTTTTCCTCCGTAGGCTTTATCGCTCGCGTGTGACTTTCCCGCATTCTTATTATCTTAAACACTTTTGTTCGTCTTTGAGGTGAGTACCACATTCCCCTCTTTTTACTCGTTTTCTTACGTTTTGGGGACATATGCGTAAATTATATTCTTATATATACTTATACTCAAAAATGCAACTATTGTCTTATGTGTTACCAACTTACACCTTACTTGTTTATGTGCTTACTAGCTTTATATGCTTCCGCATTCAGAGAGATCCAGCATAATCTCAGAATAGTATGATCCTACGCCAGTCATTAGCTTTTTGTTCTTCTCGGCATCTCAGTTATACTTGCTCATTTGGTTAATTTGTTATTATCATATATTGCAATACTTAACTTTTATATATATACTATATGTACATTTAAATTGGTGTGTTGCTCACTCAACATGTGTTATTGATAAAATTCTATTTTATACGCATATGTAGGTTATCGTAGGAATTTAATGCAGGTTGGTGAAGACTTAGTGAAGAATTTAAGTTAGAAAATAATTAATCAAAATCATTTGTGATATAAGTTGTATTGTTGTATGATTATGGATTATGTATTTGTTTTATTTGAATTATTTGAAAACTTAATTTAAATAATAGATATTGTCATTTAAATATTGTATGATAGTACCTTGAGAGTTGTGACAATCAGTTCGTGCCCCGACATTTCCGTCGTAGGTTGGGATGTGACATTTTTAGTTGTGTATCTTGATGGAGTTTCATAATTGGCGAAATAGTCTTCTTCTAGACTTTTGATCTCATACACATTAATTATACTTTCTTTCTTGAAGCATTCAATTTGCCATTGACCAAACTCTTTTCTCAATAAATATGAGACAGAGTGATTGGAATGTGCCTGAGATGTTAAAGATTCAACTTGTTCATTGATTTTAGCCATGAAAGTTATATTGGCCTTTTCTATCTCTTTTGCATGATTGCTCCAGTCAAACAACCCATCTTGAGGTTGTTGAGCTACAACAACATTTCTTTGGTTTCTTGGTTGTGGTGCGTTAGCTTTATTCTGGTTCGCAGGAGCTTGGTTATGATTCTGTTGGTTACTTTGGTTAGGTTGTTGTTGTTGGGGAATTATTTGTTGATTGTTCTGTTGTGGATGAAAGTTGTTGTAAAATTTTTTCTGTTGTTGACCTTAACCTTGATTCTGATGTTGAAATTGATTTCTTTGAGGATGATTGTTGTTGTTGTTGATGTTGTTGTTGAAGTTGTTGTTCTGAAATTGTCTTGGTTGATTTCACTCTCTAGAAAAATAATGTAAGAACGTGTACGTGTCGTGAACAAGACGTGGATCGATATCTAGAATCAACATGAAGGTGCGGAATCCTAAACTTGATCCAAAACAACAAGATTACTCATTATATTCTCTCTATTTCTCATATATCTCAATATCTGTGAAGTACAATAAGATATGACAAATATTAGTACAAGTACTTTCTAGACCTAAAAGTTTTTGAACATATAGGCTTTGAACCTATTTATAGACATGATAAAGAACATATACACCAGATATGTCACTTATACGGAGGATATCATATACACTGTATAAGTACATACGCGCCGTATATGTGTACTTATACGTTCAAAAACATTAAAACATATCCAAACACTACCCATCCTCTAATACACAACCTACAACACCTAAGATATTGACATTATGCTTTAACAGACTCCCCCTTGGATATTGTTTGGTCTTGGTTTTTAAGCAATAGATATTCATGCTCCAACAAACTCCTCATTGGATATTGCTTAGACTAGGTTTTCCAAAATTTCAATCATTAAGACATCTTCAATATTTCTCCCCATCAAATCTTGATAGTCTAACAGACTCCTCCTCAAGCTTCTCATGTTATTATGAGACCTTTTACTTATTATAATTATAAGTTGAAAATTTTAATTAAAAATGTGAGCATACTCAAATACTTGCTAAGATCAACCATTTGACAGTTTATCACTACAAAAATCAACAAAAAATTGTTTTATCAAGTCCAAATTAATTATCTTGAGTAAACAATGACATTTAAGTATGTTTCCAATAAACATTATAAAAATCAGTATTCCTATATCAATAATCAAAAATAAAACAAAAATGTAAAATCTTTTTGGTTTAATGAAAGGCAGTAAAAGAAATATATTTACAAACTTCCATCAGAGTTTTATATTTCAGCTTTAATGTGACTGGTCTTAAATCATTCATTGGTATTGTTGTCCACTTAAGATTTTCAACAAATTTTTCTAAAATTTCTTTGATATGATTAATTGGTTCGATTACGCACGTATCATATGTGCCCCCCCATCTTTTAGACACAACTGTTATATCTCATACATTGAAGTTTCACATGTATGTCATTTTTCCTTTCTTAAATCGATTAGCTACGACTCATGCAAAAATAGAAAAGAAAAAAACTCAGAATGTTAAAATTTTCCCTTAAGATCGGCATTACTACAAGTAGATAAGGTTCCATTTTAACAAAATAAAAAGATAAAATAAGTTGAAATTGTACAGGTCCTTAACCTCTAGTTTGATACATGACTTTTACACTTTTATGCTTATAGTATACGCAGAGAATATCCTAGGCTTGTACGAAAAACCTAGAAAATAAAGAAGCATTCTTAGGTCTAAACCATCAGATCGGTATTACTACAGTAGAGAGGATCCAAGAATTAAGCAAAAATAAAGAAAAAATAAGTTGAATTTCTTTGAAAAATGAACAGATGCACAGACATAAATCTTCTAAACATTTTTATACTTAAACCATACATTAACTATGCTTCAAGATGTTAATCCACTAGATTCGTCAAGTTTTATTTTTATATCGCGTACTTTTCCTTACTTGTTTGTTTTAATGCCTACTAACACACTGATACAGTTAATCACTTCCAGATAATTAATGTACTATCATCTTCCCTTTTTGCTTATTTTTTTACTGGATTTGGGACCAGATAATTAATGTACTATCATCTTCCCTTTTTGCTTCAAAAACTTATTTTGAGGAGCAATATTCAATGTTCTTGACCTTTTCAAATATATGAATATTTTTGGATTTTCCTTGAAATATCTCACCCTAAAATCAAAAATCAGTTTGAAAAGATATCATATTTTCAAAAACTAAATTTGACTGTTTGATGTGGCTATTGAAATTTAGAACACTTGTTGTTAATCAAAATGGCAGCCTCATAAACACGAATAAACATTTAGTAATATAAAATGGATATGAAAAGCAAACTATAATGAGCTCCATTCAGATTTCCAGTGTATGCCCCTCCCTCCATTGATTTGATAGTGTTTAGCATAACCATGCTCCGATGATAGACATTATGAATTTTGGGAGCCCCTGCATACAGTTAAAGGAAACAAATATATCCATGACAACTTGGTCTTGGAGCTTTTGACTTTCTCAAAAACCTCAATAGTTTTAGAATCTTCAGATATATTCGTTAAATCGGAACTCTTGTTTTCTTAACTTCCAGAGTTTTCATGTAAAACCGTTGAATTTTCTGAACTTTGGGATTTTACTGATATGACATTGATCTCCGAACTTTCAGAGCATGACTCTTTTACAACAAAAACTTATTTGGATTTGGCATATGAATCAGTTTTCTTATCGACCCAATGATACAACATTGATTTAGATCCTTTCACATAAAATTTCAAACTTTCAAACCTTTTTACATCAGAATCTTTCAAATCAACATCCTCAACAACTTTTGGTTTCCCCGAAACAGTTTTAATGGTATCGTCTATTTATTTAAAATTTGTTTCGGAGGAACCTTTGGAATAAAATATGTGATGTTTGCACTCGTATTTTTAGATTTTGAATTTTGAAATTTTTGTTTTCCTGTTTTAAAAACATCTTAGTTGTTTTTAGATGTAACGACATCTAATTTTGGAATGTAAGCAAACTTAGGACTATTCTAGTTTACGTTTGTCTTTTTGAATAAAGAAATCCTTATTGTATTGATTTCGATACTTGATTTCTTTCTCGCTCTCAGATGTCGTACCATGTACCAAATCAACCTTATAAACAAATGTTTGGTGTATGCCCACAACCCAATTACCATGGTCATGTTTATACCCCACACCATGATCATTATTTCCATAAAAAACTTCCTCGGTTACCTCATCTTTACCTGACGGTTTGGGAAGAATATAGTCCAGGACAAAAGATGTTGCTTTGTAATTGTTAAGATATAAATCAAGTCTTTCAAGATCAATTTTTACTGTTTGTAGTTCTTGTTTAAGTGCAGTATTTTCGTCAATGTGTCTGTTTATGGAAATTTGTTTCTCATTGACAGTCTTTTTTAACATCAAAATTGTTTTCTCATCTTGATTGAGCTTTTCCCAAAGTGCCTTTTCGCATTTTTGAAGCTTACCTAAGCTTCCTTAACACGTTTAAGATCATTTATTAAAGAGTCGGTGTGAGTATTTAACATTTTGTACTCCACATCTTTTTCTAAACATACTTTATAAAGTAACTCAGATTTTTCACATGATATTAGGTTTTGAATGTTTACCAACTCATGATTAGACTTTCTTTTGATTTTAACTTGATAACGAGAAGAAGGTTCAGAGTGTACCTTAAATAACTTAACCTCTTCGACTTTCACAATCGGGATGTTTGAACTTTCTGTTTTGACTTGCTTGAGGATTGGTTCCGTTCCTTTAGCTTCAACAACAGCTTCCTAAGTTTCATCTTCAACTTTCTTCTTAAACTACAACTTCATATTATCATTTGAAAATTGAAATAATGATTCCAAAACCAATTATTCATCGTATTCTGAATCACCATTATCATCAAACTTTGGAGTGTTTTCAATTTCTGACAATGACAATTCTTCAACTTTTACACTCTTTTCAACACTTTTATTAATCCTTTCAAGCTTTTTAGATTTTCCAATTAGAACATTAATCTCATCATCAGGCCTCATTACCTTTTCACAATCTTCAAATAACTCATGAATCTGTTTTGATTTCATTAACAGTACACTTATGTGTGATCTTTCCTTTTTATCCTCCCGCAAAGGAAACAAACCCTGCATTAAATATCTGAATGTCGTGCAGCTGAGAGATGTCTCCTGTCATGTTCCAGGAGTAGCCACTAT
This sequence comes from Bidens hawaiensis, assembly GCF_021521415.1. Taxonomy (NCBI): domain Eukaryota; kingdom Viridiplantae; phylum Streptophyta; class Magnoliopsida; order Asterales; family Asteraceae; genus Bidens; species Bidens hawaiensis. The sequence goes on along the minus strand of NW_027491189.1, from coordinate 1,629,656 downwards.
CAAAATGCCAAGGTCTTATGATATTCCTCCATATCTGTTCCTGCACAATGTGCGAGATTAATTAGTTTTTGGTACCCAGTCCATAGTAGTGTTGGTAAGCCTGATTCATCTTAATGTGTTACGGGTTGCAATGACCTGTCTTTCTGGTTATCTAAGATCTAGCATGAAGATTCTGATTACTTGGACACCGGAGATTTAGGCAACCATTTATAATCAGGTTTTGGAATTTTGTTACTAACATAAACGGTTGACTTTGTCTCCTATTTGCGGACGGAAGATGCATTTGGCTTTGAATTCCAGAACGATTTCAATCCAGAGGTCGACTTGGGTCTCGGGACCGAAACCGAGTTTCCTTCATGAATTTGAAACATGGTAGGCTTAGTCAGATGGGAGTTCAACCTGTCAGCCTTGTTTAATTTCCAATCAACGTCAGAGGGATTTGTCTATGAATACCATGATTTATTATAATTAAATTTATGGAAGGTATCTCTAGGCATATTCCTATGATTATGTTGATATAATGCTAAATGTTTAAATTTCCCGTGTATATTTTATTTATTTTTTTAATAGTCTTTGTTCGTTTTTAGTCGAGATTTGTATACTACTAACACTTTTGTGTTTCGTAGGTTCCGGGAGTTGATCGTGATCAAAAAGGGCAAAAAACGAGCTAAAAAGAGCCAAAACGGAGATCCGGAATGCGTCCGGAAGGATCAGAACAGAGAACCAGTCAGACCGGGACGGTCTGGCCGGCCCCTTTGTGAAACACGCCGTGCCGCGCGTCGAGGCTCCCATCTCCTGGTGGCGCGGCGCCTTGGAGTTGCTGGACAATTTTTATTTCGATTTTGCTTCATGTTGGGCCTTGTTTTGGGTATTTAAACATCTTTAACTTAAACCTGAACATAACCTGAAGCCATCAGACGAATTTGGAGTTTTAGAGCATATTTTCGAGTCTTGTGGTGATTTTGAAGGCAATAGAACAGCCGGTGAAGAGGTACACGTTAAAGTTTGAATATTACGGGTTTTATCGCCTTTATTCTTTCGTTCTTTAGATTTTCACCATGTTTTCAGTTTTATTTGTTTTTTTTATTTAGAATTTATGATGCTAGGCTAAAACTCCATAGACTACCTAGGTCGTAATGAACCTTAGTTCAGTTTGATTTTGTTTGGGATTTTGTTCGTTATGGATTTTATGTTTTAAGTAAATTGTTGAGTTTGAGTTAATTTATGCGTATGATTGCTTGGTTTTGTTTACTTGGATTTGTTGTTTCACATTGCCCTTGTTGATTGTTTCACAGGATAGGGTTTTGTTAGGTCATTTGATGTGTTTTCTTGACTAGTTTGTGATTGATATCGATTAAAATCATAGAAACAATAAAATCAATTAAACATATAAAAGTGAGCTGCTAGCCTAGAAAGCTGTAATGTGATAGGCTATTGATAGATCTTTGTTGGTCAGGATTTCTAGATTTAGTTCTTCATAAGGAGTCCGCATAGGTTTGATTGTTTCATTAGTCTATTAAGTTAATTGAGTCTGCTTTGCTATCTTTGATTTCCGCGCTGTAAGGTAGGTTTTCGTCATAAAGATACTTAGACATAAATTATTAAATAACCGTAAGGAAGTTTAATTCATAAAAACTGGTGAGTCTTTAAACTTGTTAGGAATCCATAGGCGTCTTCTTGAAGTTCAAAGGTCCTGTTCGGGTTTTCTGTCAAGGGTCTATTTCATGTTCCTAGTTCCATAACTTGAGTTTTACATTTAATTAATAACCGTAACTTTGGGGATTCTAGCCTAGGTAGTTGTTTTTATCATCTGAATTAATTTAAGTTTTTAATTGTTTTTTAGTTTAATTAAATTAGGGTTAAAATTATTATTATTAAATTAATTAGTTTTAAAATAATGATTATGTTTTATTATTATTATATTAATTAGGGTTTGTTTTAATTAGTTTATTATTAGTTTAATTAAGTAATCATTATTTAATCATTAGTGAGTTTCAATTAATAGTTAATTAATATTTAGAGTTTTAAGTAATTAGTATAAAAATTCCCCCTCAAATATTATTAATAAATAGTCGTGTCTTGTAGTTGAGTTTTGTTTGCTAGTTTCGTAATTTATAGAGTCTTGTGGGTTCGATATCCGGACTTACTTAGCTGTACTAGAGTCGACCGGTTCACTTGCCGGTTAGTAGTTTAAGTTAAGTTTAAGAATCTACAGTATTACTTAGTGTCTAGTTTTAGCGTGTTTTTATTTGACTACTTTTAGCACATCAATGTCCATAGTATGGGACATACGGACGGTGTGGGCAATTTCTAGCAATGTGACCTGAATGCCACAATTAAAACATGTTTGCCTTTCAATATAAGGTATATTGGTTTTTATTCATCCTAACTATTGTCTTTTGGTCACTGCCAGACCCAACTAACGAATTGGCTACTGGCGGTTCCAACTTTTAATACAAAATCCGAACTTCGTTAGTTTCAGGCAGCCAGAAAAACGTTTTTGGTCGGAAAAATCAAAATTTTTTTTGCCAGAAAACACTAGTTGAACTCCGCGACCACCAATTGACTTACCTCCAACCAACCAACACCACTTGAGCATCATCAATTGATGCCGACGATGGTTCTAGGGTTCCCACGACCTCAATAATTAGGACTTTTTACTATAAAAAGGTTCTTAAAGGTCCGATACAAAGTTACCAAGATGTTTGGGATGAAAATGTTGAGTTTCGGAAAATAAATATGAGTTTTCGGCCAAAAACGTTTTATCGACGACTTGCAACTAACGCTGTTAGGATTCTGTTACTCGCGGACCGTTAGAAACAAATGCGTTAAAACTTGGGACCGTTATCAGCCAATTCGTGAGTTAGGACCAGCAATAACTAAAAGACGATAGTTGGGCTTAATTAAAACTAATATACCTTAATATTTAAATTATTATGGTCAAATCCTGGTCTTGGTCTGTTGTTTGATCCAGTTTGTCTGGCTTTCGACTTAACACTTGATTTATCACAATTACGAATACATGAGCTTCCTTCTTTAACAAACTTTGGTGATAACGTTTATGCAAACTTTTATTTTTAACAAATTTATTTGAAACCATACCACCAGCTTTAAAAGTTTTAGAAGAATCAACCACACAATTGTCTTTGCTCTTAAAAATAGAGCCCACACAAACATTCGTATTAATAGAATTCAAAACAGGAAAACTTAACGAGACATTAGAATTAATGTCTTTATTATTCACAACAGATAAATCATCCTCCTCATCAGTCCAATCCTCAATAATTACTTCATCTTCACGTGAAGCAAACACATCAGTATCATTCACCCTTGAGGTTGATTCAGTAGCGTTGACTGAACCAAGAACACTTCTGCCATTAGAAGTCGACTTACAATACTGTATGAACTTTTCCATTTCTTCCTCTTCTTTAGTAACAGGAAATCCAGTGCAATTGTCATTATATGAAGGAGGAACCACACTGTAACCAATACCCTCACTCTTCTTGTCTTTCCATTTTAATTGATTTTCAATCATGGACTCAACAACATCATTAGAGACATTGAATTTCTTAAAATTGAATTCAGCATTTTCAAATATATTAGTTAACTTAGCAATCTCCAATTTAGAGGCTTCTAACTCAATGGTTAGCTCGGCAACTATCTGTTTAGCATTTAAGTGGTGACAACATTTTATGCTAAAATCATATTGAAGCTTTGAGAAATCCTTTTTTTATGACTCTAGTTTATCTTTTAAAGCTTTTTCGAGTTTCTTATGGGTGAAATTTTCATGTTTTATTCCCTCCTTTTCTCTAATCATATAACTATTGTGACATGTATATAAATCTACCTTATTAACGCAAGATTGATGATGTGCGAAAATATATATATAAATAAAACACAAGTCGCAGCTAAGCTTTAAAAACCAAACAATCTATCCTAGTTCACACAAACGGCAAGTGTACCGGTCGCGTATAGCACAGATGAAGAAAGTCCGGATATCGAACTCGAAGACACGTGAAAACGTTTATAATCACTAAACTCTAACCAAGACTGATGTGTTTATAATGATGCTCTCACAACTAAGCTTTAAATTTATTAAACAAGACTCCTAAAGAAACCACACAAAACCGGCAAGTGTACCGATCACTAATAGTATAGACCTAAGGAAGTCCGAGTATCGAACACAAGGACACTTGAAAACGTTAATGATACTTAACCCTAACCAAGACTCACCTAAGAATATCTAAATGATTTTTAATAATTAACTACTTAACCTAACTTACTTTAACTAAATTAATTAGCTAGACTTAACTTAACTTAACTAAACACTTGAAACTTAGAAACTTAACTGCAATCGGAGAAAACGTCTACCTAGGTAAGAATCATATTGAAGGTATAATAAGCTAATGGATTTAGGATTCTCACGACACCGGTTCCTAAGGATGACACAACTAAAGTTCACTCAAGAAAGCTAGATCACCTCTCAGTCTCACTAACAAACTCTAACTTACACTTAGTTGATTTTAAGAACAAACCGGGAAACGAATTGTTAAAGTGCTCTAATGTCGACTCTCCTCTCGGTCTCACCGACACACTACCCTAATGGAGACGAATACTACACAATCAAGGATAGATGAACAATTTAGTTTAACTTAAATTAGATCAACTAATCGCTCAAAAACCCAAACCCGACAAGAACCGAACCCGTTCTCGCGCGATCCTAATCCTAACAAGTAAAAGCTATGAGACGAGTTTACTTCTTATCACCTCTCGGTCTCTAAGAAGGTGTTCACCCGCTGATTATATTCAATTAATACACTCACTTAAACCCTACGGTTGATCACCCCGCAAACAAACCCTAAACACCAAGTAAAGAGTTCTAACAAGCAACAATCAATCAAAACTTATTCAATTAATCAAAGCAAGAGGTATATGAGTATAACTAATAAATTCACAGCCACTAAACACAACCTAATTCAATGTTAAACCAAACTTTGCATTAACAATTCAAGTCATGATGATCAACAATCCATAAAACTCATTAAAACCTAACAATATTCATCTAACCTAGGTAGAACTAACACGTTTAGCCAATCATAATCAATGAACAATAGATGAAATAGATATAAATGATAAACGTGTTCATATAAATCTGATTACAAAAGGTTTGAATGCTTAAAAACCAAAAACGAACTCACAAACGTTAAAATAGTCAAAACCGACAACCGAAGGATAAAAGATGTAACCGTAAGCTTGTCCTCCTTGGTTTCTCCTCTAGAGCAGGTGTGGGATGGCTGGAAACTTGAATAAAATCGTTCATAGGCTTTTAGGGTTTATATGTGACAATCGTCAATTTCAGGTTAACTCCGTTAACTCAACTCCGTCAATTCAAACTTTAAGATCATTGAATCTATAACGCACACATCATTACATTTAAACTAGGGTTTAAATGACGCTTAACACTTACTACATGTGTAGTCTTTCGGGATTTGCACCGAAACGCAAACGAGTTGACGCAAACGATTGATAAATAAACGAAAAACGTCAAAACAATAATTATGTGATAATTATGTGTTAGACTTATGTGTTATGTGATAACATGATTATAAACGTTAACTCAAGACGAAAACAAGCTAGTTAGGCTAGAAAAACAACACTTGAAAGTAGAGGGACTAGAGTGTAACTTGTATATCTATAAATATAACCTTAACACTTAACCCTAACTTATTATTATAAACCTACAAGCTCCGATCGGCCCCTCCCTTGCTCCCTCTTGGCTGCCGTCCACAAGCACACACACATACAAGCCCTAATCAAGTGTTTAATCCAAGAACTAGGTGCTAGGAAGGTATAATTGATCATCCTTTACCTTCTTGTTGTTTAATTTTGATGTTTAATGGGTTAATTAAGAACCCTAGGCAGCCGATCTTTATATGTATGTATGAGTTAACATGATGGTTGTTGAATTCATGATGATTGATAACTAGTATTGATGTTGTTGCTTGATTGATTGTTGTCTTTGATTTGAGTTAAAACACAAACCCTAATCTTGTATGTATGGTGTAATTGATATGCATGGATAGTGGTTGTAGTGTCTAGCATGTTATATGATTGATTTATGGTCCATAGATAGTTAAATTGTTGAGTTTTGATGTGAACAGATTCTGGACAGAATGTGTATACGATGTTTAAGTGACTGTAACGAAGTGTAAACGTGAAAATTGGTTGAGATTGTGGGTACTGCAGTAAACTAGGTTGAGTCTAGTTTCTATAAAGTATAAGTTTGTAATTTTTGGACAAGTAGAAGTTTACTTTTATGATTTTACAAAAACGTTGTGCAAAGCTGAGCTGTTAGACCTGCTGTTAGGTTAGGTTGTAAATGTTATATCTCATGAACTACGAGACCAATTGGGTTGGTTCCACTTCTGGAAGTTGACTCATTGAGTTAGGAATCAAACCCAAGTGGTCTTGCATTTATTGGATTTTTCGTTTAACGGGAATTTCAAATAAAATTCTGTTGCGCATGAATCTGACTGATATGAGTTTACTGTAGTGTTTTGATCATTATGAGAAATCTATATGGAATAAAAATAAGATAAAATATGTTCTGGAAACCTAAGACATGTATGTTTCAGTGGTGATTTTTGGTGAATTAATTGAGATGATATGATCGGTGAAATAGTACAATCTTTCAAGTAGAAATTCTGTCACAGTGAAACTAGCTGCTGAGTTGTGTATAAATGCATGAAATATGATATTTCTTATATAATTGTTATGTTTTGACCAAAATACCCTTGCGGGGAATAGTTGCAAATTGATTGCCATGATTTGACCAAATTGCCCTTATGGGGAATAATGGCTAGTAATTGTTATTTGTTGACCAAAATGCCCTTACGGGGATAATTGCTAGTAAAGTATGTTATTAATACATGACACAAAAGTAATTGTTCACTCACGTATCGTATCACAATTGTACTTGTTTAAGTCACACACGATTCACAAACGAAACACGAAACATGTTACGTGCATAGGTATTATGTGCCGAGTCTAGAGACTCGTTAAACATACCGATACTTAGAAAATCTCTTTGTTATTTAGAACGCTAGAGAGTTTCTACGACGCGCATCACTTGGTGATCTAATTCGGGTTATTCTTCGCAAACAGTGAGTTCACTTACCCCACTCTTAAACTGTTTTCAAACGTTTTTCACTTGGGGGAGATAACATACTCCGATAAACGCATTTTTGATATAAACGCATATTTAAGATTTTGTTATAAATTATATATCACTTGTAAAGACTAAGCGGCAAACATAACATTTGAAGTCCCACACATCGAACCGGTTAATATTTAGAATAGCGAGTCACTGTTGAGTAGTACTACTGGGTTTGACAAACCCCACCCGACGCTAAGCTCAACTGGAGGTTGAGTGGGTGTAATTTTGGCTAACACTTACCATGGTCTGGATTGACCTGGTGACGGGCACTTGATAAACAGTCAGCTTCGGTGTCGAACCACTTAGTAATACTTGTTGTATAGATTAGCTACCTATCGATATATAATTTGACATAACATTATCTGGTAACGCAAAACGCCGTAACGTGGTTACGCAAAACGCAAAACGCCGTAACGTGGTTACGCAAAACGCAAAACGCCGTAACGTGGTTACGCAAAACGCTTAAACGCCGTAACGAGGTTACGCAAAACACTTAACGTAAACGCTGAATGCAAACGCTAAACGATTTATCTTATATAACTTGTGAACTCACCAACCTTGTGTTGACACTTTTAGTATGTTATTCTCAGGTAGCCGAGGCGGGCGCGCGGTTTAGGAGCATGCATTAAATGAAAACACTTTTATTCTGCAAACTTATTTTAACAGTTATCTTTGGTTTTAAGTCGTCCTGCGTGACGCAACTTTTGAATTAAGGTTTTTACGCTTCCGCACTTATTTGCATTTAAACGTTTTTATGGTTTGATTATAACTGATGATTCCGATTCTGCCAGTTCACACCCTCTGACGGTAAAAACTCCGTGAGTGGATTTTGAGGGTGTGACAGATTGGTATCAGAGCCATTGGTTATAGCGAACTAGAAGCTGCATGCATACTAGACTATAACCGCGACGACCCATTAGTTATAATGATACGCACTGCATAGGTTTGTGTAGTCTTGAAATCTTATCTCTTTACCTATTTTCACTCATACGCGCGCGCATACACGGCTTACCTGTAGGAATGTCGACGCCACCCTCATCATCATCCGATTCGATGACGCATGCTCACGGGAAGGAACCTCAGTTACCTACCGCCTCGCCACCCCGCGTAGTCCCGGAACTCGAAGCTCCCGCACCGAAGAGGTACCGCCTATCCGGAGGCCTTTACGAAAACGACTTTAGCTGGGATTGGTACCCTAACATGATCAGACGTATGGTCTATCGCGAACAAGTTCCCCCGTTGCCTCACCCGAACCATCCTGCTTATCCCAACACCCTACCACCCATAACCGAACCTGTAGAGCGGGTTCTCGCAGCTGTCGTTTCTTGTTTGGAGCGTGATGTGGGTTACATGCGCTACACGAGAGAGAACGTTTCCAGACTGTTTAAAGACGGAACCGAGACTAAGGAGGAGATTGCCCGCATGGCAGCAGCAATGAAAGATATGCAAGAGACTAGTGAGCAACAAATGAAGGTTATGATGAAGATGCAAGCTGAGATGATAGACTTGCAAGAGCAACTCCAAGAAGCAAGGACCCGAACTGAGATAGCGTTAGAGCGTTGCGATGTCTTACAAATGCAACTTGCTCAGAACGCAGCCGAACCTGAGGCAGAGCCTGAGGCCGAGCCTGGGGCAGAGCCTGAAGTAGAACCTGAAGAAGATCCCGAAGAGGAGCCTGAGGAAGATCCCGAGGAAGATCCCGAGGAGGAACCCGAAGAAGAACCTGAAGAAGAACCGGCTGAGGAGGAGGCACACTCAGAGGTGTCCTCAGATGACGACATCTAGTAATGATGACACTTAGATGGAGGGGTTGTCTCCATCCGAACTATTATTTTTCTATGATTTTAAGGATTGATTGGAAATACTTTGTAGCGAATACAATGGTTTTAATCATGAATTTTTTTTTTAGACTAATATGTGGTTGTGATGCGATGTTGTTTCTTATTTTCTTTCTTACCTATCTTTTATTACATGTATGGTGTGTTGTATATGAAAGAAAAATTCATGTTTAACATTTTATACGGTGATTCTAGGAAATGGCTGGAAGAAACGCTGGACGAGGACGTGGTAACATCAGCATGACTGCAGCTGAACTCCAAACTCTGTTGAATGACCATGTTGCGGCCGCCTTAGCCGCACACGTATAGAATCAAACTGGAGGTCCGAGTGGAACGTGTACCTTCAAGAACTACCTTGACTGCAAGCCCAGTACGTTTAAGGGCACTGAGGGAGCTATAGGCTTCCTGCGTTGGGCTGAGAAGGCCGAGTCGGCCTTTGAGATGTGTAATTGTCCCCCTGCCAGTAGGGTCAAATTCGCTGCTGGGACACTTGAGGATTCCGCCCTCACTTGGTGGAATTCAAACGTCCAGATCCTTGGGTTGGAACTGGCTAACGCGATGAACTGGGAGGAGTTCAAGAGCATGATGCGAGAGGAGTACTGTCCGAGGGAAGAAATTTCGAAGTTAGAGTCGGAATTTTGGTCGTTGAAGATGGTGGGCTCGGAAATCGAAGCCTACACTACTCGTTCGCACGAGTTGGCTGTGATGTGTCCGCGGATGGTGGATCCGCCGAGCAAGAGGATAGAAATGTACATTGATGGTTTAGCACCGCAAATTCAGGGCATGGTGACGTCTTCCAGACCAGCCACGATCCAACAAGCGATCCGTTTAGCTCACAAACTGACGGATCAGGCTGTGACCCAAGGTGCGTTACCACCTAGGGGTTCGACCACTAAAGCCCGTGACAACCCGAGTAATGACCACGTCAGCAACAGTAACAGCAACAGCAACCCGAACAGCGGGAAGAGAAAGTTTGACAACACCAGATCTTCATCCCCGAACCTCCCACCGCAACAACACTACCGTAAGCCCGAGTTCACTCGGAGCTTTAACACTCAGAATCACAACAACAACAACGGTAGCGGGCAGGTTTCGAGCGGATATGCTGGGAAATATCCAAAGTGCAACAGGTGCAACTATCATCATGTTGGCCAGTGTGACCGTGTCAAGTGTCAAAGATGCGGAAAGATAGGTCACCCAGCGAAAGAGTGTAGAGGAGACCTTGCGGCAAAGGGTGCTCCTAAGCCACCGATGACAACTAAGGGATGTTTTGAATGTGGGCAGGAAGGTCATTTCCGGAAGGATTGCCCCAAGCTGAAACAGAATGACAACAATGGGGGTAATGGAAGTGGCAGTAATGGTGGAGGAAATGGCAAAGGAAGAGCGTTTGTGATTGGATCGGGTCAAGCCCGCAATGATCCGCATGTGGTGTCTGGTAAGTTCCCTGTAAACGATTGTTTTGCTTCTGTTTTGTTTGACACTGGAGCTGATAGGAGTTTTGTGTCGAAAGCCTTTAGCCAACTTTTAGACCTTACTCCAACCCCGTTAGACGCTAAGTTTCCTGTTGAATTAGCTAACGGTAAAACTGTAGTAACAACTCATATACTTGCGGGATGTAAGTTGAAACTGTCAGGTCATGTCTTTGACATCGACCTTATTCCTTTTACGCTTAGTAGTTTCGATGTCGTTGTCGTCATGGACTGGTTATCCGAGAACCGAGCGGAGATTATATGCCATGATAAGATAGTCCATATTACCACCCCTTCCGGCGAGATCATTTCGGTCCGAGGCGAGAGAAGCGGCATGACCACCAGCGTCATTACCCTTATGAAGGCACAGAAGTATCTACGAAAGGGTCATCCGGCAATTTTGGCGCAGATTGTTGAGAAACCCGCGGAGGAGAAACGAATTGAAGATATACCTGTTGTGCGAGACTTCCCGGAAGTTTTCCCAGAGGATTTGCCCGGACTCCCTCCTATTCGTCAAGTCGAATTCCAAATCGAGTTGACACCCGGTGCAGCACCCATAGCACGAGCCCCGTATCGGCTCGCACCGGCGGAGCTTCAGGAACTGTCCACTCAGTTGCAAGATTTGTTGGATAAGGGTTTTATCCGACCTAGCTCATCGCCGTGGGGAGCCCCTGTCTTGTTTGTCCGAAAGAAAGAAGGGACTTTCCGAATGTGCATCGACTACCGGGAGTTGAACAAGGTGACGGTCAAGAACCGTTATCCTTTACCCCGAATTGATGATTTGTTTGACCAGCTTCAAGGATCGAGTTACTACTCGAACATTGATCTACGATCCGGTTACCACCAGCTGAGAGTGCGCGAAGAAGATATCTCAAAGACGGCTTTCAGAACACGGTATGGTCACTACGAGTTTTCGGTTATGCCTTTTGGCCTAACCAACGCGCCAGCCGTATTTATGGATCTCATGAATCGAGTATGCAAGGCGTACCTCGACAAGTTCGTGATTGTTTTCATCGATGATATTCTCGTCTACTCCAAGAACGAGACTGACCATGAAGAGCACTTAAGGGTAATTCTGGAATTGCTGAAGAAGGAACAACTGTATGCTAAACTCTCGAAATGCGAGTTTTGGCTTCGCGAGGTTCACTTTTTAGGGCATGTGATCAACGAGAATGGTATCCATGTCGATCCCGGTAAGGTAGAGGCCATCAAAAAATGGGAAGCACCTAAGACTCCGACTGAGGTGCGGCAATTCCTAGGACTGGCCGGCTACTACAGACGTTTCATCGAGGGATTTTCAAAGATTGCTCAACCCCTCACCGCCTTGACTCACAAAGGCACTAAGTACAATTAGGGTGACGCGCACGAATCCGCTTTTCAACTGTTGAAAACCAAACTCTGCAGCGCCCCTATTCTAGCCCTCCCCGAGGGGACAGAGAATTTTGAGGTAGACTGTGACGCATCTATACAAGGTCTTGGTTGTGTGCTGATGCAACTCGAGAAGGTTATAGCTTACGCCTCTCGACAACTACGGGTTCACGAGAAGAACTACACGACCCATGATTTGGAACTCGGAGCTATGGTGTTTGCTCTTAAGATATGGAGGCATTACTTGTACGGTACCAAGTTTACCATTTACACCGACCACAAGAGTCTCCAACATATCTACGATCAGAAGGAGCTGAACATGCGACAGCGTCGTTGGGTCGAGTTGCTTAAAGATTACGAATGTGCCATCAAGTACCACCCTGGCAAGGCCAATGTGGTGGCCGACGCCCTCAGCAGAAAAGAAACAGATAAACCCAGACGGGTGAGAGCATTGCAACTCACGATTCATGCCAGCTTACCCGATCAGATTCGCGATGCGCAACTTGAAGCTTTGAAAGATGAAAATCTCCCATCGGAACTCATGCGGGGCATGAACAAGCAACTTGAAACCAGATTGGACGGGGTCCGATATTTTGAGAACTGGATTTGGGTTCCACGATACGGAGAGTTGAGAACTCTAGTGATGGACGAAGCTCACAAGTCCCGATATTCTATCCACCCTGGCTCAGACAAAATGTATCATGATTTAAAGGCACTTTACTGGTGGCCGAACATGAAAGCCGACATTGCCACCTACGTGAGCAAATGCTTGACTTGTGCCAGAGTCAAGATAGAATACCAGAAACCATCTGGTCTACTGCAACAACCGGAACTCCCAATGTGGAAATGGGAGCACATCTCAATGGATTTTATTACGGGTTTGCCTAAGACACCGATGGGATGCGATACCATCTGGGTGATCGTTGACCGGTTGACTAAATCGGCACACTTCCTAGCAATTAAGGAAACGGACAAAATGGAAAGACTGACTCGCGTATAAATGAAAGAAGTGGTGTCTAGACACGGAGTGCCTGTCTCGATCATTTCTGATCGAGATTCTCGTTTCACCTCGCACTTTTGGAAGTCGCTGCAAAGCGCACTGGGCACCCGTCTCGATATGAGTACAGCATACCATCCTCAGACGGATGGGCAAAGTGAACGGACTATTCAGACCCTGGAGGATATGTTGCGTGCATGCGTTTTAGATTTCGGAAAAAGTTGGGAACCCCACTTACCTTTGGTAGAGTTCGTATAATAACAGCTACCACGCAAGTATTAAGGCAGCGCCGTTTGAAGCGCTGTACGGACGGAAGTGTCGATCACCACTCTGCTGGGCAGAGGTGGGTGACAGCCAAATCACTGGTCCGGAACTGGTACTCGAAACCTCGGAAAAGATTGTTCAAATCCGAAATCGCATGGCAGCAGCACGAGATCGCCAAAAGAGTTACGCCGACAAGCGCCGAAAACCTCTCGAATTTCAAGTGAACGATCGGGTGTTACTCAAAGTCTCACCTTGGAAAGGTGTGGTTCGCTTTGGAAAGCGAAACAAACTCAACCCACGGTATGTTGGTTCGTACCGGATAACTGAGCGCATTGGCCCGATGGCGTACCGACTGGACCTACCAACAGAACTCAGTGGCGTACACGATGTATTCCACGTATCAAATTTGAAGAAATGCCTATCTGATGAATCCCAAGTAGTCCCTTTGGAGGAACTACAAGTTGATGAACAGTTACGTTTCATTGAAGAACCAGTCGAGGTTTTGGATTGGGAAACCAAAACGCTCAAACACAGCAAAATTCCAATCGTTAAGGTTCGTTGGAACTCGAGACGTGGACCGGAGTTAACGTGGGAACGCGAGGATCAAATGATGAAAAAGTATCCTCACCTTTTTGAAGGGCTAACCAAACACCGAAAACCGCGAAAACCCGGCAAACCGTCAAACATCACCGGAGGTATGAATTAAATTTCGGGACGAAATTTCTTTCTACTAGGGGATGATATAACAAACTGAAAATTTTTTTTTACTCTTTCAGACTCTCATCACGACTTGACTCAAATTTTCGGGACGAAAATTCTTTAACATGGGAATGATGTGACAATCGTCAATTTCAGGTTAACTCCGTTAACTCAACTCCGTCAATTCAAACTTTAAGATCATTGAATCTATAACGCACACATCATTACATTTAAACTAGGGTTTAAATGACGCTTAACACTTACTACATGTGTAGTCTTTCGGGATTTGCACCGAAACGCAAACGAGTTGACGCAAACGATTGATAAATAAACAAAAAACGTCAAAACTATAATTATGTGATAATTATGTGTTAGACTTATGTGTTATGTGATAACATGATTATAAACGTTAACTCAAGACGAAAACAAGCTAGTTAGGCTAGAAAAACAACACTTGAAAGTAGAGGGACTAGAGTGTAACTTGTATATCTATAAATATAACCTTAACACTTAACCCTAACTTATTAATATAAACCTACAAGCTCCGATCGGCCCCTCCCTTGCTCCCTCTTGGCTGCCGTCCACAAGCACACACACATACAAGCCCTAATCAAGTGTTTAATCCAAGAACTACGTGCTAGGAAGGTATAATTGATCATCCTTTACCTTCTTGTTGTTTAATTTTGATGTTTAATGGGTTAATTAAGAACCCTAGGCAGCCGATCTTTATATGTATGTATGAGTTAACATGATGGTTGTTGAATTCATGATGATTGATAACTAGTATTGATGTTGTTGCTTGATTGATTGTTGTCTTTGATTTGAGTTAAAACACAAACCCTAATCTTGTATGTATGGTGTAATTGATATGCATGGATAGTGGTTGTAGTGTCTAGCATGTTATATGATTGATTTATGGTCCATAGATAGTTAAATTGTTGAGTTTTGATGTGAACAGATTCTGGACAGAATGTGTATACGATGTTTAAGTGACTGTAACGAAGTGTAAACGTGAAAATTGGTTGAGATTGTGGGTACTGCAGTAAACTAGGTTGAGTCTAGTTTCTATAAAGTATAAGTTTGTAATTTTTGGACAAGTAGAAGTTTACTTTTATGATTTTACAAAAACGTTGTGCAAAGCTGAGCTGTTAGACCTGCTGTTAGGTTAGGTTGTAAATGTTATATCTCATGAACTACGAGACCAATTGGGTTGGTTCCACTTCTGGAAGTTGAATCATTGAGTTAGGAACCAAACCCAAGTGGTCTTGCATTTATTGTAATTTTCGTTTAACGGGAATTGCAAATAAAATTCTGTTGCGCATGAATCTGACTGATATGAGTTTACTGTAGTGTTTTGATCATTATGAGAAATCTATATGGAATAAAAATAAGATAAAATATGTTCTGGAAACCTAAGACATGTATGTTTCAGTGGTGATTTTTGGTGAATTAATTGAGATGATATGATCGGTGAAATAGTACAATCTTTCAAGTAGAAATTCTGTCACAGTGAAACTAGCTGCTGAGTTGTGTATAAATGCATGAAATATGATATTTCTTATATAATTGTTATGTTTTGACCAAAATACCCTTGCGGGGAATAGTTGCAAATTGATTGCCATGATTTGACCAAATTGCCCTTATGGGGAATAATGGCTAGTAATTGTTATTTGTTGACCAAAATGCCCTTACGGGGATAATTGCTAGTAAAGTATGTTATAAATACAAGACACAAAAGTAATTGTTCACTCATGTATCGTATCACAATTGTACTTGTTTAAGTCACACACGATTCACAAACGAAACACGAAACATGTTACGTGCATAGGTATTATGTGCCGAGTCTAGAGACTCGTTAAACATACCGATACTTAGAAAATCTCTTTGTTATTTAGAACGCTAGAGAGTTTCTACGACGCGCATCACTTGGTGATCTAATTCGGGATATTCTTCGCAAACAGTGAGTTCACTTACCCCACTCTTAAACTGTTTTCAAACGTTTTTCACTTGGGGGAGATAACATACTCCGATAAACGCATTTTTGAGATAAACGCATATTTAAGATTTTGTTATAAATTATATATCACTTGTAAAGACTAAGCGGCAAACGTAAAATTTGAAGTCCCACACATCGAACCGGTTAATATTTAGAATAGCGAGTCACTGTTGAGTAGTACTACTGGGTTTGACAAACCCCACCCGACGCTAAGCTCAACTGGAGGTTGAGTGGGTGTAATTTTGGCTAACACTTACCATGGTCTGGATTGACCTGGTGACGGGCACTTGATAAACAGTCAGCTTCGGTGTCGAACCACTTAGTAATACTTGTTGTATAGATTAGCTACCTATCGATATATAATTTGACATAACATTATCTGGTAACGCAAAACGCCGTAACGTGGTTACGCAAAACGCAAAACGCCGTAACGTGGTTACGCAAAACGCCGTAACGTGGTTACGCAAAACGCTTAAACGCCGTAACGAGGTTACGCAAAACACTTAACGTAAACGCTGAATGCAAACGCTAAACGATTTATCTTATATAACCTGTGAACTCACCAACCTTGTGTTGACACTTTTAGTATGTTATTCTCAGGTAGCCGAGGCGGGCGCGCGGTTTAGGAGCATGCATTAAATGAAAACACTTTTATTCTGCAAACTTATTTTAACAGTTATCTTTGGTTTTAAGTCGTCCTGCGTGACGCAACTTTTGAATTAAGGTTTTTACGCTTCCGCACTTATTTGCATTTAAAAGTTTTTATGGTTTGATTATAACTGATGATTACGATTCTGCCAGTTCACACCCTCTGACGGTAAAAACTCCGTGAGTGGATTTTGAGGGTGTGACATTATATATATGTTTAATCACCTCCTTCCTAATATAAAATAGGTTAAAACAAGCCCACTAGGCCCACTTGAAGACAAAATAGACGTGGTAGCTGATTCTTGAACATTCTTCGCAGCCTTGGGACATGTTGGAATCTACCACATGCTTCTTGAATGGTATGACCTGGTCGCGTAGCTCGAACATGACATTTTCTGACGTTTTTCGACTTTCAGCTCGTTTATCTTCGTTTTTGCGTACCGGCTTCATCCGAGCTCCGTTTTAGCTGATTCTTTTTCCATTTGACTCGTTTTCTCGCTCTCTTCAAAATGGAACCTATAACATACACAAACATTTAATTTCATGCAAGAAACAGTTAAATTCGTTAACAGTTTACGCACAAAACGACACAAAATCGGAATAAAACTCTGTGTTTTGCAACACATCAAATATCCCCACACTTGAACCTTTTTCGTCCCTGAAAAAGAAATCTACACAGGATCATAACCAAGTGAAAAACAACAAACTCCCAGATTATTTAACATTACTAAAGCATAAGAAATAACTCGACATATTGACCGCGATTGCCGATATTGTTGTCCACTTAAACCCAACCACCAGCCAATCAAGCCCCCCTTTTGCATTTAACATTTAAAGGCCAAAAATTAAGGCTACACCTACCCCATCTCAGATAAAGAGAGCTAGAAAAACTAGAGTCAAAGCAAACTGGCTCGACAAATCACCATAAGCCAAGGACTCGTTGATGGTACTAATTAGATGCACTCGGTGAAATTTTGATGTATGAATGGTCATGTGGAGGTCGTACGAGTTATTCCTAAATATTATTGGACTTTGTCCTATAAATTCCTAATTTTTATTTATTGACTAAGAACCTTCGAGCCCCAATAGTGTATCCTCAGAGTCACTATCCCCTTGGTAACACGTAAACTCTAAGTCCCGTCTAGTATGTGCACTTTGGCCTCTTTTACTAACTTTAAAGAATGCTCATTTGGCATTTTACAATACATAACTTTCTTCACAAGCATTTTTCTTTTCTTTAACAACTTTTGAGAATACACAAACATAACTTTCAATACATACTTTTCTTTTACTTTCTTTTTTTTTCTCTTTTTTTTCTTTTCTCTTTTTTTTTCTTTTTTTTCAATCTTTTATATCACCCTAAAAAATATAACTATTTCTAAGCTCGTAGAAAGATGGACATGTGGTGTGTGCTGGTTTAAGTGCATTTAAGTATAACCATCTCAAAGTTTTCAGATTATGGTAATTCTCTCTAAGCATCGAAATTCGGTTTCACCGTTTTCAAATTATTATATATATAAAAACTGCTAAAGAGGACTATCAAAGCTAGTTGGGCCTACTGACACATCCAAAATCAGATATGTGAACCATCCCTTCTTTTATTATTATATTATATATTTCAAAAGTCCAAGAGTTCGTTAGCGCATTGGTAGTAATATCATTTCCTGCTTAACGTAGAACAAAAACAATTTTCAAGGGACATTTTTCTTTAAAACTTTTTTTTTAAATATTAACTCTCAAGATTTTCAATATTCTTTTATTTTTCTTAAAAATGAAAACGTCAGTTCCCCATCCCCACACTTAAATTTCACGTTGTCCTCAATGTGAGACAAGGAAAAGACAAAACTAAACATAAAGAAAAATAAAGTGGAACAGACTCCCCTGGTATATGTGATCATGCAAGTGTGTGGTGAATCATGTTCCTCGCTCTCCTATTCGAACGCAAGCTTAAAACTCCAGTGCTCTCTATCAAGCTATCACTAACGAACGAAAGCGGCAATCCTTATGCAAATTGCATCCCCACACTTGTTTCAAACTCTAGCTCGTCAACCGTCATCAGCCAACCAAGGAATAACCTGCAAGTAAGAGAAGAGACACCCGGCAAAACTCGGAAATAAAAATAAAATGAAAATAAAATATCAAGAAAAGATATTACCGGGTTGCCTCCCGGGAAGCGCTAAGTTTATTGAATAGTCTTCAGCCAGACTCATTCCCGAAACCTCAATCAGGAGGCTTCTCCTTTATCCTCTTCCCATCGATGCTCCTCAACACTCTCCTTTTACAATTGGTCGGGAAGAAACCAATTGCACAACTCTCATGGGCCCGATCATATGAATTAAACTCGACCCACCAACTCTTGAATTCCCCCAAAAATGGTTGAATGAACTGAAATGGGGAAGTCAATCTCTTCATCACACTATGATTTCTTAGCCCAGAAATCCTCCTTCTAATTCTTTTAGCCAAATTTTTAAACCTTAACACGTCCCGAATGGAGATTGAGTACGGTTCGTGTTTTGGTTTTTCACAATCCAGGTGAAGTGTCGGAAGGACCAAATCACTAACTACTTCATGGCTCTCCTTACAAAGCTCCTTCTCGATCCGCACACTTGGCTCGTTATATATTAAATCTTCAAGCAGCTTTAGATCACCAAGTGGGTCAAACTCACCTTCATCCGTAGTGGCACAGTCCATCAACTCTTCACCAAACTCATCCTTAAATTCTTCCTCCCAAGAGGGAACATACTCCTCTACTCTCTGCTCCTCCATTCCGGTATCTTCAATCTCACTCAGGGTTTCAAACAAAGGTGGATTCAAAGGTGGAATATACTCCAAATCATTTCTAATGGCGAACAATACATCGTCCATTATTGATTCCAATTCTGGGGTTGGCTCTAGTATATTTCCTGATAAGTCTTTATACCCTAAGAAGTTCCCCATTTGATCATATGCAAATTGGTATGGAGGAGGCTTTGCCACAAGTGATTCCCATGGAGCTTTCCGTGCTTCGACATCTATATTCCTCCTCTCATAAGCATCATACACCCAGTGATCTCCGCCACACACTTTGCACCATGGCGTTCCAACGTGTCGTCCGAACATATTTCCTTTAAAGAACACTCAAAAGAAAAGGATCACGGGCACCAGATAAAAACAGAATAAATTACTTAAAATAAAATTAAACTAAAATTAAACTAAATAATATAACTAATCTAATCTAATATACGAAAATACAATAGGTAAATCCTAACCCGGGTCGTTCTCAATACGACTCTAACCGTGTCCCCGGCAACGGCGCCAAAAACTTGATGTGTGTATAATGATGCTCTCACAACTAAGCTTTAAATTTATTAAACAAGACTCCTAAAGAAACCACACAAAACCGGCAAGTGTACCGATCACTAATAGTATAGACCTAAGGAAGTCCGAGTATCGAACACAAGAACACTTGAAAACGTTAATGATACTTAACCCTAACCAAGACTCACCTAAGAATATCTAAATGATTTTTAATAATTAACTACTTAACCTAACTTACTTTAACTAAATTAATTAGCTAGAATTAACTTAACTTAACTAAACACTTGAAACTTAGAAACTTAACTGCAATCGGAGAAAACGTCTACCTAGGTAAGAATCATATTGAAGGTATAATAAGCTAATGGATTTAGGATTCTCACGACACCGGTTCCTAAGGATGACACAACTAAAGTTCACTCAAGAAAGCTAGATCACCTCTCAGTCTCACTAACAAACTCTAACTTACACTTAGTTGATTTTAAGAACAAACCGGGAAACGAATTGTTAAAGTGCTCTAATGTCGACTCTCCTCTCGGTCTCACCGACACACTACCCTAATGGAGACGAATACTACGCAACCAAGGATAGATGAACAATTTAGTTTAACTTAAATTAGATCAACTAATCGCTCAAAAACCCAAACCCGACAAGAACCGAACCCGTTCTCGCGCGATCCTAATCCTAACAAGTAAAAGCTATGAGACGAGTTTACTTCTTATCACCTCTCGGTCTCTAAGAAGGTGTTCACCCGCTGATTATATTCAATTAATACACTCACTTAAACCCTACGGTTGATCACCCCGCAAACAAACCCTAAACACCAAGTAAAGAGTTCTAACAAGCAACAATCAATCAAAACTTATTCAATTAATCAAAGCAAGAGGTATATGAGTATAACTAATAAATTCACAGCCACTAAACACAACCTAATTCAATGTTAAACCAAACTTTTCATTAACAATTCAAGTCATGATGATCAACAATCCATAAAACTCATTAAAACCTAACAATATTCATCTAACCTAGGTAGAACTAACACGTTCAGCCAATCATAATCAATGAACAATAGATGAAATAGATATAAATGATAAACGTGTTCATATAAATCTGATTACAAAAGGTTTGAATGCTTAAAAACCAAAAACGAACTCACAAACGTTAAAATAGTCAAAACCGACAACCGAAGGATAAAAGATGTAACCGTAAGCTTGTCCTCCTTGGTTTCTCCTCTAGAGCAGGTGTGGGATGGCTGGAAACTTGAATAAAATCGTTCATAGGCTTTTAGGGTTTATATATATGTTTAATCACCTCCTTCCTAATATAAAATAAGTTAAAACAAGCCCACTAGGCCCACTAGAAGACAAAATAGACGTGGTAGCTGATTCTTGAACATTCTTCGCAGCCTTGGGACATGTTGGAATCTACCACATGCTTCTTGAATGGTATGACCTGGTCGCGTAGCTCGAACATGACATTTTCTGACGTTTTTCGACTTTCATCTCGTTTATCTTCGTTTTTGCGTACCGGCTTCATCCGAGCTCCGTTTTAGCTGATTCTTTTTCCATTTGACTCGTTTTCTCGCTCTCTTCAACATGGAACCTATAACATACACAAACATTTAATTTCATGCAAGAAAAAGTTATATTCGTTAACAGTTTACGAACAAAACGACACAAAATCAGAATAAAACTCTATGTGTTTTGCAACACATCAAAGACTCACCAAAATAATTAATTGATTTTTTAGAATTTTTTTAACTACTTAACTTAACTGAATTAAAACTTTTGACAAAACTTTGAAAACTTTGGTTTAAATTCAATATATAAAAACGTCTACCTAGGAATGAATCATGTTGATAGAAATAACAAGACAACGGATTGAAAATATTCACGACACCGGTTATAAAAGATGACACAACTAAAACTTGTTTAAGAAAGTCAAATTACCTCTCAGTCTCTCTAACAAACTCTAACTTATTTTAGTTGATTTTAATGAATAAACCGGAAAAACAATTATTAACGTGTTCAAATGACGACTCTCCTCTCGGTCTCATCAACACACTATCCTAATGGAGACAAATACTATGTCACCAAGGATAGAGGAACAATTTAACTTAACCCAAATTAAACCAACTAGTTGCACATAAACACTCAAACTTGACAAGACAAAAACCCGCTCTCGTGCGGTCTTAATTCTAACAAGTAAAAGCAACGAGACAATATTACTTCTTATCACCTCTCGGTCTCAAAGAAGGTGTATTTTAACTGATTTTAGATGATTTATATTACCCACTTATCCCTACGGTTGTACACCCCGCAAATAAACCCTAAACACCAAGTCAAGTGTCTAACAAGCAATCAATTAATCAAAACTAATTCAATTAACTAATGCAAGAGGATTATAAGTAATAAAACATAAAACACAGCCATCACACACAATCTAATTTATGGTTTAGTTAAACTTTACATCAATAATTTAAGTCTTGAACATTAACAATCCATTATACAAGTCTAAACTACTCAACAATCATCTATCCTAGGTAGAACAAGCAAGTTTAGCTACTCATAGATTTTGGACAGCCATGCATGCTTAAGAAAAACATCACAAACATCAACTTAAACATGATCAAATTCATTCAAGATTCAAACACAATCAATCACAAGTCAAACTATCAATCACTTGCAAAACAATCCAAAATAAAAGACCAATTCAACAAAGTTAGGGTTCTTGAACAATAACCAAAGTTTAAAGATGATTACTTAGGGTTTATGGCTGAGATTTATGGATGTTATTGATGCCTAGCAGCTGCACAAGAACCCCCTTGATGTTCTTCTTCCTCTCCAGCCGCCACAACCACCAACAGCCGCCAAGGATTCCTTTTTTTTCTTCTTCCTGCTGTTCCAATCGCAAGGGGCTGCCAAGGTTAGGGTTTTTTGTATTTCGGGTTTCTTGCTTAGATAATGACTGAAATCCCTCTTAATTATCTTCATATAATATTATAAAAGGCTTCTAACTTGTGGGCTTGGGTTGGGCCTTGAGTTATAGCTTCAAAACTTGACCAACAAGTCATCTAGAATCTTCCAAATTGACTCTTTTTTCACAATCTTTCATAAACCTACAATTAACATTTAAACTTTGTAAATTATTGCACTTAGCCCCCAATACTTTCATAAAATAAACAAATAAGCATAAAAACCATGATAAATTCATAAGAAAAGTAAATGTGTTTCACTACACATCAATTGAGAACACAATTCAGAACATACTAGGATGAGTTGGAAGAAGTGAAGGCCATGAAGGAAAACTGAAAATCCTTAACTTGTTCCTCTGCATCGTTTTCTTCTTCAGTGACATCAATCCGGGCAAAGTTTGCAATCTGATTGTTGATGTTGAGTGCTGCCATCTGGTCATTCCAAGAAAATTGTTGAGCCACCAATCCCCGCTCACCCTCATTTGAACCAGCTGCATTCTCTCCTCTAGCACTACTCACCGGAACAAATTCTCTTTCCTTGTTTCACTTCTTGGCTGGATTCGTACATTCACGAGCGAAGTGACCTGGCTCATGATAGTATTGCACCTCAGAGTGTCTTTGTTAAATCCCACCTTCTGGTTAGCTGGCACATTCCAGTTGTTTCTGCTTGTTCTCTTGGTAAACTTCTTCGCTCTAAACACTTCCATGTCTATTTGCCAAGAGATATTCATTTCTCCACATCATTAGGTGAGCAATACACTAGTTTTTAATATATGTATATAATGAGTCAAAAATCACAATTCACATGTGAAAATGGAATAATGCAACAACCATTGTAAATATAAAGTAAATAACCGTGGCTCCTTTCTATTTGGTAACAACCAAAATACTTGGAGAATGAGGCCCTATTCTACTAGCACAAGGCTAAAGTAGTTAGGGGTGCGTATGATAATACTTATTGAGGCTCAACAACAACATAAAAATAAACTTTCGTGCACATAATCAATTAGAGGTATAAACAAAGATCGAGCAAATATTCGTAATAACACATAATGTTGAATTGTGGATTTGATAATGAGATCATAAAACAAGTAAACTTGAATATGGTACGCATGCCACCCCCAAAAGTATAAAATCGTAAAAAGGGGGAATGCGATTACTCACATGAAATAAGTAACTTGGAGGATTAGTTTGCGGTAAAACGGAAAGGTAAGTTCAACGAGCAAGACTTAGATTGAGAGGGTCTTGAGTTAGAAGATGGTCTAAAAGCTTTAAAGTATGATAATACGACAAGTAAGATAAATAATTAAAGTTTGAGGGTTAAAGTGTAAATACATAAGAAATTAAAGTAATGGTATTCTATTCATTAATTTTACTTAACCTTTGCTAAGTAAATATGTAGGGATTGGTTTAATACAATAGTGCATGACCCCTTGTTAGATATACCAAGATGGGTCTTGATAAATTGTCAAGTCCGAATCCGACATTGTCAAGTGATAAATATCATGAGATAAAATATTTAAAATAGAAACTTAACTAATGTTAGAAGTTCTATTAAAGAGAAACTTCAAACATTGACGTTAATCAAGTGTTCGGTTTAACATTCCAAGCTTGTTATAAGATCAAGTTGGATCTGACATACCAAGTACTTTAAGAAAACATTTATAATTAGTTTGTAAAAGATCTTAATAAGAAAATGTGAGATTCGGTGGCCCGAAACAGAACTTGTGTGTTTTAAGCGAGTGAACTCGGTTTAGTTTGGTTTGGTTGGTTCAAGACTTGGTATGTGACCAAGCTTGGGTCCAACAAATCCATATTTTAATAAAAAATACAAAAATATAAGTGAAAGAACTTAAACACTTAAATCTTACATACATTTTGTTTTAAAACAATTAAATAAAGAGTTAAACGAGAGTTCGGTCTTGGTTCGGTCCTTGAATCGGAATAAGACCGAGGATGGTTACCACATACCCAATACCATGGAACTCATTAGTATAATCATAGAAATTATAATACTAAAGTTTTACATACAACATGTTAGTAATAAAGTATTTAAACAAAAGTTCGGTTTTGGTTCGGTCCTTGACTTAGAATGAAACCGAAGATGGTCGCCACATACCCAATACCATAGAACTCAATTAAATGATTTGGAAACCAAAATGACTAGAAACTAAACAACATTAGTAAGCTTATATAAATTAAATTGTTTAACAAAGACTATAATAGTCCTCCATGTAGCCTTGCCTTGCAATACCAAAACCGACCATGGCTGGAGAAGGGAAAACCAAGGAAATAAGGGGAATATGTTTTATAAAAACTATACTAACAAGATTTAATTCACAAGAATTAGTTAGAAACAATGATTAGCATTAGTTTGACCTTGAGAAGTCAAACTACCAAGAATGTGAAAGATGAATACTTAGAACTTAGATTGGGAAGAGTTTGAGGTGAATGAGTAACCAAAAAAGGATTAAATGGTCTTGTTTATATAGGGAAAGAGTAAGGATTTAGGTAGAATGTTACTTTCAAGAGTTTTCATGCATTTTGATTGGTGTAAATGGTCAAACAAGGCAATAAGCAAACAAAAACGAGCTAGTGGGTCTGCAAACCTGTGGCCGCGCCCCGTGACCACCTCACCCTTCATGGCCGCGCTGCGCGGTTCCCATAGGGGTGGGGTTTGGTCTCCAGCTTTGGTTTTTGACGATTTAGGCCCCTGATGTTCGTTTTAAGTCGTTTTTAGCCAAAAAAGGGTGTTTTAAGGTACCGAAAAGGATGTTTTCTTGATCCGAAATGTGTGTAACATAAACAAACATAAAACCCAACATTTTATTAATATTAAGGAATCCGAAAGATAAAACGGGTCGGGTTTACCGTACAAAAACAAATACGTATTAGATCGAAAATGACGAATGTCACAACGTACATTTCGACATCCTTTACGACCACCTCATCAGTATTCTCTCTTTGATAAGTGATAATTTGAGGACCCCAGACAATGCTTATCCAAATATTTGTGTGTTTCATCTTCACGTACTTCTCAAATCTGAACTTCCACTCAGCAAACCCCTCATGAGACAGGAAATAGGGTACATGAGTAGCAGTTCCCATGACGGAATCCAACTCTTGATGTATAGCAACATTTGAGGATGATGTGTTAGTTAATTGGTCCATTTTAATTTATAGTCCAAGTGAACAGTCCAAAGATATACTAGTCTAACAACTAGGCCCAATAATAGAGAACCCAACAAAGAGCCCAATGGCCCGAAAACGATCTAATAGAGAACTTCAAAGCCTACAAGATCAGGCCTAATTACAATCAATACCCGAGAACCCTGAATATTGGCCGAAAACACCCAAATCTTCCCGAGAACAAGAAATGTTTGCTGTGAACGTATACTAGTTTCCCAAGAACAATCAAAAGTGCCCGAGAACACACAAAAGTGATCGAGAACAATCAAGAATGCCTGAGAACATAAAATAATGGCCGAGAACAATCAAAGATGCCCGAGAACACACAAACGTGGCCGAGAACGATCAAAACTTGCCGAGCACACTTAATATATGCCCGAGACCGATCAGAGGTTGTCCGAGAACACTGAAAACCTTGACTTGGTAAGCTTGGTTATTAAGTCAAATCCCGAGAATGATGGAATTTGAATTTTAAACAAAGGATCAAATCAAATCTTTCCCAAAATTATCTCAACTAGCCCCGACGAACACGATGAATAGCCGTTCTTTATTTCCAAAAATTCTCCAAATAATCATCAACCAAAAATCACCCTTGAATCAATGATATCACTAACACCGAACCTAGAATAGGTCTATAGGCTCTTATACCAATTGTAAGTCCCAGATAAGGATCTTTCAATGTGATATCACGTAAACCCGTTGTTAGGTGGAATCTAACAATGGATTGATTCAGTATAACACTAACAAACACAATAAACACAGGAATGCTTCAAAACACACGTTCTATTCAACGCCGGGTGGTTAAGCTCTTTAACAGTGATTACAATGATGATAATAACAAACTCTTTCGTCTCTCACCGTTTTACCACGACCAGCCCTCTAATAAACAAGTTACATCACATATATAATACACCAACAAACCCTAAGCCCACTCGTATACTAAGCCCACCAAAATCATTGATTTTGGTTTACATTATATAGCCCAAAACCAAAGCCCAAATACACTAAGTGTAAAGCATTAAATATAGCCCAACAATTGTGTTTCATAACTCATAACCTATGGTGATTTTGTGTAACGATACAAATATCGATGTGATAAGGGCATAGTGGATACGCCATTGGTACATCCTATATATAAGTGTCCTTACCATATTTCCTTTTGTAGTGTTATTTGGACCACTCGAAGATATGTGTCATTTTGTTTTTGGAAAAAAAGGTTTTCTCTTGATATTGATTTTCTTTCTTTATTTTTTGGTTTTTCTTTAATTTCGAGATGAAATTCCAAAAAGTTGTGAAGATTGTAACATTTGTTAATTTGAAACCCGACCCGTTTTTTTTTCAATGTGATATTAAACATTTATAATCAATAAAATGTTGGATGTCTATGTTTTAATCATGTTATTGATCATTGATACTAAATTTATATCATATTTACTATGCTAATATATTCACAAGTTTTGATGAATAAAAAATTCTTACCTCACATCGTTACTTATATACTGTGTTACATATTTAAAGTGTTTGGAAACTCGTATAACCTAACTCGATATTTGGAGTCCTAAATAATTTATTTATATGTATTTTGCCTATACATGTTAAGTTATACCTCATAAGTGTGTTTCTATCATTTTATAACTGTTGGTACATGTATGTCAGTAGTTCATAGTCTAGCATTTGTAATCGAGTCTGTAATGTAATTATGTTTTGTTTATGTTTGTTTTGTAATGCGCGAAGTTGTCAACAAGTTCGCTATGGCGAACTTGTTGAATCAGCGAAGTTATTGACAACTTCGCCTATGGCGAAGTTGTCGTGTATATAAACTGTTTCAGACGAAACAGTTGGTGTTGGTCGTTTTAGGGTTTGTTTCAGTGTGTTTCGTATTGTTACGTGTCATCTTCTGTAATAGTGACCGTGAGTCACGTGTTCGGTTATCAATATAACGTGTTTGATTTATTGCTCGTGTGATTCTATCTCTACACTCGTAACTACCTGCGCAGGGATTCCGCACCTGCGTTGTTAGCGATATCCCGTGTACGATCCGTCCAGGAACCTACAATTGGTATCAGAGCCAATCGGCTCGATTGTGAGGTTCGGGATTTCACGCGGGTGTAGAAAACGTCTCGTTTGACCTATTCGCGGGACGTGTTTTTGTTGGGATTGAGTTTTGCTAGTGCTTGACAGTCATTTTCAAGCCTTTGCATTGATCGGGAGCTGCTGGATTGACGAAAACAGATCTGAACAAACTTCCCTGTTCATCGGGCGAAGTTACCGTTCATCGGGCGAAGTTACCATTCTTCAGGCGAAGTTGCCGTCGCTGGAATTAGGGTTTTTGGCGAAGATATAAGGATTAGCGAAGTTAACTACAACTTCGCTCACTTCATAAGTTCGCCTTAGCGAAGTTATCCGCAACTTCGCTTCAAACCCAAGTTCGCTCAACTCATAAGTTCGCCAGAGCTAAGCGAAGTTATTCTTAACTTCGCCCAAATCAAGCGAATTTAAGATCTCAGCGAAGTTCTCTTTCAGCGAAGTTAACCTTCAAGCGAAGTTATTCTTAACTTCGCCAAGTGAGCTGTTTTAATATTTTTTTGTTTTTCCAGGTTTTTCAGGTTTTTGCAAGGATGTCGTCGATCAATATCTCCGATTTGGTCAAGATGGAGGTAGAAGCGGGGTCTGCCACTAAGGCCCCGAGGCTTATGAAAGGAACTGACTTCGTGGCATGGAAGGATAGATTCATCCAATACATCAAATACCAGGATGCCAAAATGTGGGTGTGCATCCAGGATGGATATATCCCTCCTACTATGCAATACGAAGGCCGTGACGTAGTTAAGAAGTACAGCAAAATGGAGGACGAAGAAAAGAAAATGTACGAGGCCGAAAGCAAGGCCCATGCTGCGATAACAATGGCACTTCCTCAAGAAGTTCTCCATACGTTCCGAAAATACACTTCTGCAAGAGAGCTTTGGGATGCTCTTGAAAATAGATTCGAGGGGAATGTGGGTATCCGTGCATCGAAGGTAAAACTTTTGAAGACCCAGTTCTCCGTCTTCAAATTTTTGAAGAACGAATCGCTGGATGATATTATCACCAGATACTATCATCTAATGACAGAGCTTAGCAATTATTCGATTGCTTACTGAGAAGAAGAGATCGTTGAAAAACTTCTCGATGCTCTCCCACCGAAGTGGGAAATGTACACCGTTCTTATGAGGGAAGACAGAGACTTTCCTAATTATGATCTTGAAACGGCAGTGAACAAGCTCAGAACTTATGAGCTTAATATGGTTCGAAAAGAAACACCTACAGATCAGATACAAGACCCTGGTATGTATGGTGCAAAGGTTAACTCAGGCTCAAGTTCAAGGCCTGAATCTGCTGCTTATTACTCTAAAGGGGAGTCAGGCTCTGACTCGTCTCATGAAGGAAACGTTTCTGTAAACACGAATGGTGATGTATGTTTCGTTGCTGGAGGATCTAGTACTTCAACGCCTCAAGCATCCTCAAGTGGTTTTTCTGCACATGCCTCGAGCAATAATTATTCCAAGATGCCTATGAGTGTAAAATCTGCTGAAGAGCAGTTTGCAGTCTATGCATCATTTATTGCTTCCTATGAAAACTACATCCATGGAAAGATTGTGGACCCTGCTGTTCTGGATGAGGACTACGACCAGATCGATGCTGATGATCTGGAGGAGATGGATTTGCAATGGCAAATGGCAATGATTGTGAGGCGTGTTAAACGGTTTATGCACAAAACTGGAAGAAAGTTTGTTGGTGGTAGGCCCGGGTTCGACAAATCCAAGGTAAGGTGCTATAACTGTCAACAGTATGGGCACTTTGCAAAGGAATGCAGAAATGAGAGGGTTGAACGAGGACAAGGTCGGCCTACACAACACTCAGGAGTTAACAGAGAGATAAATGCCATGTTGACCAGAGAGGCAGGAGAGTACAACTGGAATCAACGCTCAAGTGGTTCTGGTGAGCAAGCAAACATGGCTGAGTCTGAAGCTGAAGAATGTGAGAAGGTTGAAGAAATTGAGAAAGCAAATGAAGAAGAAACCGCTTTCATGGCAAATGACAAAGATAATCGCTCCGAGGTAAGTCCTAAAACTATTTGTACTAGTTGTGAAAATTTGTCTGAGCAACTCACTACGATAACTGATCAGTACGTCCGTTTAGATGCTGATTTTAAAAC
Organism: Bidens hawaiensis; assembly: GCF_021521415.1. NCBI lineage: Eukaryota > Viridiplantae > Streptophyta > Magnoliopsida > Asterales > Asteraceae > Bidens > Bidens hawaiensis. Next base: position 1,599,509 of record NW_027491189.1, on the reverse strand, counting down.
TATTAAAGAAGATCACCATTTTACTAAATCAAGAGAAAACAGTTATAAAATTAAGATTAAAGCATGTGAAAAGGACATTCAAAGCTTGAAAACTAAACTTGCTGAGAAAATTGAAATAATTGATCTTAGTTATGAAGTTTTAGAAGAAAAAACTAAATTGATTGCTGATCGGGATAAACAGATTGCTGACCATCAGGTAAAGGTGGTGGAACTGAACCGCAAACTTGAGCAGTTCAGGAATTCCTCAACCATCCTTGATCACCTCGTGAGTGATCCAGGTACCTCTGCAAAGAGGGGAGGAATCGGATATCACGAAGTTCCACCACCCTTTAACCACAATTATACTTATAATCCAAGTGTTCAGAAATCTGTTGATTTCGAGGTTTCTCAGACAACTCCTATCAAGATTACAAGTGTTGAACCAAGTGTTAACTGTGGCGAAACAAGTTCGCCTGTTTCTAGTGTGAATATTTCTGTTTCAAGTCCAGTCTCATCAGATTCGGATAAGTTGTCCGAATCTGGTCAGACAAAAGAGAAGGTAGGTTTACCCACCGATGGAGATAAAAATGAAGTTTCTAAAAAGAGTTCTCCACTCAATCCGTACGTCCCACCTTATGTGAGACGAACGGCTGGTAACACTGCCTCTACATCCAAACCAACATTTGACAAGAAAATGGAGAGTCGATGTTGCTTTAGATGTAACAAGTTAGGACATCTAGTTGCAGATTGCCCTTTGAAACCGAGATTTAGAGATGTAAAGACAAATAAAAATGAGAATAAGCGTCATTTTGTTCCTGCTAAAAATGAAAACTTTAAAAAATGCCAAAATATAACGAATTCAAGTTTTCATAAAAACCAACCTCATTTTTACAACCAAACCTCAAGATATAACACTTTCAATTCTCAAAGGTTTGGAAGGCATTACACCCAATCTGCAAGGAGATACCCTAACAGGACTTACAGAAATTATCCTGATACTAACTTGAGAAAGCCAGGGTACGGGATGTATCGATCCAAGACCAATTGGTCTTGGGTCCCAAGATTCTAACTCTTTGTTTTATTGTGCAGGAACAGTTGAACAGGGCTGCCAACAATCTTTGGATTGTAGATAGCGGCTGTTCCAGGCACATGACGGGCAACAAACACTTGTTGCAAGATTTAAAACCTGTTCAGGGAGCAAGAGTTAGTTTTGCTGGTGAAAGCGGTGGAAGGATTACCGGTAGAGGTACTGTGTCGAATGGGAGAATGACACTTGAAAACGTAAATTTTGTGGAGGAATTAAAGCACAATCTGCTGAGTGTGTCGCAGATCTGTGATAAAGAATACACTGTCCATTTCACTAAAAATGAAGCGATTGTATTGAAGCCTGGTTTTCATATACCAGAAGAATGGATAGTAATGAAAGCTCCACGTGAAACGAATACATACGTGATGGATATGAGGTCTACTGAAATGGCCACCGGAGAATCTTGTTTAATGACAAAAGCAAGCGAATCAGAATCAGAATTGTGGCACAGGAGAATGGGACATATTCATCTTCGTAAGATGAACTTCATTGTCAAAAATGGGCTTGTGATGGGCGTTCCCTTAAAGAGTTTTAACTTTGAAGATAAATGCATAGCGTGCAAGAAGGGAAAACAACACAAGAAAAGCCATCTCACCAAGACGATCAACTCAATTGCTGGTACTCTAGAACTACTTCATATGGATCTCTTCGGTCCGGTGAATGTACAAAGTCTAGGTGGTACTTCTTACTGCTTGGTGATAACTGATGATTACTCGCGATACTCGTGGGTATATTTTCTGAAAACGAAAGACGAGACGACTCAGATGGTGAAGAATCTAATTACAAAAGTCGAGAACGTCATGAGTAAATCAGTTAAATTCATCAGAAGCGACAATGGGACAGAGTTCAAGAACTTTGAGATGGAAATCTTTTGTCTTCAGAAGGGTATTGAGCATCAATACAGCGCTCCGTATACTCCACAACAGAACGGAGTAGCTGAAAGGAAGAACCGAACGTTGATTGAAGGAGCCAGAACTATGCTGGCAGACTCAAAGCTTCCTGTGATGTTCTGGGCTGAAGCAGTTGCTACAGCCTGCTATGTTCTGAATCGGGTGTTAACCGTTAAGAGACTTGGAAAAACCTGTTACGAGCTTATGCACGGAAGGAAGCCCAACTTGTGCGGTCTTGAACCTTTTGGGTCTCCTTGTTCGATTTTGAAGACTAATTCGAAATTTGGTGAAGTAGCTGATGAGGGAATCCTAGTCGGTTATGTTGTTGGGACTCCCAACAGACGGGTCTTCAATACGACAACTTGCAAGGTGGAGGTGGTTTGTAACACCGACATTACTAGTTACCAACCGCCAAAACCAAGCAATGGACCTGCTGAGCTGTTTGACTATGTTAAACTTTTTAAGTCGTTTAACGTACCTACTTTGGAAATTTCTGAAGAAGACGAAAGAGCAGTGACGAAGATGATTTTTGATGAGGAAGAGGAGGTAGTGCAACATCAGATGACAGAAAAATCTCAGCCTTCCACATCAAACCCTATCGATACCCCTGCGGCCTCAACTGAAGATGAGTTTATTAATCCTTTTCACTCTCAGCCTGAAACTACCATAGATGAGATCTCTTCAAACTTGGAAGACAATTTGCATGTCGGTGCTGTTCCGACCACGAGAATTCACAAAGATCACCCATTGGAGAATGTTATAGGTGATGTGACCTCTAGTGTACAAACCAGAAGTAGCTTGAATGAGCACACCTGTGTTTATACAAGCATTAAAGATACAGGTATCATGAACGAATGTTTGTACTCTTGCTTCATAAGCCAAGTCGAACCGAAGAATTATCAAATGGCTTTAAAGGACAGCTCGTGGGTCGAAGCCATGCAAGAAGAGTTGGCTCAGTTCGAAAAAATGGAAGTTTGGACTTTGGTTGAAAAACCAAAGAATGTGCATGCTATAGGCACGAAATGGGTGTTCAAGTGCAAGAGAGATGAAAAGGGGATTATCGTGAGAAATAAGGCGAGGCTGGTTGTTAAAGGTTTTAATCAACAAGAGGGTATTGACTACAATGAGGTTTTCGCTCCTGTTGCCCGGTTAGAAGCGATTAGATTGTTTTTGGCGTTTGCTGCATCTAAAAAGATGAAGGTGTTTCAGTTAGATGTGAAGAGCGCGTTTCTTAACGGGAAAGTTGATGAGGTTGTGTTTGTTGAGCAACCTCCGGGTTTTCCTGACCCAGACTTTCCGGATCACGTATACAGGTTGAGCAAGGCGTTATATGGGTTACATCAGGCACCTCGTGCCTGGTATTCAACGTTATCGGACTACTTGCTGGAAAATGGTTTTGAAAGGGGATTGATTGACAGTACGTTGTTTGTGAAGAGAGAAGGATGTGACTTCCTACTGGTTCAAGTCTACGTGGATGATATCATTTTTGCTGCATCAAGAGTATCCATGTGTCAGGATTTTGAGGCTGTCATGAAGAAACGATTCGAGATGAGTGCTATGGGTGAACTAACCTTCTTTCTAGGATTGCAGGTTGATCAGAAGAAGGATGGGATGTTCATTCATCAAACAAAGTATGTTCATGATGTGCTGAAGAGATTCAAGATGGAGGACAGTTCTCCATATGACACCCCAATCTGCGTCAATCACAAATTGGGCGCTGAATCAGATGGTGACGCAGATGTGGACCCTACTCTGTATCGGGCGATAATAGGTTCATTAATGTATTTAACTGCTTCTAGGCCCGATATAATGTTTTCTGTTTGTCTTTGTGCTCGTTTTCAGGCAAACCCAAAGGAATCTCACATGAAAGGTGTGAAGAGGATTTTGCGGTATCTTAAGGGCAAGCCGAAACTAGGGTTGTGGTACCCAAAGGGAGGAGACGTTGAACTGGTGGCGTATACAGATTCTGATTATGGTGGCTGTAATCAGAGTCGGAAGTCAACAACAGGAGGCTGTCAGTTTCTTGGAGGAAGATTAGTTTCCTGGCAGTGCAAGAAACAGACATCAGTTGCAATTTCAACATGCGAAGCTGAATACATGGCAGCATCCAACTGCTGCTCTCAGGTTTTGTGGATTCAGCAACAATTGCGCGACTATGGTCTGAATTTCTTACTTACTCCTATTTTAATTGATAACACTGCCGCCATCTCAGTAATTAACAATCCCGTGAAGCACAGTAAAACTAAGCATATTGACATTCGTCATCACTTCATACGGGATTGTGCTGAGAAGAAACTGATAAAGATCGAAAAAGTTGATACACTTGAAAATTTTGCTGACTTGTTTACAAAAGCGTTTGATAAATCCAGATTTCAAAACCTAATTGAGCTAAACGGGATGATCAATCCCGAGTAACCATGTCTTTGATTTAAAAAAAAAAAAAAAAAAAAAAAAAAAAAAAAAAAAAAAACATGGGTCATTTTTGCTTAAAATTAGTCGGTTACCTCAGTTTGATGGACATATCCTAGGATATGTTTTGGTCCTCGTTTCAACGTAGAGAATGAGGATAGCCATTAACTGGAAGACTGAAAGTGACCGGGGCAGCTATGACGTGTGTTCTTTCAGTTGCTGAAAATTAGTCGGTCATACTTAGTAAGAAGGACACATACTTGTATGTGGTCGGTCCAGTTGATCCATTGGATCTTCAGGATAGCCGTTTACCTGACGACTTTGACGTGATTGGGGCGATTGAATTTAAAGTTTTTTTTTTTTTTGTGGGAAATGAAATTAATGTTCAAGTCTGTTACTTCGTATGAAGTTCTATGCTGTGTTTAACAGAAAATTGATCCAACCTTGGAAAATGATATATATATTGATTGTGTGTGCTTAACTAGTGAAGTTATTAGGCTTAAAAGGCTTTAGAACAGTCATTGTATGTCATGGTAATTTTTATGCTGCGTAAAAGTGTATGTGATACTCACTTAAATTTACTCGAATTTACGTGGAAACTCCTTAAGAGTTTTGTATGTCTTCATACATATCTTTTCGAAGGATAGGCAGAAAAGCGACTACCCAGTCATACACGAGCCCGTGAGTGTTCTGATTCCCGTGAAGAAAGCATTTCAAGATACTGCAGTGATCCAGATTCGGGACTTGCAGTGATTTAGTACTCCGAAGTCGATAAAAATGTTTAATTTAAAAAAAAAAAAAAAAAAATAAAAAAAAAAATATATATATATATATATATATATATACGTGTATATTTTTAAATACTTATGAGACATAGTAACAATCAAAATTTCTCAAGTCTGGAGTTAGAAGAAAACGGGAGGCAGACATAGTGTATCTACAAGATAATCAGACATTATGGGTCGAAGTCAATTCGGGGTGACTTGGGTATAGCCAAATACGCTTTGAGAATAGATAGAAGACATCATTATCTCTGAGATGTTGCCAACTTAAATTTTTGAGCTTAACTGAACCTTAATCCGTATCACAGAAACGATGAAAACCATTTACGTTATTTACATGCTTACAACCTGTGTCTCTATGTCATAATACAGCAAAACACGGATCTAAGTGACAGTCACATCGTTAGTATGATTCCTGTTAGGATCTTTTCTAAAACGTAGTGGTCCCTGACTAGACTGAAATTTGATCCCTTATTTCGTTAAAATTTTTCTAATTTTTTTTTTGTTTTGTTTTTGTAGTTATATTATTTTATTGTTGGTTACTAGGTCTTGATCATATTTGTTTAACTCTTTTTGGTAATTGATAAGGTTAAATTCAGGATTATTCAAACTTAAAGGGCTGATTTTGAAAATTACGGGCGAAGTTGTTGAATTCGGCGAAGTTGTGCTTAACTTCGCCTTGGCGAAGTTAAGAGTAACTTCGCCTGAACCAACTCTGCCCTATATAAGGGATTGTAAACAGTAACTATATCACTTTTTTCGAATTACCGGCGAACTTGTTCGAATAACCAATACATCCGGATCTTATTCTTCGCTTTCGATTTCGATCTTGTGTTCCTAGTTTCTACTATACTCGTGGTATGTGTAGTCAATATCATCCTATCTTTCTCGTTATAGTTTTAACCGGTTCGAGACCTCGGGTCGTCGAACCTTAGAAACCAAGTTTTCCGACCTCACGTTACGTGTTCATGGACGACCTTTTCATCTTAACACCATTGAAATATGTTGGACTTCATTGTTAGATCGTTAAATCGGTCCGAAACATCGGATAAACCTTGTTTGAATCTGAACAGTCGCCGTTTCATATTCAGGCGAAGTTAAGGTTTACGCGAAGTTATTCTCAACTTCGCCAGTGGCTTAAGTTCGCCTTCAGCGAAGTTATCCACAACTTCGCTTGAAGCTTAATTTCGCCTATGGCGAAGTTATCCATAACTTCGCCTTGAACACAACTTCGCCTATTTCAAATTTTTTATAAGTTTTTAGACGAACTTACAGATGAAGCGAAGTTGTTCCCAACTTCGCCTCACCTTTAAATTCGCCTGTACATCACAACTTCGCATATGGTACACAGCGAACTTGTGAGATGATTATATGGTCTCTAACTTGATTTGTTTTGTGCAGATATGGCTGCTGTTGGAGGTACTGGAGGTGATGATGGTGATGAGCAACGACAATTCTTCCCAGCCCATAACCAATACATCACTTTGGATCCAGACGCACGAGGCGTTGAAGACTATAGGGAGATTATCATATTTCTCCAACGATCACGAGTTTTTCACGCGATCACTAATACACTACCCATATCTCTGCCCAACATTCAAGATTTCTGGCAGACGGTGTATTATGATTGCAGACCTGAGCCTCCAGTGATGCGAGCAACTGTCAATGGTCAAGACATACAGTTTTCCTCGGAAGACATACGGTTGGCTCTGCAGTTCGGTGATGAAACGAGAGACGACCCAACGGAATTCGTAGCTCCTTTCCGTGACGGAGCTTACTTAAGGATGGGTTATTCGGGTCCGCTGGGGGACTCGCAGAGGAGGAAAGGCTTTCTGCTGGATCAATGGCGCTTTTTGATGCATGTGTTGATAGTATGCATGTCCGGCAGAAAGGCAGGAACAGACGGGATGGGTGCGACGATGCAATCGGCTATGATTGCGCTGACTTACAACCGCAGATATTCTTTTAGTCAGCTAATCTTTTACGAGATTGATCGTCAGAGACGGGCGACGGCGCGCGAGCGTTTTATTATGTATCCTCGGTTTCTACAAATGATTATTAATCATGTCGCTCCGTCTATACCGCAAAGACGCCCTATCAGATACGTTGAGTGCGTAACAAAACGTATCTTTGCTCAGTGCAGAACGTCGAGCACTCGTAGCAACCCTGAGCGGCGTCCCAGGCATACTCCACTTTTCGGGTATCTCATTAACCCGGAGTATGTTCCTGCAGGAGGGGACGAGTTCAGGGATCCGCAACCACATCAGGCGGCAGCACCTCATGCTGTATCGGCTGCGCCTGTTGTATCTTCTGCTGCTGTGCCAGCTACTATATCTCAGGCTGTGTCCACTGCTGAAAACGTTGATCTAGATGCTGCTTTTAGTGGACATGGTTTGTTTGATATGGATGTCTCGGGTCCTCAGTTTATGGATGTTACCAGAGCAGCTACTTCGGTAGCTGACTCTGATCTAGACGAGACGTTTGCTGAGGCAAGAAGACTTATGGTGTCTCGTGAACGGACTACGGGAAAGAGGCCGAGAACTGTGGAGGAGGATGAGGATGAAGTGGATGAAGAGGAGGCAGTACAGATTGTGCTAAGACGCTCAAGAAGAGAACAGAGAGGGATAGGTTCGGGAGCTGGAGAATCTTCAAGACTAGTACGTTTTGCTCCACCTGCCTTATCTGGTATGTCTCTTATTCCTACTACTGCACAGGTTACGGCGATCGAGACGTCGGCACCAACAATTGTGTCCCTACCACCTCAACCGCTTAATCCACCGGTGGTAGTTGCACGGTTTGTGGAGTCGACAATCACTTCTACTGCAGGGTTACCAAGTGTACCACCTGCGGTCACTTCTGCTGATGTTCCACCAACTCCATTGCCTACTTCAGATACCGAGAGGATTCTTTCGCTAGAGCGGATTGTTGCTGAACAGTCAAAGACTATTGACCGCCTAGTGGAATCCAATCGACTACAAGCTGCCCTCCTGCTTGAACATGGACGAATAATAGATGCCTTCAAGGATTACTTGGCATCTCAGGGGGAGAAGACGTGTAGGGGCGATGAGTTGAGAACGAAAAGACGAGAAGATCATGATGATGATCCCAATGCACCTTCAGGTGCAGGTGATGAGCTGCCAAGAACCTCTCAGGCTCTTGGAGCCTCCACAACTGAGGGGGAGTCTACAAATGCAGCTGGTGATGATGTTGTAGTTGTGGATGACGACGCTGATGTTGAAGACGTTATTGATGCGTTGAAGGAGTTGGATGAGGAGGAGGACGATGAGTTGATGGATGATGATGACGTGTTGCCTATGGATGAGATTGAGAGGATTGGAAAACAGATTAATGTGGAAGATGTATTAGAAGAAGGTGAGATTGTAGATGATTCAGTGGAACATGAGATTCCAGCTGTTGAGAGATCAGAATTGGGGGATGAGAGCGTGATAGAAGATACAGTATGGGAGGAGCAGCCGAACTGGAAAGAAGGCTGTGCTCAGTGGTTTGTTAAAACCAAGAAGCCTGCAGTGCCAACGATGTTCAGAAAGACTTATAATATAAAGGGCTATGCAGAGTCAAAGAAAGGAATCATATGCTGGTTGTACGACAAAGAGCTGAAACTATTTGTGATCAAACGGTACGACGGCATTCAGTACTTTAAGAGATTGTTGAGATCTCTGAATTCCTTACCAGAATGTGAGGTGAGAGATTTAGCGAGATTGGGGCTGATCAATAGAAGTAATGATGATATGGCAAGAATCATTGGGAAGATCGTCTGGAAAGAAGCCATTAAAGACAAAAAGTTTGAACTGCTAAAGCCTCAAAAAGGAAAGTTGATAGAAGACAAAGACCGTGGAATGAGGGCTGACGGCAAACCTTGGATGGTAATGAAGTATAAACCAGTCCGTCATTTGAAAGAAGTACCGATGAAAGTTATGCCCAAGAACGTCCTAAAAGATTTAAAATGGTGGTACGTGGATTGTGAGACAGCTGAGGCGGTAATGGAAGATGACGATGAACAAGAAGTACTTCGGGTGTACGACCCGATGCATCTTGTTAATCTATCGAAGGCTGATTTGAAAGTGCTCAACGAGAAGAAGATCTTCTACATTCCTGCTTGGAAGGATCAAGCTAGGAAATGTCAAAGGGTAGTGTCGGTATGTGTGAGAGAAGGGGCGCACGCGTAGAGGTGAAGATTACAAGACTCAAGATTTGAAGATCAAGATATGAAGCTACTGCCAAGGGGGAGTCTGTTGGTACATGTATGTCAGTAGTTCATAGTCTAGCATTTGTAATCGAGTCTGTAATGTAATTATGTTTTGTTTATGTTTGTTTTGTAATGCGCGAAGTTGTCAACAAGTTCGCTATGGCGAACTTGTTGAATCAGCGAAGTTATTGACAACTTCGCCTATGGCGAAGTTGTCGTGTATATAAACTGTTTCAGACGAAACAGTTGGTGTTGGTCGTTTTAGGGTTTGTTTCAGTGTGTTTCGTATTGTTACGTGTCATCTTCTGTAATAGTGACCGTGAGTCACGTGTTCGGTTATCAATATAACGTGTTTGATTTATTGCTCGTGTGATTCTATCTCTACACTCGTAACTACCTGCGCAGGGATTCCGCACCTGCGTTGTTAGCGATATCCCGTGTACGATCCGTCCAGGAACCTACAATAACACAATAAATTATTACATGGATCTTTAAACATGTAACTAGGCTAAGTACTATATCTAATTAATTGTTGTAGCAAATGTTTCTTCCCATATCTTGAAAATACAATATAATACAACCCAAATGACCCCTAAAACTATTCACCCTACCCCCTTTCCCCTTCTCCAAGTGTTACAAATTCTTACAAAAACAAACTTTCCTAAGTTAGCCCCTCCAAATCTTGTTATTTATATGAGACTATCATCCCCTCTTTTTCTTTTGTACCATTATTTTTCTTCTTTGAAATTCAAAGAAGAATTTATCTTCTCCTCTCTTCCTCTCTCATCTCCATGTTCTTCATTTTTTTCTTATTGTTACTATTTTGTCAAAAATTAAGGTAATCAAGTTGTTGTGTAACACTAGTTGTACTATCCTTAAGGTTTCTTTTATTCTTGTCATCTTCTTCATTTACATGGTTTTCAATTAGCCATCAAATATTCATGTCAAGAATCCCACATAATCTGTACACCATGATGTGTGTTGTGGAGGAGACAAAGAACTAAAGGTTGGAAGATGATCTTTAATGGTCACATCGTAACAAAGTTCTTACATTCCTTGTAACTTTATGTTTTATTTAGATTTTCTTTTATACAATACCCATAAGGGTTTGATGATACGTATTATTTATATGATGTATTCATCACCCATCATGGCTTATAATTTATTTCCACCGGAAACCATTTCAAAATTTAAAGGACATTAATAATTATAATGATTCAGAATTGACAGAATTCTTGGCCATCAAAGGTTGAGCCATAGATTTATCATAACAAATTTAAATAGTGGAAGACCAAAGCCTATGACTAAACGCATTGAGTTTTGGTTCTAATAACGTTTTATTTGTATTTTATTTCATTTTTATGACTCCATAGTGATCAAATTAAAATTAGTGCACAGATCTGTATCTATGTAGTTCTTTACATTTTTATACGATTTTTAATGCTCACCATTAACATATGAACTGTGATTTACCTACCTATATGTATACTAAAACTTATGTATTCTCACCAACATTTGTGCTTTTCAAAATTCAAGAACATGATGTTTTTGTTTCTTATTATCGAATTTGTGTACTTGTTTAATGTTAATGAAATTAAAAAAAATATTGTATATTTAATTAGTGTCTTTTGAGATACTATCCAATCGATACGTTACACCCCGTTATTTTCAGCCGCATTTGGTCGGGGTGTGACAGTGGTATCCCCAAGTTAATGAAGTAACATATTCTGAATATGTTGCTAATCAGGATCCCAAACTAATCAGGAATACGAGATTCAACATATCAAGAGATATTTGCAACACAACGAGATCCCTAAGGATGAGAATCCTAAAGCCTTTCATAGGAAGGTATCCAGGTTCATTGTTGTAAATGACATTCTCTATAAGAAATCTCTTACAGGTCCATACTTGAGATGCCTGGAGGGTCCTGAAATACAAGTAGTTCTAAAAGATATCCATGATGGCGACTCTGGGAATCACACTGGTGGTCGATCATTGTTATCCCAAATACTTAGGATTGGTTAATATTGGTCAACCATGAGGAAGGATGCAATGGTCTATGCTCAAAAGTGTGATGCCTATCAAATAAAAAGCAACATTCTTTATCAGCCACCTGAACCTATCCATCTGATCGTGTGTCCTTGGCCCTTGATGAAGTGGGTTATGGATATTGTGGGCAAAATACCGAAGGCTCTAGGAGGAAAGGTTTTTATGTTAGCAATGACAAATTACTTTTCCAAATGGATTGAACTAGAAGAATTTGTCTAAGTTAAAGAACAAGAAGTGATAACCTTCATCAAGAGGAATATCTGGACATGTTTTGGAATCCCAGCTGAGATTATCTGCAACAACGGGTCTCAATTAATTGGCAAAAGGACTACCGAATTTTGTGCTACATGGGGGATAAAAATGATCACTTCCATGCCAGTACACTCTTATGCCAATGGAAAAGCGGAATCTTCAAACAAGATTATCGTAAACAATTTGAAAAAGAATCTAGGGACAAAGAAAGCAAAGTAGGCCGAAGAGCTATCATTCGTGTTTTGGGCATATTGAACTACATCAAAGAATGAAACAGGGCTAACTCCTTTCTCTTTAGTGCTTGGGACCGAAGCGATGATGCTGACTGAGATGATGATCCCTACTGCAAGATCCTGCCTCCAGATACCTGAATCCAACAATCAGGATCATGCAGATGATCTAGAAGTACTATCTGAACTCAGGGACTCTGCAAGAATCCGTATGGCAACATATCAGCTATGAATCACCAACTCCTACAAAAAGAACATTAGGGTAAGAAGTTTTCAAGTGGGAGATCTAGTACATTTCAAAATACAAAGGATCATAAGTTTGGAAACTTAGCACCCAAATGGGAAAGAACATATAAGATCGAGGTTGAGGCAGGAAAAGAGCATATCGGCAATGTACTATGGATGGCAGGATCCAGCCAAGATCCTAGAATGCAATTCACCTTAAACTTTATTCCGTGTAAGTTAGAATTTTATTTCTAACTTGGTATGGTATGTATTCAGACTTTACTATTTTAGTTATTTTTACTATTATTCTTGAAACCCATTACTAACTTCAGCATGGGAGGGATTTTAACCGAGCCAACACCCACCCTCACAAAGGTTCAAGTGCTTTTCATAATCGGGATCTCGACTAAGAAGTGAATGCATTCCTAGGGGTTTGGCCACCTCTCTAAGTTTAAGGTCTAAATCCCTTCAAAGGTTTAAACGTTCTAACCTTTCTACAAATTTGGTTTAAACACCTAGCTAGGAGCGCACATTGTCCACATGCTATTCGAGTTGGCGGGTCCAGTTCATCTTAATGGTGGCTGACAATTTCGTTATTGTTGGTTACATGGTGGATCCTCAAGAATATTGTCAATGGAGTAACATGAACATGTTATACATCGTGGCTTGCCCCAAGTATATTCACAATGTTTTGGCATTTTCATGTTATTCACATTGGCTTGTCCCAAGTATTTGCATAAGGTTTTGGCATTTTCATGTCACTCACGATTGGCTTGTCCCAAGTATTTAACACCTATGTGTTAACCCAAGTTCAAATATATTTTAGGATTTTTCGCAGGATCTTTATGATCAACTCTATTTTGGGATTTTCCCCGAGGTCTTTATGATCAAATATTTTGGGATTTTCCCCTGGATCTTTATGATCAAATCTATTTTGGGATTTTTCCCAGGATCCTCATGATCACCTAATCATCTCAATTATTATCTTAACATATCTTGCATGGTTTCATAGTTCAACCCAAGATAAAGATTATGATGATTGAGTGGAACCTTGGAGATTCCTAGTTTCTATGAATATAAACCTTATCACACCAGGTTTGATTACTTATTTACTTTCCTAAGTATGTGGTGAAAAATTATTTCCAAACTTATACTTTGGCCTAGTTAAAGTCTAAGAGAGCTTTTTTATCAATATCTTTTTGGTATAAAAAGGAATAGAAAATAGTAAGGCAAATATTATCATTATACTAAGCAAAAGGATATTCCTGACTTCGTCCTGAAACTCAGGATCCCTTCGTCAAGAATGTTTAGGGTTTTCCTAAACTGAAAATTAAAGGCTTCCTCCTTAAACTTAGGATCCCTCAAACTTGATTATCTATTGTTTTATACAACATAAAAAGTAAATTGTTTCAAGCATCACCACAAGAAAAAAAAAGTAAATTATTTTACAACCATATTGAATACCATCAATTAAAATCATCAAACAAAAATGGGCTCGGCTTTATATTTTTTATCCTTCACTACCTCTCCGAAAAACCAGCAACCATCCCAGCATGAACCACTATATCTTCATCACCAGCCTTCACCTATGCATCTAACTTTCACCTTAACAGCCTTGCTTGACTCAGCGAGATCCTCTCCAGAAACAAAGCCCAACTCAGCCCTCATCTCTGCCTCCCTCACCTTGTCACACCCCGATCGTGATGGCGGAATAATCGAGGCGCGGCGACTAAGTCGTGATTGTTGAGCACAATAGTATAAAAGTCTAAATGCATAAACATAACCAAAATGTCAAATATTACACCATCCAGGTAACATGAAACAAATTGTTTTAATACAAAATATCAAGTTTCCAAACAACTCCTAGACTAGCCTTCATCTCTCTAAGGCCTCTAAACTTGCTAGGGATTTCTTGCTGCATTATTTCCTGAAAACATGTAACAAACTGTCAACTACATAAAGTAGATGAGTGAATTCATAGGTTTAAAGAAAAAGAGTTTATACACAAACATACTAGTATAGGTTGTAGGGGTTTATATATAGGGTGTACCTGCGGCTAACCCACCACTCCTACAACTTATACTACTATGTTTGGATATAATACCCGGTTTTAAGATGGTTTGTAAGAAAAGGTCTCTTGGTTTTCCCAAAGAGGTTTTTGTAGTAAGTAAAACATGAGATGTTCTCCTGGACTCTCAGCGGGCTTATTATTCTCCCATTAGAGTCGTTTGTGATAAGATTACTCAAAGATTTGTGGTCTCCCAACGGTACATGTAGCACATAGCAGTTAAGCATAAATAAGGACATATAGATTTGAGCATGCTAAGTTTACTAGATAAACCAACACCAAGATCCCACTGTTTACTAGTATCCAAGATGATGGTGAATAAATGATGATGATGATGAATGATGATGAAACTCAATGATCACACAAGACTTGATTGATCCCACGCAAGACTTAAACCAAGACTACCTCGTTCTTGTCATCCAGGACTCAGCTAGGTTCTACCGAGAGTAGGATAGACTCCCCAAAGAATCCTGGGTTCCCTTGGTCCCTACCGAGACTAGTATAGGTCCTCAAGAGTTATGGATTTCACCGAGACTAGTATGAAATCCCAAGAGTTACGAGTGCCACCGAGAATAGAATGCCACTCATGGTCGCGAGTTCTACCGAGAGTAGAATAGACTCTCGCGTCCAATTCAACTCATGATGCTTTGATCTCTAGATTTCCATGCTGACACAATGACTATGATGATATGAATATGATTCCCATTCCCATGATGTCAATGTTCATAGAATTTCCCATACTCATTGATTTCCAATGTTCTTAGATCTCCATAAGTTGATGGGTTTTCCCCATGTTCATAGATTTCCAAAGTTTATAGATTCTTAAAAAGCTTGTGGATTTCCGCACGTGTGTAGAAATCCAAAAGTTTATAGTTTAAAGAGTGTTTGCATAAATGATTTTATCCAAACGTGTAAAGTTACCATGTTTCCACCCCATAGTTTTGAAAAGCTTAAATAGGGGCTATGAACTCACCTTGATCTCGGGTTAGGATGGTGCTACAATAGATCTCCTTAGCCTAGAGTTGAACATATATATAAGGTTAACAACGTGCTATAAGTCTAAGAAAACGAGCTTACGCGGCCTCGAGCAAAAACTGGGTTTTAAAGAAGAAAACAGCTTGGTTCTGGCTTGATTCGATCGAATAGGAACACGTTCGATCGAATAGACACACATTCGGTCGAATCTGAGGCACACTCGATCGAACTAGAAACACATTTGGTCGAACCAGTTGGAAAAACTCGTTCGGTCGAACATGGAACTTGTTCGATCGAATAGACACTCGTTCGATCGAATACGAAACTCATTCGGTCGAATGAGTTGGAGACCATTCGGTTGCTTTCCTATTCGATCGACTGGACTGATTCGATCGACTGGTTCGATCGAATGAGTCTGATTCGACTCCTTCAAGCTGGGCGACGGAGAAACCTACGGGTTTTTCAGATTTTCCAGATTTTTGACCCAAAATCGAAGTTTTTGACATGGAAATGCTCGGGATTGAAAGGGCTATCGATTCCTAGTGATTTTAAACACAAAAGCCTGCATTTTGACACCAAAACAAGACGGTTTTTGACCCGAAAACTCTAGAAACGAAAATGGGTGTTTTTGCTCGATTTGAGGCCGAAAATGGTTATGAAAATGGATGATTTTCAAGAAGATCTTACCAAGAATAACAACAAACAGATTTGTGGACTCGGATTTGAAGTTTGAAGACTTTCTCTCTCTAGTTTCTCTCTCTAGAATGAGAGTGTTTGGGTGGGAAGTGTTGGTGGAAATGAAAGAGATGGTGTAAGAATACTTGATTTTCCGCTTAAATACTCGGGTGACTCGGGTTCGGGTTTAGGCTACCGACGGGTCAAGACTAGTCGAGTTCATAAGTTTTTAAACAAACTAAAACTTTTTCAGCAAAACTTTTATAAAACCATTTTCCGAATAATTATTTGAAATCTTTTTAAATAAGAACATTTAATTTTTCGAAAGCATAAAAATTAATATTTTTCAGGCGTAAATGTCGTTTTATAAAATAAACATTTTAAATGATAAAAGCAGATTTTTCCAATGATATGGGTTCCGAACTTATCGTCCAGAATCCCAAAGTCTATAGTTTCCGATGATTTCACGATCCTAGTTTACCAATCGAATTTCAGGGCGTTACATCCTCCCCAATTTAGAGGAATTTCGTCCCGAAATTTAGAACTTAGTATAGTTGATGCAATGATGTTTTAGATCAAATGATCCCATGATGACCACTATGCGCCACTACCCCTAATTTTCGTCTTGGATACCACCAAATCAAGTTGAAGGGGTTTATATATAGGGTGTACCAGCGGCTAACCCACCACTCCCTCAACTCCACTTGGGTGTTTCTTTCGACTCCTATTAGTTCAATGACACACAGGACGACACACTATTTTCCACTACAAGGCATCACCTTCAAGCTTTACATCAGACATATTCATTTCGGATTGAAGGGGTTTATATATAGGGTGTACCAGCGGCTAACCCACCACTCCTTCAATCTCCAATGAATAATTCCCTCAATAACTCTTGAATTTAACGCCTCACAGCTGCCACGCTAACTATGAGTCCCTAATTCCAAGTCTCGCTTCAGACATAATCAACTTGTGCCGAAGGGGTTTATGTATAGGGTGTACCAGCGGCTAACCCACCACTCCTTCAACATTCATTGATTAATTCCCTACACGAAGCTTGAGTTCACGACTCATAGTTACACAATAGCATATTGTTTATACACGTATACACCTGTGAACTTGATGTAATTATATTCCGGACTATAATTACGAGTTCACCTTGTATCAATGTATAAACTCCATTGTGTGCGGCTAGAAAAATCGACACGACACCACACACACACACACAACCATGCTTCATGAATGCTAGAATGATGACAAATTTTGGCTCAATGATACATAGTTTACCCCAATGTTTACATGATTAAGTATGCACAACTTGTGTTTTCCAGCACGAGTCATGGGTAGCCAAACTTGGTGTTATGCAAATAAGAGAATATTTATAAGCAAATAGGAACAACATGATACTTCATTGATTGATATTGGTCCCTGATTACATGATTACGATTACATAGACTCCAAGATTTCTAGAATTACAAAGATGATGACTATGCGAACAGATGAGGGTATTCCTCCTTCATCTTATCCTCTCGCTCCCATGTGAACTCGGGTCCACGATGGTTGTTCCAACGTACCTTGACTATGGGTATCCGGCTTCGCTTAGTCCTTTTGACTTCTCGATCTAGGATCTCGACAGGTTCCTCAACAAAGTGTAGTTTGTCGTCGATGCGAACCGTGTCGATCGGGATTTGAGCGGTCTCGTCAACGAGGCACTTTTTGAGTTGCGACACATGAAAAACGTTGTGAACACGGCTGAGTTCTGGAGGCAATTCCAAGCGATAGGCTACGGGTCCGACCTTTTCGATGATCTTGAAAGGTCCTACGTACCTTGGAGCAAACTTTCCCTTTTTCCCGAAGCGAACAATGCCCTTCCAGGGGGAAACTTTGAGCATTACGCGATCGCCTATTTGGAACTCCAGAGGTTTGCGGCGTTTGTCAGCGTAATACTTGTGTCGACAGCGGGCGTCCTTAAGTCTTTGCTGGATGATGGCGATACTGTCAGTGGTTTCCTGTATCAGTTCCGGGCCGAGGATTTGAGAATCTCCGGTCTCGGACCAACACAGTGGAGAACGACATTTCCTGCCATAGAGTGCCTCGAATGGTGCGCATTTGATGGTAGCATGATAGCTGTTATTGTATGAGAACTCTGCAAGAGGAAGGTGAGTCTCCCAGCTACTACCGAATTCAAGGATACAGGCTCTGAGCATATCCTCCAGGGTTTGTATGGTCCTTTCGCTCTGTCCGTCCGTTTCAGGATGATAGGCAGAGCTAAGTTTCACACTTGTCCCAAAGGCTTTCTGAAATGACTTCCAGAACCTTGACGCAAAAGAGGGGTCACGGTCAGACGTGATGCCCTTAGGCACACCGTGACGGGTTACGATCTCACGAATGTAAATCCGCGCCAGCTTCTCCGTAGTGTAGTCCTCGCGGACAGGGAGAAAGTGGGCAGACTTGGTCAAGTAATCCACGATAACCCAAATCGTGTCATAACCGCTGGGTGTCCGCGGGAGTTTGGTAATGAAGTCCATAGCGACTTCGTCCCACTTCCACTGCGGTATGATCGGTTTTTGTAACAGGCCAGATGGTCTCTGATGTTCAGTCTTGATCCGCGAGCATGTTAGGCACCTACCGACGTACAAAGCTATGACTTTCTTCATACCCGGCCACCAGAAGTGAGACTTGAGATTCTGATACATTTTATCACTGCCCGGGTGAATAGAGTATCTGGATTTGTGCGCTTCGTTCAGGATAAGTTCTCGAAGTGGTTCAGAGTTTGGAATCCACATGCGATTTAAGTAGTAAAGTATACCATCATACTTGGTTTCAAACTTCCGTTCGGCACCGCAAGATAGCATATTTTTGAGATCACCACCAGCAATCGCTTGCTTTTGAGCTTCAAGAACCAAGGAGGGAAGATTGGACTGAATACGGATCGCATGCAACTGGGTCCTTTCCTTGCGACTTAACGCGTCAGCCACTACGTTAGCCTTTCCAGGGTGGTAGCGGATTTCGCAGTCGTAGTCACTTAGGAGTTCAACCCATCGACGTTGTCGCATGTTTAGCTCCCTTTGGTTGAGGATGTGTTGTAGGCTCTTGTGGTCGGTGAAGATGACACATTTCGTACCGTATAGGTAGTGTCTCCATATTTTTAAGGCAAAGACCACAGCACCCAATTCCAAGTCGTGGGTGACATAAATCCTCTCATGACTCTTGAGTTGGCGCGAGGCATAAGCGATGACCTTACCGCGTTGCATTAAGACGCAGCCTAGACCTTGGCTCGAGGCGTCGCAATAAACAACAAAATCATCGTTACCCTCAGGAAGTGACAGGATTGGTGCATGACAGAGTTCGTGTTTCAATGTTTGGAAAGCCTCTTCTTGCTCTTGGTTCCAAATGAATGGTTCCCCTTTTTGAGTTAACATTGTGAGAGGCAATACGATCTTTGAAAAGTTCGAGATGAATCGACGGTAGTACCCAGCTAAACCAAGAAATGAACGAATTTCGGTTGGCGTAGGCGCTCCCCAATTTTTGATGGCTTCAATCTTGGCAGGGTCGACATGAATGCCTTCCTTGTTAATGATGTGACCTAAGAATTGAACTTCCCTTAGCCAGAATTCGCATTTGGAGAATTTGGCGTAGAGTTGCTCTTTCCTCAGCAGATCCAAGGTAAGCCTGAGATGAAGCTCATGGTCGGCTTTAGAGCGAGAATAAACGAGAATATCGTCAATGAAGACGATAACAAACTGGTCCAGGTATGGACGACAAACGCGATTCATGAGATCCATGAACACCGCAGGGGCATTCGTCAAACCAAAAGGCATGACTAGGAACTCGTAGTGTCCATAACGAGTTCTGAAAGCGGTTTTCGCGATGTCGTCCTCCATGACTCGTACTTGGTGATAACCTGAGCGTAGGTCGATCTTGGAAAAGTAAGTGGCTCCTTGCAGCTGGTCGAAAAGATCGTCAATCCTTGGTAATGGATACCGATTCTTGACCGTGAGTTTGTTAAGCTCACGATAGTCTATGCACATCCGGAAAGATCCGTCCTTCTTCTTGACGAAGAGGACTGGAGCTCCCCATGGAGATGAACTAGGGCGAATAAAACCCTTGTCTAGTAGTTCCTGTAGCTGGCTCGATAATTCCTGCATTTCTGACGGAGCCAAACGATACGGAGATTTTGCCACGGGGGTTGCACCGGGAACTAATTCGATGTGGAATTCGACTTGTCGGCTAGGAGGTAGTCCGGGTAAGTCTTTAGGAAAAACGTCTGGAAATTCACGCACAACGGGGACATCAGAGAGCTTCTTCCCCAAAGATTTCTTGATGGAGACATGAGCTAGGAAGGCGAGACACTTCTTTCGAAGGCATCGCCGAGCTTTAAAGCAGGAGATTAATTTCAGACATCTGCCTGATCTTTCTCCTTGAATAATTATGGACTCGCCAGAAGAACAAGGAACGCGAATGAGCTTCTCAGCACACACCACTTCCGCGTGGTTGATGGACAACCAATCCATCCCAACAATTACATCGAAACTTCCTAATTGCATAGGGATGAGGTCAATGTTAAGAGACGTCTGATCAAACGTAAGCGTGCAATTGCGAACGATTTTGTTCACTTGGGTAGACTCTCCGTTTGCCATTTCGACAGAGAAAGCGGGGTCTAAGACAGAGGTTCCTAGATTAAGCAATGGGACCAACTCGCTAGAAATAAAACTCCTATCTGCACCCGTGTCAAATAGAATAGAAACCCAGAGATTGTTAAGGATGAACGTACCAGTAATGACGTCAGGATTTTGGCGAGCTTCAGCAGCGCCAATAGTAAAGGCTCGGCCTCGGGCCGGAGGAAGATTTGCAAGACGAGGACACCTGCTCCTGAAATGGTCCGTGGCTCCACACTCGAAACAGCTTCGAGTGTTGCTGGGTTGGGAACTGCTGCTCTGTATTGCCAGTTGATTACCTTGAAATCTGCAGCGTTCCGCTAGGTGCCCCAAACGTCCACAGTTCGTGCATTTCCAGCACGGGGTTCCGGCAGGGTGATGAAATTGGCAAGTGCCGCACTTGGGGTGAACCCCAGTGTACTCCCTCTTTGGCCTTCCAGAAGGGGTGGGAGCAGGAGCGACAGAGCTGATTGGGGTTGCGGGAGTAACCATCGCGTAACTGCTAGCCTTACGCTTTTTGATGCGGTTGATCTTTTTGGATGAGCCCTCAGCGGCCTTGCCCGTACCTTTGGCTAGGACCCCAGTCTTAACCTGGTCCTGGGTCAGTCGGGCAGCTAGTTCAATGGCCGCTTGTAGGGTTGATGGGTCAGCCCCGATAACGATTCCACGGACAGTGTCAGGTAGGCCATTGATGTAAAGCTCAATAGCCCGGGAGGGAGGGGTGACCAAGTGTGGTACGAGAAGGGAGAGCTCGTGAAAACGCTCCGTGTACCCTTGGTGATCAGCGCCCTTCATTTTGTGCACCCAAAACTCAGCTTCAAGTTTCTGCACCTCACTGCGAGGTACGAACTCGCGGGTAACCAAAGCTACAAATTCCGACCAGGTCATGGCCAAGGCAGCCTCACGCCCGCGGGTTCTTATCTCGTTGTTCCACCAGGTCAGCGCGCGTTTAGACAACATGCTTGCCGCGTGCGTGACTTTCAGTGTCTCAGGGCACGAGCTAATAACAAAGGCAGCCTCCATCTTTTCGATCCACTGGAGGAGACCAACGGCGCCTTCTGAACCGCTGAAGCTGGTGGGTTTGGTAGCCATGAAGTCCTTGTATGGCTTATTTGCTGGTTCATTTGCGTTCTGAGCTGGAATTTGGTTGGCCCCAGAGGTTCCTTCTTGCCTCAGCCCCTGGCTGATGGCTGTTACCATGCCTGGTAACACAGCCGCGATCTGCTGGGCTATAAGGTTGGCTAGATCAGCGGAGTCCAAGGGGGCGGGTGCACGTCTGGGAGGCATTCTTGACAAAACGAAAAAAAAAAAAAAAAAAAAAAAAAAAAAAAAAAAACGAGCGTTAGATAGAATCGATGACACGCCAAAGATTAAGAATAGAGGACATAGATTATACCAAGAACACAGAATGACATGGCTCAAGAGATTAACAGTTAATATACAACACATAAGCACGCAGCACGTATATAAGTGTAGACATGTGATTGTGATGCATGAGCTATCTAGAGTCAAGGATCCTAGGTTATAGTCTAGGTCGGTTTCCTAATTCCCTATAACCACTGGCTCTGATACCAATCTGTCACACCCCGATCGTGATGGCGGAATAATCGAGGCGCGGCGACTAAGTCGTGATTGTTGAGCACAATAGTATAAAAGTCTAAATGCATAAACATAACCAAAATGTCAAATATTACACCATCCAGGTAACATGAAACAAATTGTTTTAATACAAAATATCAAGTTTCCAAACAACTCCTAGACTAGCCTTCATCTCTCTAAGGCCTCTAAACTTGCTAGGGATTTCTTGCTGCATTATTTCCTGAAAACATGTAACAAACTGTCAACTACATAAAGTAGATGAGTGAATTCATAGGTTTAAAGAAAAAGAGTTTATACACAAACATACTAGTATAGGTTGTAGGGGTTTATATATAGGGTGTACCTGCGGCTAACCCACCACTCCTACAACTTATACTACTATGTTTGGATATAATACCCGGTTTTAAGATGGTTTGTAAGAAAAGGTCTCTTGGTTTTCCCAAAGAGGTTTTTGTAGTAAGTAAAACATGAGATGTTCTCCTGGACTCTCAGCGGGCTTATTATTCTCCCATTAGAGTCGTTTGTGATAAGATTACTCAAAGATTTGTGGTCTCCCAACGGTACATGTAGCACATAGCAGTTAAGCATAAATAAGGACATATAGATTTGAGCATGCTAAGTTTACTAGATAAACCAACACCAAGATCCCACTGTTTACTAGTATCCAAGATGATGGTGAATAAATGATGATGATGATGAATGATGATGAAACTCAATGATCACACAAGACTTGATTGATCCCACGCAAGACTTAAACCAAGACTACCTCGTTCTTGTCATCCAGGACTCAGCTAGGTTCTACCGAGAGTAGGATAGACTCCCCAAAGAATCCTGGGTTCCCTTGGTCCCTACCGAGACTAGTATAGGTCCTCAAGAGTTATGGATTTCACCGAGACTAGTATGAAATCCCAAGAGTTACGAGTGCCACCGAGAATAGAATGCCACTCATGGTCGCGAGTTCTACCGAGAGTAGAATAGACTCTCGCGTCCAATTCAACTCATGATGCTTTGATCTCTAGATTTCCATGCTGACACAATGACTATGATGATATGAATATGATTCCCATTCCCATGATGTCAATGTTCATAGAATTTCCCATACTCATTGATTTCCAATGTTCTTAGATCTCCATAAGTTGATGGGTTTTCCCCATGTTCATAGATTTCCAAAGTTTATAGATTCTTAAAAAGCTTGTGGATTTCCGCACGTGTGTAGAAATACAAAAGTTTATAGTTTAAAGAGTGTTTGCATAAATGATTTTATCCAAACGTGTAAAGTTACCATGTTTCCACCCCATAGTTTTGAAAAGCTTAAATAGGGGCTATGAACTCACCTTGATCTCGGGTTAGGATGGTGCTACAATAGATCTCCTTAGCCTAGAGTTGAACATATATATAAGGTTAACAACGTGCTATAAGTCTAAGAAAACGAGCTTACGCGGCCTCGAGCAAAAACTGGGTTTTAAAGACGAAAACAGCTTGGTTCTGGCTTGATTCGATCGAATAGGAACACGTTCGATCGAATAGACACACATTCGGTCGAATCTGAGGCACACTCGATCGAACTAGAAACACATTTGGTCGAACCAGTTGGAAAAACTCGTTCGGTCGAACATGGAACTTGTTCGATCGAATAGACACTCGTTCGATCGAATACGAAACTCATTCGGTCGAATGAGTTGGAGACCATTCGGTTGCTTTCCTATTCGATCGACTGGACTGATTCGATCGACTGGTTCGATCGAATGAGTCTGATTCGACTCCTTCAAGCTGGGCGACGGAGAAACCTACGGGTTTTTCAGATTTTCCAGATTTTTGACCCAAAATCGAAGTTTTTGACATGGAAATGCTCGGGATTGAAAGGGCTATCGATTCCTAGTGATTTTAAACACAAAAGCCTGCATTTTGACACCAAAACAAGACGGTTTTTGACCCGAAAACTCTAGAAACGAAAATGGGTGTTTTTGCTCGATTTGAGGCCGAAAATGGTTATGAAAATGGATGATTTTCAAGAAGATCTTACCAAGAATAACAAAAAACAGATTTGTGGACTCGGATTTGAAGTTTGAAGACTTTCTCTCTCTAGTTTCTCTCTCTAGAATGAGAGTGTTTGGGTGGGAAGTGTTGGTGGAAATGAAAGAGATGGTGTAAGAATACTTGATTTTCCGCTTAAATACTCGGGTGACTCGGGTTCGGGTTTAGGCTACCGACGGGTCAAGACTAGTCGAGTTCATAAGTTTTTAAACAAACTAAAACTTTTTCAGCAAAACTTTTATAAAACCATTTTCCGAATAATTATTTGAAATCTTTTTAAATAAGAACATTTAATTTTTCGAAAGCATAAAAATTAATATTTTTCAGGCGTAAATGTCGTTTTATAAAATAAACATTTTAAATGATAAAAGCAGATTTTTCCAATGATATGGGTTCCGAACTTATCGTCCAGAATCCCAAAGTCTATAGTTTCCGATGATTTCACGATCCTAGTTTACCAATCGAATTTCAGGGCGTTACACACCTTTAATCCTTCAAGATACCGAAAATACTTTCAAAGTTAGGCTTCTTAGCTTCTTCCTTCATGTTGATCCATGCACAGAAAATAGTATGAGCACCATGCATCCTAAGTTGAGTCTTGAAGTCGCCTAGCTCCTTAGTATGAGTAGCCTTGAGGTAAGCGTGATCCTGTTTCAGCCGATCAAATTCCTTGGCCATGTTCTCAATATTGAGATCATCCACTTTCATCTTCTGCACCTCTATCTCATGGAGACTATCTTGATAAATCTTGGTCAAGTGATGGAGACCCTACAACAATAAAAGGTATGATCAATATAATAATTAGCCTCAACTAATAAGTGTTGTAGGATCCAAACATGGACGAGGAGTGGCTTAACATTCTCAAAGTTTAGTGAATCGGCAGTGGATCCTGATGCCTCAATAGCTATCGTGTTCTTGGAAGTGGAAGCACTAGTTTGGGAAGCCGGAGGAAGTGTCTTGGAGACTTCGATGATGGCAGGATCCTTCTTCAATATAATGTTGTCCAGATCATCCAAACCCAGTCCATGGTCTGGTGAAACATGAAATCAGGGTTCCTAAAACAACAATATCCCAAAAATTCAAAAAGGGATAAGGATGATGGTCTCACCTAACATACATCCGGTTGATGACTGATCGGATTCCGATGAAAGCAAGACCTCAAGCTGGAAGGAGCGCTCTTCCATGGGAATCCCCAAAATCGCAGGAATCCTCTTCAAAGCAGAGGACGTAGGAGTCACATGATCCGTAAACATCAATAAAAATATTTAAGAAAGCAAGGTAAGTGTCAATCTCATGTCATATATAAAACCTAAAACATATTTCCTACCTTTCTTAATCCATCTGTAAGGAAGTTCCTAGCCTCCGGGAATAGAATCCCTTTGGACGAAAAAGAACCTCCAGTACCATTTCATGTCGTTTGATTTTCTTTCTAGGATCAGGGGGAGTTGGTTAGACATCAACTGAAAGACAAAGCGACTAGAGCCGTGGGTTCTAAGGTTGTAGATGGTGGCTAAGTCAGATATTTTCCAAATATATATTGTGACTTCTAATGATCTTATTAGAATATATAGAACCCACCACAGCATTGGCATGGCTTGGATGTAACTAATGCAAGTGAACCTGAAGAAACAAGCTATAAAATCAGGGAAATGGTAAGTTAAGCCGATGGTGAACGGATAGGCCAGGAAGCCAACCCCCCTCTTGGAAATGAAGTCAGAGCGAAGGGTCTTACCGAAAGAGTGAAACTTGGTTCCAGAGGGAAAGGCGTTACCAGATTAAAGATATGATAAGTCAAGATTAGAAAAGGTACAAGTTTCAAAATCAAGATCGGCGGGGATCTGATGACATTCAAAGTCGGGGTGGGTATTTACACTGCTAGAGGTGGAAGCTTTTGATCTTTTCTTAGCCATTATCAGTAAAAGTGAAAATAAATAAGAAACCCTAGAGAAGAAGGAGAAAAGGTTACCTAGTGACAATAGAGATATGAGATTATAAGAGATCCTAGAGTAATTATAGGATTTTCATTGGTATTAAGTGAAAGGCGGTTAGTTTATCTCGGAAGTGGAAAAAAATGTGACAACTGGGAATTTATGGTTAATAGCTGTAACATTTTTTTACGGACAATTGTTAGGGGTCAACTGCAAGAATTTATCTCAGAAGTGGGAAAAAAGCGTGATACTGAAAATTATCTTGATAGCTTGGATTCCCAGCTAACTGCAGCATCTTGAACTAACCGACTATGTATTTTTCATTTATGTTATACTTGCATGCTACTCAAAGATATAACGGTCTACAAAGGCTAGAAGACTAGTTCTACCTAAAATCTCAGAGAAACAAGTGAAATACACGTGAGATGAAGACTAAGTCGTCAAATGATCATGCCGGCTAGGGATCCTGGATTTGTAGGACTTGTTATTTTCTCTTTATATATAAGGAGGCTATTTTGAACGTTGTAGGACACATCCAATTCACCCACTACACTACCCTTGTACTCTAGTTATCGTTCACAGTCAGTTCTCGAGCTGTAACCTACGTTCTACATTAATAGATTGAGGTAGGGGATAAGTTTTCCCCTCCTGAGGTTTTTTTCAAAGATCCTTACCAGGATCCTAGGCTTTTCCTTGCTACATTGATGTGTTCTTCTTTACGTTCATCGCACTTGTCTACTATATGACTCGCCTCATTGTTGAAGAACACTCAACCTCACTTAAGGGAATTGTCCAATTACTGCTTCGGTGATTTTTGACAAAAATAGGCACGTCGCAGAGAACTTAGAGAAACCCCCCTTGACACGATGAGAACTCATTAATCACCAACAAGTTTGATCAAGTATTTTGTCCTTGGCGCGTCCCGAGCGACTGCGTAATTCACCTCCGTAGCGCACAAGGAAGACTCTGTTGACTAAAAACCCTAAAACTTGATTGTAAAAGTTTTGAGCCATTCTTTTCGATGGGGACTACTTCCGACCCTAAAACCTACTTCCTTTCGATGATTTGGGAGAAAGATGTTGGGCTCGTGTTATTTGGTTTGTACTTAATTTGTGTTTTTTTTGTTTCTATGGTTCATGCGTATGTAAACTGAGATCATTTTGTGATCTTAGTGGGCTTGGGCTTGTTATGGGCTAGGTTGTAGTTCCCCTGTATATAGATATATTGTGTATAGGGTTTGGGTTGGTTGTTCATTGTGAAGGAATTGGACGAGAGTTTGTGTAACAAGTGCTTAAGCATTAGACATTAATATGCGTATGTTTTGAAGCATCATTGGTGTTATTTTACGTGTTTTATTTGTGTTTTCTATCATAGTTTGTTCTCAGCTGAACTGCACTTGGGCTTGACCTATTGGGCTTTGACGAAACAACTGGAATAAATTTATTGGACTAACATTACTGTCACTGTTACTGTTTAAAATGGAACAAATCACAAATGATAATGGATCATCAAATGCTACACTACATCAAGAATTGGACTCGATAATGGGAACTACCACTCGTATCCCTCGTTTGTTGTCTCATGAAGGGTTTAGCGAGTAGAAGTTCATATTTGAGAAATATGTCAAAATGAAAGACGCTAAGGTTTGGAGAAGTATCGTTAGAGGTCCTCAAGCCATCACATACCAATGTGAGAACTCTGAGGAAGTTGCTGTGAAGCCTACTTAGCTGTATGATGATGCTGATTTTGAGAAAATGGAAGGAGATGAAAAGGCACTTTCAACGTTAACTATGGCACTCTCACCTGAGATTGTCTTGGGTTTTAGAAAACTTCAGTCTTCTAAGGACCTATGGGAAGCCTTGAATGAAGTGTATGAGGGTAATGAAGACATGAGGAGGAGGAGTCAAGATCTGTTGCGACAAAAATTTAACATGTCTAATCACGTACTGGGAGAGTCGTTGGAAACATAGTTGCATAGGTTCATTTCTCTTGTGACTGAGATGAGATCTGCAAGTATCAACCTAATAACTGAAACAAACAATAGGTTGGTAAAATCTTTGCATCAAAGTTGGGATATGAATTTTGCAGTAATCAAGAAGACGAAAGATCTCAACAGACTGACACTGTCTAAGGTTTTGGCAATCATCAAGGCTTGTGACATGGATGACAAGCAACGTGCCATAAACCATGCAAGCTCCTACAATGTAGCGGGCTACAATGTTGCTTCAAATAATGAACTCATTTCACAAGACAACTTCTCAATGTTCAAAGCTACTCAAGGGCAACAACAGTTTCAACCTCAAAACAACTTTTCAATGTTTAAATCCGCTCATGGTCAGTTCTCTCAAGCTTCACCGCAACCAGCTCCGGTGGTCTTTCCTAAACCTGCTCAGCCACTAGCTGCTACTATTAAACCTCAAACATCTGGTGCCTCTTCTAGTCAGGTTTCCAATCAGATTACTTCTATATCAAAGGAAACTCAAGAAAACATTGCCTTGATGGCGGGGTTCATGAATTGCTACAACGCGTTTCTTGCTAGAGATCTGGTTCAACCAGTAGTAGCTGCATGTAAATGAATTAAATAGGCCATCACAGTCAAACATCTAGTCGGGACCTTTCCCTGGTACCACTCCTCAACACAACCAAAGGTGAAATTAAATACTCGTTTCTTTGGAGAAGCATAACCCAAGAAATATCCCTCAATGATTTTTTCATCAAACTTACCCACATCCTTTTTCAACATCGTACAAGGACACCCAAAAGGTTCCAAGTACTTTAAGTTAGGCTTTCGATTATTCAAAAGCTCATAACTCATCTTCTTGAGTCTCTTAACAGTTAAAACTCGATTAAGCGTATAACACGCAATATTCACCGCCTCATTCCAAAATTGGACAGGAAGCTTAGAATCGGCAAGCATAGTTCTAGCAGCTTCAATCAAAGTTCTATTCTTTTGTTCAGCAACACCGTTTTGTTGTGGTACATATGGGTCACTGTATTCGTGATGAATTCTCTTTTGTACACAAAAGAAATCCAATACAGTATTTTTAAATTCAGTACCATTGTCACTTCGAATTCTCCTCACTTTTTGCTTATATAGTGATTCGATCTTAGTGATTAAATTTTAAACAAGAACAGGTGTTTGATCTTTCGAACTCATAAATAAGACCCATGAGTATCTTGAATAATCATCGGTAACTACCAGGCAATACCAATCTCCAGAGATACTAGCACGATTCATTGGACCAAAAAGATCCATCTGAAGTCGCTCAAGTGGAGTATCAATGGAATTCAATAACTTAGAAGGATGCGACTTTTTCTTCTGTTTGCCCTTTTTGCAAGAAATACAGTGATCGGATAACTTAAAGTTCTTCAGAGACTCACCTTCAACTAGTTCATTCGCCATTAGATAGTTCATCTTACGAACATGAATGTGACCCATTCTACGATGCCATAGAATAGAGTCCTTCTCGGTTGCTTTTGAGACAAAACAAGTTTCGATAGATGTTGATACTTTATAGCTCATATTTAGGACATAAATATCATTTGATCGAGGTGATCGCATGACAACCATGTCATTGGGAATCACATATCCCGGTTTTAGAATCAGACATTCTTTATCGGTAAATATTGTAGTGTACTTGTCACAGATTCACGACACACTCAATAAGTTATGGTCTACCTTGTCACAATAATTGACCTTTTCAAATGGAAAGTGACCATTTGAAACTTCACCTTCTTGTGTAAGCATACCCCCAGAATTCCCAGCAAGCGCCACATAACCTCCTTGAATATTTCTCACATTTGTTAAGAGGTCGAGATTTACAGTAATATGACGAGAACATCTGCTATCCATAATCCAGTTTTCACCAGATATGGTCTTGGATGTACCCTACACACAAAAGAAAATGATTAGTTCAAAAAGGCAGCCCATGCCTCAGTCTTGGGCCCCTTTTGATTTCCATGAGTAACGTTAAACTTAACCGAATTCAACTGTTGTTAAGCAACTTGAGAATAAGTTACAGGCTTCTTAGACTTTCGTCTCAGATAAGCAGCTTGAACAAAATTTGAGTTAACGTTCTTGCATATCGGTTCAGTTGGAACAAATTTTTGTTTAACTTGACCATAAGTTTCATTCACATGAACTACCTTTCGAGGATTCATGTTTGAGAACATGATGTGAGTATCATCATCATACGACACAGGTCATTTCAGAATCTCCTTTATCAAAGGAACCGGTTTCGATTGACCCTTGACAAATGGATGAAGATTCTAAGATTTCTTTTGTCCACAGTTTCTCACAACATGACCTTGTTAACGGCAAAGAAATCAACTTCGGATGTCCACATGATCGTTTTGAGATTTAGTAGTAACATGTGAAACAGAAGGATGATGACTCACATTCTTGGTAAAGCTCTTAGCCAAATCATCTGATGACACCGACTTCTTTTTCATATAAAAATCAAGATTAGAACAGTTTGAAAAACTTTGCAAAGTATCGGTTCCATTAGATTTTACAAACTAAACTTTCTTAGCATGCTTTAAGACTTGTTTAGCTTTAGTCAAAGGGTCAGATGTAATTGATGTTTTAGCTTGAGCATACTGACGTTCAAGATCTTGAATCTTGGAGGTTTCATTGTGAAAAACACTTTCAATCAGTTCTGGTTTTATGATACTAATTGGAATGTCTTTCTCAGTGAACATCACGACCAGTTGATGGCTTGGAAACATTAGGATTGATGAAACGCAACAAATCCTCATCAGAAATTTTGGGCTTTTCTGGGTTTTTAGCTTTCACTGGTTTAATTTTAACATGATCTTCTTGTCTCACCTGAGTTGTGTGTGAACCATACACAGCCTCCTCAAATTCATGAGGTTCACAAAGAATGTGATTAGAACTTGGAATGTTCTTGTTCTTGTTCTTGTGTATAATTTCAGGTTCAAACACATCCTCAATGATGATTTTATCAACATTTTCAACAAAGACTTTGTTGCTTTGAACATGAGGTTTTTGAGTTGTAGATTGGGCTTTAACAGTTTCAGGTTTAACTAGTTTTGCTTTTTCTGAAATCACAGGTTCTTTTACAATCACATCCTCTTCTTTTCTAGCAAAATGATTTGGTTTGTAATCATTCTGAAAAGGTGGTGGAATTTCAACAAAATCTATACCTTTATTTGAATATTTTTGCTTACCAGATACTTCTATTATTTCGTTTAGCAAAAAGGAAGAGTTTCTAAATTTGCCCAATTTGTTCTTTAACTCAAGAACCTCATTCTCAAGTTCGGTTATCTTTGATCAATGTTTCAAAATTTCTTGAAAATTTTGATCATTTATCATCATTTTAACAGATAACTCAGCCTTGAGATCATGATTACTTGTCGACAAAGCTTCAATCTTGTCTCGAGATCTCATTTGAGATTCCAGAGATTGTCGATAAGTATCCTTTAGTGAAGCAATTTCTTTCACTAAACAGTCATTGTGATTTTTCAAGGAATCTAACTTTGGCTTGTTTTTCTCACATTCAATACAAGAAACAGAAGAACTAACCTCATTGATTTTGGCCATGCAAGGAAAAGTAGTTGGGAGCTTTTCACACAAGTCGTCAGAATCAGACTCAGTTTCATTGTCAGACGATAGCTCACTCACACTTGCATCATCAAAAGTTTCTTTTGACTCAAACATAGCCAGATTAGCTAGATTATCATTACACAACAATCTTTGTGACCAGTCAGTTCCATCCATGTTGGACAGCACCGCTTGTGACCCAGACGAGGATGATTTTGGTACAGAAGAATTTTCCGCACCATTTCCACTTTTACCAGATGAATTCTGATCCTGCTTTCTTGGACCAGTGTACTCCTTCTTTGGCTTATCACTTTCTTTAGCAAAATGTCCAAATTCTTGATAGTTATAGGATTTGACCTTTAATTTATCAAAACCCAACTTCTTGTTTAATGATGGAAGATCTTTATCGGTTCTTTGCATAAACTTTTTAACTTTCCTGACTATCATAGCCATATTCCACTTCAAATCCATAAGTTCCAAATCATCGGGTTCAATTTGATCATAGTCTTCATCAGTCAAATCGCTCGTTGAAATCTTACTACTAACCAGATTCTCGTATGAAGTCATGAAGGCAGACAAGAAAGCAAAATTTTGTTCAGCCTCCCTCGTGTTCACATGTGGTTGTGATGAGAATTGATTTGTAGGTGATGAATTTCCAGACCCTCCAATTAAACCAGAAGCACCAGATGACCCATAATTTCCAACAGTTTAGAAACAAGCACGTGGATCACTATAAATAGTTGTAGCATTATCACTCGCATTTTGTGTAAGAAAAGCGGTGATAGGAGAAATAGCTGAACTCAACGACATACTTCCACCATAAAAGGTAGGATCTTGATTATCCTTAGAAGACTTCTGACATTTAAGATTGTATTCTCGTTCTTTGATCTTTTGCATGAATTCAGATGTTGTCAGATCTTCATTGCTGAAGTAATTATTCTCTATCAGAACCATCAAGAAAGTCGAGTAAGAACTCGGTAAAGCACTTTTAATGGTGTCAATCTTATTTACCTCAGATGTTTTTAACTTCATCTTGTCCATCTCAGCTATCAATTGATTAAACCTTGTTGTCATCTCTTCAACAGTCTCACCCTTAAGTAGGTTAAAGTTTCTAAATTGAAACTTGAGCATAACCTTCTTGCTTTTAGCGATGTTACCCATACTCCTCATACGAATGTGTTGGAATAATGAAGCACAAATATTTATGCTACCAACTTGATGAAAAATGTTTTCTGGTAAAGCCATTGTAAGAGTAGAGTAGGCTTTTGTTTTAATCTCTAATGCCTTCTTTTCTTCTTGAGAATATTGAGAGATGGCCTTAGGTGTAAACCCAATAGTTTCATCTCCAATCATTGGAACGGTGTATACCTCATCCAAGCAATACGAACAATCAGGGTGAACCGACCCTAGATGAGCAAGAAAACGAGGTTCCCACTTAGCAAAATCGCTAAATTTCATTAAACATGGACACTTTGAATGTGAACCGATCTCGGTGTCCAGTTGTAACATTTGTTGCATAAGCATATTTTGGGAAGCTAATGCATACATACCAGCCATGTTGCTAAATAACAATACTTTCAAACTCCAAGGGTTAAAATTGAAAATATCTTAACGAATTGTGAATAGTACTTGTTAACGAACTGCAAACAGTAGTTAACGAATCAAAATACACGAATTGAAAGTTGTCCAGGTAACGAATCAGGAACAGTGTTATCGAATCTTAAACAATATCACACGAAGTAGATTATAACGAACTGGTCTACAAATTAAGTCAAAATAACGAATTAGTTTGACGAAATAGCTTAACGAATCAGGTGGTTCTTTATAACGAATCACTAAGTATAAACTTAACGAATTAAGATCACGAACTGTTGAGTTTCTATAACGAATCACTAAGAAACTGTTAACGAATTAGGTGACGAATTAGCAACAGTTGATAACGAATCAACTATAGCGAATCAGGTTATTACAACGGTTGTAAAAAACTCTGACAACTATTGCCACGTGGCAAAAGTTGTTGGAATTAAAGTTAACGAAGTAAGACGCGTGTCTCACGAACTGAGAGACACGAATGAGAAAGTATAGCGAACCAGGATAACGAATTAGTGAACAGTGATAAAGTTTTAACGAATCTTCAAATACAAATGAACACCTTCAAATCTTAATCAGGAATTTCCAGATTTCTGGAAAACGAAGAACGCCAAACGAAAACCCAGATTTGTTATATTTACTCAATTCTACACCAAATCCTTCATTTAACCTATCAAAACACTCGTAACATTATCGCAAATCCAAATCAACACCTCTCGTAACCCAATTAACCTTATCTCGAATCCAATTGAACCAAAACGATCATCTGTTTCAGTCAAAACCATATCCAAACCACACAATAACACAAACTCAAACCAATTTCCAATTCCAGTTCACAACCACGTCCTAATACCTTACCAATCACAAATCCAGTCCAATCAATTCATACTCTAATCAAATTCACAAAGAATTCAATCAGATTTTAAAACCTCTGTTTCGGCCAAAGTTAAATTTAAACCAAAACAGTCTAAAACCAAACCAATTGTCAATTCCAACTAACCACACTTTCCAATTACTTTAACAAACACAGATCAAAACAATTTCAATCCATATCCACTCAAAATCAAACTGAATTTGATTCAAATTCAAACTGTATACTTAATAATACCAAAATAACAATTATCCGTCCTTTAATAACGAATTAACACACGAATCAAGATCAATCGAACAACGAAAGCTCTGATACCACTTGTCAATACCTTACAGATCTCGGATCTAAGGATTATAACGGATCTAGTCCATGATGCTCTTTAACGATTATGTATTAATGTTATGTATTAGTATTAATTGTATATATGTGTGTGTATAATATTAGATTGAATATGTTAATGAAGCTTGAGAGAACAATTTGACATAGGTTCGATAATGTTAAACTCAAAACTTAAATTAATAGTGGACATACCCACTATAAATAGAAGATGGGTCTAGTTCGTTACACATTCCATAACGAACTAGCAACCCACTTCGTTACATATAATTAATAAAATAAACTTAACGAATCACCCTCTGATTCGTTAAACATCCTTAACGAATCAGGATGGAACATAACTTAAGTCTAGTTTGTTAAACATCCTTAACGAACTAGATGACTTCCTTAACAAACTAACTCAATATCTTAATAATTATTACATTAATTAAACGATAAATACATAAACGATAATTACAAAGACTCGAGACGCAAAACCGTGTACTAACAGCTGAGCTTGATCAAATGCATCCTGATGATGTAAAAGAAATGGATATTTCTTAGCAAATCGCCATTGCAGTGTTTCGTGCTAATAAATTTACTAAAAGAATGGGAAGAAACAATTGGAATGTGCCAAATAATCAGAAGGTGGGTTTTAACAAGGACAATCTGAGGTGTTACAACTGCCACGAGCCGGGTAATTTTGCTCGTGAATGCACCAATCCAGCAAAGGAAGGAAACTTGGAAAGGGCGCTGGTACCAGTACCAGAGAAATGATTTTTCTAAACTCAAATAATATTTTAGTTTAAAATGTTGTCACCACCTTGATGCCAAACAGAAAATTGTTGAATTAACTGCTGAACTGGAAGCCTCTGAGTTAGAAATTTCAAATCTAACCAATAAATTTAAAAAGGCTGAACTTGACTTTAGATAATTCAATGGTTCTAGTAAAATAGTCAATTCCATGATTGAAAATCAATTATGGTGGAAAGAAAATGATGGTGAGGGTATAGGATATTGTCACGTACCCCCACCATACAATGACAACTATACTGGTCTTCCCCTTATCAAAGAGTAGGAAGAAAAGGCAAAAGAAATGAAATATGGTATATCAGGTAAAAATGACAAAGTCGACTCAGTAAAGGCTACTGTGTCCACTTCAGAAGTGAACGATTATAATGGGTTTGCCTCATGTACAGATAAAGTAATCATTGAGGATTGGACTGATGAGGATGATGATTCATGTGTTTCAATTAATAAAGACATTAATTATGATGTTCCTTTAAAATTACCTGTTTTGAATTCTGTTATTCCGACTGTGTGTGTGGGCTCTGTTTATAAGAGCAAAGACAATTGTGTGGTTGATTCCGTTAAAACTTCCAATTATGATGATGTGGTTTTTAATAAGTTTAAAAAATCTAAAAATTATAATAAATACTCATTGCCTAAGTTTGTCAAAGAGGGATGCTCTAATAACAAGCAGGGTAATAAGCCAAACAATGTGTCAAGCAGTAAACACTAGGCAAAGCAAACTGGTCCACACAATAGGTCCAGACAGGGAGTTGACCACAATGAATTCTCTATAAAACGTCAAACTTGTTTTAATTTTTGCACTCCTGGTCATATTGCTAGAAATTGTCAACACCGTCCATATGTCCCATACTATGGATTCTATCAGAGAAATATGCCTCATAATACCTATTGGTATCGACGAGATTTCAGGTATCGCCAGGCTAATCCCTCTGACGGTGATGGGAACAGAAACAAATCTGGTAGGTTTAGTCCTCATCAGACCAAGCCTAACATGTTTCGTAAAGATGGTAGAAACGATGCTTCGGCCTTAAAAATGAACACGGTCTCTAAACCGAAACAAGTGAGAAAGAAAATGTCATTTGTGTCTCCTACTTGCAAACCAGAGACCAAGTCATCCATTCGTACAAATAATGTCAAATCTTACAATGGTAGACATGAATGGTTGCCTAAGCCTCCGGTGAAAGAGGCATCGAATTCCATATTAGATGATCGGAAAGACATGTCATGGCAACCACTGAAAAATTTAGATTCATCAGGTTCACCCAGTGTAACTATGGACTGGGTACCAAAGTCTAACTAATCTCGAACATCGTTCAGGAACAGCTAAGGAGGAATATCATCAGACCTTGGTATGATAATGGTTGTTCCAGGCACATGACAGGAGACATTTCCCTGCTACACGACATTCAACTTTTTAACAGTGGGTATGTTTCCTTTGCGGGAGGAGAGAAAGAGAAGACTACGCAGAAGGGTACTATAAGTAATGGTGTTCTAAAATTTGAGAACGTTAATTTTGTTCATGAGTTGAAACACAGTCTGCTAAGCGATTCGCAGATCTGTGATAAGGGTTTCTCAGCCCATTTCACTAACAAAGAGTGTCTGATTTTAAAACCAGGTATCATTATACTAGGAGACTGGATTCTTGTTCGATCACAAAGAAAAGATAATGCTAATGTGATCGCCATGAACAAAAATTTTCCTGATTAAATAACCTGCTTATTTTCAAAAGTGTCAGATATAATTCCATGCTATGGCATCGTTGTCTTGGTCATGCAAATGTTAAAAATTTGAATCGTCTTGCTAAAAACGACTTGGTGCGTGGTTTACCCGTCAAAGATTTTGTTACTATTGAAAAATGTGTGGCTTGTGCCATGGGTAAACATAATCTCAAATCTCATAAGCCAAAACTAGTTAATACAATTTCATCACTTTTTCAGCTATTACATGTGGACTTGTTCTGTCGAGTTCATGTCTTGAGTCTTTCTCTCAGTTCTTTTTGTCTCGTTATTACTGATGACTATTCACATTTTAATTGGGTGTTTTTCTTGTCAAATAAGAGTGAAACTACAAAATTGATCAAAAGATTCTTGGTTCTTATGGAGAAACAGCTCAACTTAAAGCTGAAGGGCATTCGTTGTGACAGTGGCACAGAATTCAAGAATGTTGGTGCACATTGTGTGGCCGTCGCTTGGCGAATAGTTTAGAATGTTTATGTTGTATGCTGTACACCTAGGTAGTGGTTCACGCTGAAAGTGATCCATTTGAAAGAGCATTTTCAAATGGATACTCATTCGATCGAATGAGTTTCTGATTCGATCGAATGAGTCTGCCATTCGATCGAATAGGACTCATTCGATCGAATGAGTCCTGACCGAATGGCAGCGGGTATAAATACCAGCTTTCAGGCGTGAACAGTAGAGGTTTTTCGTGCCCGGGGCCCAGGTGCTGTCCGGATGAGGGGGGAGGCCATGCTCGACCTCCCCCTGCCATAGATCGTGATTTCAGTGTTTAAACAAGCATGTAATCTTTCGTTTTTATCAATGAAATCGTTTGTTTCGTGTTTGTTTCTGTCCGTCTTTGGTTATCAAACCTTCCGTCTCGAACGCGCTCGGATCGTCTCGGTCCCGGCTGATCCAACAAAGAATGCTACATTGAACTACTTTTGTGTTGAGAAAGGGGTTCTTCGACAGTATAGTTCAACTCGTACACCGCAACAAAATGGTGTCATTGAACGAAGGAACAAGACTCTTATTGAAACGGCAAGAACCATGTTGTGTGATTCAAAGCTGGCATTATTCTTCTGGGTAGAGGCTGTTAATACGACATGTTATGTTCAAAATCGTGTGCTGATCAACAAGTCACAAATGAAGACTTCATATGAGATTTTCTATGGTCACAAGCCCATGGTTGCACATTTTAGGGCGTTTGGTTGTCCGCGTACTCCTCTGAATCTTGAATCGACTACAAAATTTGGGGCCAAAGCAGATGACTGTTATTTTGTCGGGTATGCTGGTCGTACTACCTATAGAGTGTACAACAAGTCAACTAAGCAGATAGTAGAATCATATTATGTTCGATGGTTGGAAGAAAAGGAGACCGATACTCGTCTTGGTCCCGACTAGTTGTTCGATTACAAGGAACTCTTTAAACCCTTCAATGTGTTTCCGGTCATTGATACAGAAGTTTCAAGTATTGATGTCTCGGGTTCTGAGAAAGAAAGTTCAGCTGTTGTTTCTCATTTTTCCCCAGTTCTGGATGATGACGCCTCAGAATCACCCGATACCACTCAGTCATTTTCAAACAGTCAACAAGAAAAGGTTACCGAGACATGGTCTTCAACAACATCAGCAGAAAACAATCCAATAGTTGAGGGGGATAATCCTATTCGTCAAATTTTTGGAAGCACCTCATTCCCAGATGTCATCCCTAATGAATACATTGCTAGCACCTCGTACTCACATAGTACGGCGACATCTGGATGGAAGAACCCTCGCACTGAAATCTTCGAAGATCTATCAAACTTACCTTCCACCAGTTCCGTTCCCGAGCAATCAATTCCGTCAAAAATTCAGCGAGATCATCCAATTGAAAATGTCATAGGTCCTCTTGAAACAAGTGTGTTCACTAGAGGCCAGACCAGACACATCAATAGTTGCTTGTTTTCTTGTTTTATCTCTCATATTAAGCCAAAGTCAGTGGAAATGGAAATTCAAGAACCAATTTGGGTGGAAGCTATGCACGAGGAATTGAATCAATTCGATAAGCTCAAAGTTTGGAGACTGGTTTAACTGCCCGTAAGAAAGAAAGCGTTGGATACAAAATGTGTTTTCCGAAAAAAGCAAGATGACACGGGGGTTTTGTTCGAAACAAGGCACGACTCGTCGTTCACGATTTTCGTCAGGTCGAAGGTTTAGACTACACTGAAGTGTATGCTCCGGTAGCTAGACTTGAAGTCATTCGGATTTTTCTGGCATATACTTTGTTCATGGGTTTTAAGGTGTATCGGATGGATGTTAAAACCGTGTTACTCTATGGCGAGGTTAATGAGGAGATTTATGTGGATAAGCCACTGGGGTTTGTTGACTCAAAGAATCTTACTCATGCCTACAAGTTAGATAAGGCACTCTATGGTTTTCATCAAGCTTCTCGGGCGTGGTATGCTACTTTGACTACTCATCTTCTGGGTCACGGTTACAAGAGATCAACCATTGATCAAACCTTGTTCCTTAAAACCGTTGACAAATATTTGATTCTGGTTCAAATTTACATCGATGACATTATCTTTGGGTCTACTAGTACTGAGTTGTGCTTTGAATTTGAAGAGGTGATGAAGATGATATTTGAAATGAGTTCGTTGGGGGAAATGACTACGTTTCTAGGGTTGCAGGTTCGTCAAAGTTTGACGGGGATTTTGTTGAATCAAGGAAAGTATGTTGAAGATATGCTTATGAAATTTGAATTTCAAGACTCCAAGAGTGCGAAAACTCCTATGGCTAAAAGACCTCTTCTGTCTTCTGATCCTGAAGGGAATCCCATAGATCAACTTGTTTCTTTATGTCATAATAACGCTGAACATGAATCTTTGTAAAAGCATCTTAATCAATATGATTACATATTCAAATCTTTTCGTAAAGGCGACCTGTTTATCAAAAACTGAAATTTGATCCCAAAATTTTGTTAAATTAAAAGAAGACCGGGTGATTCACTTTCATTTATTTGTTATTTTTGGTTTTATTTTATCTTAGTCATTTTATTTTAATTTCACTTCCTAATTACTCTC
The DNA here is from genome assembly GCF_021521415.1 of Bidens hawaiensis. Classification (NCBI taxonomy): domain Eukaryota; kingdom Viridiplantae; phylum Streptophyta; class Magnoliopsida; order Asterales; family Asteraceae; genus Bidens; species Bidens hawaiensis. The sequence continues at coordinate 1,559,530 of NW_027491189.1, read as the reverse complement.
GTCGAAACGAATGCTATACAAAATCGTTTTAAAAATCATGGATCAGGCTTGAGTTGGGCTTAAAACCTTTTCAGCCCATGTATCCTTAAAACTGGTTAAATCAAATCATCTTGGGCTTGGTCCACATCTGGGTTCTCGGCCCATCAGGGTTTTCGGCCCTGTTATGAATTTGAGAAATAAAAGATCCCATTTGCATTATCGGTAGTTTATTTCAAATCCAAAAATTCTCTCTCCAACCGAAAATCCTTAAGACTCTTGCTAATCAAGTTTAATTTGCTTTTGTGGTTCAAGTTATTTCGACATCTTCGCTTACTAACAAGTAAAGGGACAAAGGGAATGCATCTTCGGTCTACTATAACGATAATTTGATTGAAATTTGCCTCGTGTTCATATGTTAGATCTAATTAGGATGGACGTTTGATGTGGCTATGATCTGTGTTGGAATATATTAAGGGTACTTGCAGGTTTTTGGTCATTAATGGTGACTTCAGCCAAATGGAGAAGACGACCAGGATTTCTATGGGAAGCTCAAAGGGTTATATCTCATTAAGTTTGACCGAGAACATATGGTCAAACTATGAGTTTTCGGTTGAACTTGTTGACCGAGAACTCCCATCGTTGACCGAGAACTCCCTTGATCTCGGTGGGACTGGACAGAAAACCCAAGTCAGACAAAAAACCTAGGACAGAGAACCAAACTAGACCGAAATCCCTTTGTGTGGACAGAAAACACCTCTCAGGACCGAAAACAAATATAAAATCATTATTAATTTACACTTGTGATCCATATAATCTGATTTTATCATGTTGGGTCCCTAACGTATTGTAAATTTGATATATGTCCTCAAAATGTTAATATCGTTGATTAAGTTAACTGAATGCTTACTAACTTGATTCGTTTGTTGCAGTAATGGCTGATTAAGCATCATTAAAGTTCGTTGATACTCACAGCATAGCTGGATGTTTGTATGATCCACTTTTGGCACACAAAGAGTTTAAATCTATGATCGTGGGACTCAACTCGTGCAGGTTTTCTCACGCTATACGAGAAACTTCTGTCATATGCAAGAAGATGATTAATGAGTTCCGGAACAATGCCTCCATCAATCTACTGGGTGTCGGGGGAGTCGTTACCATTGACTCTAAAGTTCAAAAGAAGATGGTCGTCATCTCAGAGGCCGTTATACGTGAGGTTCTTTTGTTCGGCGACCAACAAGACTACCCAACGAAATTTTCAACTTATGTCGTTACGGAAGTTACAGTCAGAATGGGTTACGAAGGATCTTATCAACCTTCTATAAAGAAGCTTTTTCATCCTTACTGGAGGATCCTGATTCACACGTTCTTTACATGCGTTTTAGGACGCAAAGAAGAATCTGACGAGATCAGCCACATTCAGATGTCGGCTGTAGTTGCTCTGTTCATGGACTGGAACTATAATTATTCTAAATTTGTGTTCGATGAGATGATGAGCAAATTGAAGGGAAAGAAGAAGGAGATGTTCCTTATGTATCCAAGGTTTCTACAGATAATCTTCGACTTACATTATCCTGATCTTGTTAAATTTTTAGAGACGTTGGATCTGATGTCTATGGAACCCAATACCTTTGGGCTGATGAAGCAGTCCAGGAAGGGGTCGAAGGTCGTTTACCAAGGCATTCAAGAATTGGTCATGTTCGGGAAGTTTGCTGGAACGGAGCTTATTCCTGTTAGAGCTCAAGTTGCTGATGAGCATGTGATACATGCTCAGAGGCGTACTGCTGCGTTTGAAGTCATTTCAGATGATTATGAGCTTGAAGACTCTCAAATACTACACATGGAGATCGAACACCAAGAAGCTGAAACCGCTCCTACTGTTGAACAATTAAAGTATTTTGAGAAATTCAAAGAATAGCTTCAGTCAACTGCATTGAAGCCTCCTCAATCAGTTGCTGAGACACAGGATAAAGATGCTCCTGAAGAACCGGCCACTGATCTTATTCCGTGAAAGAGAAGAAAGAAGGATCCAAGACCCGGCGTGCTGGCTACTAAAACTTCAACAACAACAAAAACAACAAGCCAACAACCAGAACGTGAGTCAGAAACACTCATGTTGATACAAGTCCATCCTCAGCTGAGCCTCAAACTCAAGAAAAGAATTCTGAAGACATTGCTCATGAGTTTGATTTTGAACCTGATCTTCCATTCTTTAATGATCCATCGGGATCATCTAATCCAACTGGTCAGTCAAGCTCCATGCTACTAAGAAGATTGCTCACATTCTTGCTATGCAAGATATATTTTTGCAGGATAAGGGCAAGGGGATTACACTTGAAGCTGAACCCGTAGATGTGCAGGCTTTGTAACGTCGAGTCTTCGAACTTGAACAGGATTCGGTTGTGAAGGATGTGCGCATTCAAGAACATGAAGCCAGCAACACAGAGAAATATTCAAATATTAAAGAGCTTCAGTCTAATATGGGTGGTTTTACTGCCATGTACCTGGACCTCCAACAGAGTCCCATTCAAAAGTTTGGAGATGAATTTAAAGGCAGTGAAGATGTTGCAACAAAGACACCCGTTGGTGCTCAAGGTGGCAGTTCGAGTGGTCGCCCAACCACAAATATAGATGAATCTGACCCACTGGAAAAATATTTCTCTGCACCTCCAAGAACAGATGAACAATCCGACAAACTCCAAAAGAAGATTCTTATTATGAAGAACTCTAATCAGAATGTTGAATCTTCTGACCATCCAGATAAGTTTATCTTAAACCTACAACAAGGTTTTTCTGAAAAATATGGTGATAGGTCTGGGATTATGTCATGGGGATTCGACATTGATAAGTCTATGTGGTGGGTGAAACGGAAGTCCGGGACTACTGAGTATTACAAGAAAATTAAGGCTTTTGGATCCTGGACGAAGTGGATCTCAGTGACCTCATTAATTCTTCATTCCATAATCCAAATCACGATAAGAGAGCCACCAACTTCTGGAACTTTTTGAAGAGGCAAGTCGATCAGGGATTCCCAAACATGACTACTGCTGAGTCATTTTTGAAGAAAGCAAAATGTGTTCGGGATCCAAAGACTGGGAAAACAATGGTGAATTTGATGTGGCTCGATACCAACAAGGCGACTCATATTCCTCTATCTACTTCGATTCCGGAAGGATCTCTAGATGAGATGAAATTCCGGGCATACGAAAGTGAAACTGTTATTGTTGTTGTTCTCTGAAAAAGGGGCAATATCGGTTTGTTGACCCACATGACCTATTGAAGTTTCATGAATGAGTGATCAAGATGTTGAGTAAATTTCAGATTATTGCCGAACCATTGTTTGAAGCTGCTGCTAAAGAATATACAAGAATGGTGGCATCGATAATCAGAACGGGTTTGTGGTATGGTAGATATAAGGAGACTGACGCTAATATTATGGAACACGATTGAGAGACAATGCTACAAACCAATTGGGAGATTGTTGGGCTCGTATTATTTGGTTTGCACTTAGTTTGTGTTTGTTTTCTTTGTATGGTTCATGCGTGTGTAAACCGAGATCATTTTGTGATCTCGGTGGGCTTGGGCTTGTTATGGGCTAGGTTGTAGTTCCCCTATATATAGATATATTGTGTATAGGGTTTGGGTTAGCCGTTCATTGTGAAGTAATTGGACGAGAGTTTGTGTAACAAGTTCTTAAGCATTAGACGTGAATATACGTATGTTTTGAAGCATCATTTGTGTTATTTTACGTGTTCTTATTTGTGTATCTTGAATCATCTCGTGTTATATTCCGCAATAACATCGAGATCATTGATATCTTATTGAAAGATCCATTCTTAGGACTTACAAAAGAGAAGCGTCTTGTGTTCGAGATTGAAGATCGATGCTCTAGTTTGATTGTTAAGAGAGTCTCGGGTTTTTTCATTGATTTCTATTGAAAAAACTAGTTATCTCAAACCATGTTATTAACGTAATTTGATTGTTTGCTATTTGATAAGATGATTTTTTGGCTAAGCTTGTTAGTTACCTCTACCAAGGATCATTAATAGTTGATGTTTTGTATTTTTATCAGGTTTTCTGGTTTGTTTATGTGTTTATGAATAATTGATGGTTTGATTCAGTTTGCTGAATGTGTTTATTGATAGTTGCATGTTAGAGTTGCTTACCGTGTGTTTGTGGATTGTTGATGGTTTACTGAGGTCGTTTATCACAAAAAAATTCTTAGTGATTGATTGGAGGTGTATGTTCATCCTACATATAAATTTGATGAGTGATGGGGAGTCGGGTTTGTCTATTATATTAGGGTTTTAGGTTTAACTCATTGACAAGAGGTTTTTCTAGGGTTTTCCCTAGCTAGATTGTTTACTCATGTCCATTAGACTGTTATTAGATTACTCCTACATCTTAGTGTATTGAGATAGTGAAACCGACAATAATTTGTCTTTTAGGGTAATTAGCCATAGTTGGTGACACTGACTTGTGAACCGACCAAACGGTGCGCACTGTATGTTCCTTAGGGTTTCCTCTTTGGTAACACCAGAGAATGATCAGTGATCCATTAGGTTGCTTAAGTGTCATATCTTTAAATCCCGATTCTAGTAGAAATCCCAAAGCCGATAGACGCCCAAGCATCACAATTAGGATACCTAGCCTAGTTAACGTTTTTCTCCATCTGGTCTTCATTAACAGTTAGTGGTTAATTCATTTTATAGTATTTTAGTATCGTAGTTAAGTATTTACTTAGATTCAAATAACTTTTTAATTAGTAGTTTAGAAATCCAAAACAAATCATCCACGTTATTTTAGTTAGCTATTAAGTCTAGTTTCGTTTATTCATTAAGTGTATCTAGGGTTCAATATCTCGGACTTCCTTTAACTATTCTACATTCAGTAGGCACACTTGCCGACATCTTTGTCTTCGACAAGTAGTTCTCCTTTTTTGAGTAAATATATTATAATTACAACATCTCCTAGTACACCGTTGACATATTCTAGGGCTCCTTAAACTATATCAATTTATATGTCTCCAACTCAGAGATTCTTCATGGTAAACACTACTTTTGAAAGACTTGAAGGACCACTTCTTACTCAAAAGAGCATGATAACATCTCGGTTAGGGAACTTTCTTAATCTAAGATTACAATTTTAAGTTCTATTCTTGATGAATATTGTGTCTTTCCAACATTCCTGAATGAATGCCGACACATAGCATATTGATGCCTTGAGAGAATGAGAAGACAAATTAATCAAAGGCATTAAGCTTGTTCATTGGGAGAATAAAAATTTAAAATTTGAATCTCAAGGGGGGGGGGGAGAGATAATACATAGATTGCAAGATTCTTGTAAGGAGGATCAGACAGGATGACAGAGAAATTGATTTGGAGGCAGCACAAACAGGTGACAATTAACGTTTTTCAACTGAAACGTCTGCCCAAGGGGGAATCTCTTAGTAAAGATGTGATTTTTCATCATGAGACTGCTAAACTACTCCTAGTTGAAACAAGAAAAGAAGAAACTATTGTGTGTGTATGTTAAACACCGAGATCCAATCAACACAGATTCATATTATGTTGATTAGATATTAGATCTAGTTATATGATATTCTATGTATTAGTTAATTGTATAATAGAAATAATATTAATGAAGTATTTAAGAGTGAACGATTTGGCAGAGTTTCGGTATTAAACTTAAACAATACTTAAATTAACAAGGCAAAAACAGGCCTTATATAGACGATGGGATGCCATTCGTTACACATCCCTTAACGAATGGCCTCCATTCATTATCATTACATAAGTTAACGTATTGGTATAGCGAATGACTCATTCGCTATACCCATTTCGTCAACATTCCATGACGAATGGATCAATTACATAACGAACTAAGGTCCATTCGCTAAACATCCTTAACGAATGGACATAAACAAATAACGATTTAGTTCATTCGTTAAACATCCTTAACGAATGAACTGTACAAATAGAGAGTGGGCTCATTCGTTAAAAATCCTTAACGAATGAGCCATACTTAACGAATTGGATTATATTTCCAAAAGTACCCCTTTAACATTATAATAATAATAAATTACAAATGATTAATAAAAAGACTCGAGACGACAAAATCGTGGACTAACAAACACCCCCTCGTTTTGATCTCTTTGTCTTTAAGTTACTTAAACCTCGGAGTCTTCCAGTCTCGGCAACTATGAATCCCGAACGCATCGCACACCCGTACAACACGTTGGAATTGCATAGCACGATCGTAATATTCACGACGTTCAATCAAAATCTTGTTTTTAAACAGCACGTCATTGTCTGTTTCTGATAAGTTAACGAGCCACATTGGATCGATAAATCGTATAAAAATGGTCTTCAAGCCTTTACCCAGAACAATGACTGCCTCACGCGTTAGGTTATTGTAGTACCAACGATTAAACGATAACATAAGATTCTACGGGAACGTCTTAACTGATACATGTTTCATTGTTTCGGGCGGTTTTACCTTAGATACAAGTTTCCTCCAACCCGTACGAGGATCACTTTCATCAATGTACTTACGGGTTGGGACTTGTGGCTTAAATAACTTAAAACCACGGTTAACCTTCAAAAGCAAATGTTGATGAAACCATTCTGCTAGACGATCTTTTCCGCGATTTATAAACGGCCAGTTGGCGAGTGTACGAACATCCAACCACGGTAGTGAGAGAACGTCAGTGATGTATTGGAAATACTGAACACCGTTCTCCTACTTGATAATACAAACATTCAACTCAGAATCATTTAGCCAGGAAACAATGTCACCTTTAACTGTCTGCACGAGCTTGCAAGATGTTTACTGATTAGCTTTAGCTCGTGTAACAGCATCCAGTTGTTGTTCTTCATCCACGTAACGATAGGCTTCTACCATCTTCGTTGTTCGAGCCTTGTTACGAGCCTTGAACCAGCCTACGCTTTCATCAACTAATGGATCAGATTCTCATTCAGGCATCTTCTCTTTCTACTTAGTAGTCTTTTCCAGATGATCTTCAGCAGCTTTGACAGGTTCTTCAGTGAACCTTGGAACACCCTAATCTGCGTTTGAATGATGATAAAGATCATGATATTCCTCTACTGTCACATCCTCCATTTCAATCTCCTCATCTTCATAAAAAACGACGTATTCCCGTGTGGAATACTCGCATCTGGCAACACTTCCTCATCATTCACCACTTCAACATCGTCCTCAGCCTCCAACGCGTCCAATTCTTAATCGTTCAGCCCTAATAATAGTGAAAAATATTCGTGAGTTAGGGCACGATCAACGAATTGTCCTTCTTCAATCTCGTCCGTGTTGGCAGTGTTTCTCACCACCCACTTATCATCTATAAATAGTATGGTGTTCATCTTGATAGACTCGATAGGTTGAGCGCTTGTCGAGTCATGATAAACCACTGACTTTTTATCATTGCCTTCACCACCACTAGTACCAGCACCAAAGGATGAACCATGAGCTTGTTTTGGCTCACTTCCTCCAGTACCTGGAGTATCATGATCATCATCATCGTTCTTCAGTTTCTTCAGAGCATCGTCTTTGGATGTCAACTGAAGGATGAGATCTTCTTGCTCCTTAATCTTCGCCCCCTGAGCCGTTACAATCTCACGGAGCTCTTTCGTTTCCTTCTGACAGTAGGAAACATACCCCATCAGATGACGTTGGTTCGGCATCATTTTCTATTGATCATGTCGATCGGCCACCATTTGATTCCCGTATAAATGAATCAAACTCAAGAGCATGTCCATCTGATGGGTTGGGGGTAAAGTATGAGAAGATGCTGGGACAGGTTGTACCGGACCCTGTGGACGGCTGATTCTCATAAATGAGACGTCCATAAGTTGTGTCACCATCATGGTTGGTGTCGGAGAAACCACTGAGGCAGCAGCAGCAGGCCTTGGTATAGAATATAAAACAGAATGAGGAATTTCACCAAGCCTCGGATATGATGTGATAGTCGTCATCAATGTGAGTGTCGGGGTGCTAGTTGTAAGCGGCACCGCCGGTCTTTGAAATGCAGACGATATAGGTTCTTAAGGACCAAAAGACACACCAGAACCGTGTGTAATACAACGTTTGGGCGGTTGATCTGTAACTAACACCTTGCCCTTACACTTTCGTTGAGCAGCTTGAGAGCTTGATGTCTCAACTTCAGCATGTCGTGGATAACCACCGTCATTTCCACCATCATTATTACCATCATCATTCCCACCTGGTCCCTCTTCTCGTTCGGAATCTGAGTCATCGTGGATCTAATGTTCGTTAGAAGGACATTCATAAACCGTATTCAACAAGTGACCAATCACATGTTTGGTCCTTGGAGTGTTCTGCCTGTAAGACTTCATCCTTTTCATCGTATCTACATTCATGTGCTGCAGCTTCAACACGTCGTCTTTCAACGTCCTATCAATCCCCAAATCAGGAATTAAATCCTGAATGATCAGCTGCACAAACCATGGATACATCAGGAATTTGCTGCGTCAGTTCTTAACCTAGCAATTTTCCTTTAGACGATAAAAGATCAGCTCAGAGAAGTTGAACGGTTTGTTCAAAATCGAGCAACGAATGACAATTGCAGAATGATCTGGCTTTCGTCTTATCTACCCTTGTGTCCCCAAGGAAATGTATAAGAACATGTAGTAGATACTTGTACGAGGCGCACAAGTAAGCCTTGTTGTATTGGGAATGTCAAAGTCACCCAAATAGAATACTCGTCGAAATAACCCTCGAATCAATGACCTATAAAATTCACATGGGTTATCCATGTTGTCCACAAACCTCAACACCCGTCTGATAACCCCAGGTGTTATGATAATCGGTTTGTTGTTGACTTCAGCGACGATATGGTTTTCAGACTCAACGTAACGAGCCAAATTCCAAAAAGGTCGAATGAAACAGATGTAAACCGTTGTATCAGAAGTAACAACATAACTTATTCGAGAACGATGAATAAGTGTTATAATTTCTCGAAACATGTCCTCATCAGCAAAGTTTTCCTTAACAAAAGCACAGATGTTGTGCTTTTTGTTAAACGACAACATCGGGATCTCAGGTTCTTATTGTTGCTGAACCTGTTGCTAATCAGCTACTGGAGCCGCTTGTGCAATTTCATCTACCATATCTAAAAATACATAAACCTGAGAATTAGTAAAAATACTAACATTTAAAAAAAACTAAATTATTTAACAATTTTAATTTTTTGTTTTTGAAAATAATAAAAAGTGACATTCGTTATTTTTCTTGGCTCATCCGTTATAACGAATGAGGCTATTCGCAATAAAGAATGGCTTAATTTGTTATGAATAACTTAGCGAATGAATGATGACGAATTAATCACGAATGGATAATGAATTAAAAATAACGAATATGAGTTCATTCGTTATCATTACTGACAAAGGAGTTGATTCGTTAATATAAACTTAGCGAATGACATTTTGAACACAAATGGGTGTCCATTCGTTAACTGTAACGAATGTTCACTGATGATTATCAACTTTGACTATAACAAGTCAAAGTTAAATTTGAGTCCATATAGTCAGCATGCACTGTCATATTCAATTAAACCATGTAACACGATGAATCATCTAATATTGAGCATGAATCGGCTCGCAATAACCGCGATAGCTGATTCATTACAACCATTTAGGTAAAAACTTAGTATAATTAGGTTTATGTTTATAGGTTAAACTCCGGAGATATAATTAACCAATTAAACCATGAAATGTCAACGGATTTTGACGACTTTGATTGCGTTATGCTCGCGATTACCTGATGATTCTAAAATGATGATCAAAACACAATTTAATGAAGGTCGAAATTTCTGGAAAATTTGGCTAGAGTTGTGTTAGGGTAGATGAATAGGTATGTGAGCGAATGAGGTTATGCGTTCAACCACTGTCCACTATATGCGACAAACCTCGCACACTTTCCCAGACAACGAATAAGCTCATTCGTTAATTCAAAATTAACGAATGGACTAAATCGTTACCTCATTCGTAAACCCCGTTAACGAATGAGTAATAACTTAAAAATCATAACGAATTAACGTAAATTCGTGCTTCCAAACTAGTTGATGAATGGGGTCATTCGTTATCAGAGTGGTGGAAGCAAATTAAGATTACGAATTGACTAATTCGTGATCCAAGTAACTATAATAATGACCCTCATTCGTTATCCAGATTGATAGCGAATGGACAAAAACATAAAAAAATAATCATTTTCCTTTTAAAATTAAAAGAATTAAATAATGCATCAAAACCCGTGTCCCGATGAACTTTACCTTACGATTCTTACCAATCGGAGTATGATGCAATACCTTAACGTATTTTATGATCAAAAACACATGACTTAAAGACAAATAAATTAAATGAATTATATAAAAGAATTAAATAATCAAAATGAGAAAATCTTTTTGGTATTTTCTGTTCTTTTCAAATATTTACCCTTAAATCTGAAAAACAAAAATAACCCTAGAAAACAAAATATTTTTGTCTTTTTAAATATTTTTGAAATAAAGGTTTATAAATAAAAGCAAATATGAAAATTAATCTACGAAAGCAGTACATGTTTTTTTGAGTTTAAGTAGAGAATCATATTGACCAAATTGCCATTCCATCGCAGTTTTATAAATCAGCGCTATTATGACTAGCGTTAAGTCGGTCATTAATATTGTCGTCCTCTTAAATCTTATAAAAAACCTTCGAGTATTTTTGTGATATGATTAAATTTTCAATTAGGGCATAGAATATCATAAACTATCAGCCTCTAATCTCAATTCAAGCTTAATTTGATTTTCACCACATCACCCTAACTTGACTTAAACCATTATATTGCCGATCAAAATTAGGATTTTTTTATAGATATTATTGAGCAATGCACCAAGCTTCCTTTACTGTAAGTGAGTATGCACAAGTTCATCTGTAGGCTTACATACATTGTATCCTCTGGGGTCCATTTCTTATTGGTATTGAGACGCGCACAAGGGAGGAACAAATGTATGACTAACATCGGATTTTAATCAAGTTAGTAATTCAGTTTGTACAATGTACAACGGTGATAAAGTTTAATTACTTTGGGTTTGCTCTAAAAGCTTTTGAAATATTCATGCTTATAAATACCCAGATGATTAAGCCGCATAAAGACTCACAGTGTCCTGAAGCCGAATGCCTTTTATTTGCATTATTGTTTTTTGGTGACGGACAAATATAAGGCTTGAGTATGATAGGCTATTACGTTTATGCCATCATTACCGAGAATTTTGGAAGAGACTAACACCTCTTTCAATTTGGCATTTCTTTATGTTAATATCACATACTTTACCTTAACATATTGTTTAAGACCTATCAATGCACCAATACAATTAAGCACACAACTTTTTAAACTTATTTCTTTCTGAATATGGGACCAGATGATCAATATACTATCTTTTTACTTCAAAACTCATTTTTGATGAGCATAAAAATTCAATATCCCCAATCACTCTAAGTTTATAGATTAATGGTTATCCTATAATTCTACAAGTAGATAATAGAACCAAACATGCAAGCATGTTCCACAAACTTAAATAACCGACATAATTTTCAGTGAAAGAATAAAAACATATAACAATCGCCCCAAGTACTTTCCATTCTCAGGTAAATGGCTGTCCTGAACATCTACGGGTAAATATCAGGACCAAATCATATATAAGTATATGCCCTTTAAATATGAGTAACTGGCATAATTTTAAGCGAGAGTGTGCAAAAATATTTTCGGTTTTTCTTTATACATACAAAAATCACAATATTTTTTACTTTTCAAATTTTATGATCTTTTTGGATTTTTTTCTATACAAACAAAAAACACAATATTTTTGAATTTTTCAAATTTTTCAGTGTTTTTGGATTTTTTCTATACAAACAAAAAAACACAATATTTTTGTAGTTTTCATTTTTCACCCCCAAAACCTAAAACAAAAAAAATAAGCAAATTAAAATAGAAAAAATAAAAAATAAAGATAATTAGGATATCAGCAAGAATTTTCAATCCGTTTAAACAAACCAAAAAGTTAAAACGCGTTTTGTCAAATGCTTTGGTAAACAGATCAGCTTTCTGAATATCCATGTGAACCTTTTCAATGTCAATTAACTTCTTTTCAAAACAGTCACGAATAAAATGATATCGAATTTCGATATGAGTGGTGCACGGGGTTATTGGTGATACTTATAGCAGCAGAGTTATCAGTAAAGATGGGAGTAGTAAGAACCTGTGAGATCAAAACTATCATCCTTGGGATACCAAAACCCGGTGTCAGGATTACCCCTCAGATAGTGAATCATACGTTTAACCGTCGCTAGATGAGTCACTCGGGGACTTGATTGATACCTAGCACACAAACAAACAGCAAACATTATATCAGGACGAGAAGTAGTTAAATACATTAAAGAATCAATCATTTCTCGGTAAAGGGTTGGATCAACGGTATCCTCCAATTCGTCCGGTGACAAATTGTGACCCACGGGAAGAGGCGTCGAAGGGATTTTTCCGGAAGTAATTTTGAATCGGCTCAAGACATCGTTCACATATTTTGTTTGATGAATAAAGATTCTCGTGTCAGACTGATGAACCTGCAGCCCTAAGAAAAAATTCATCTCCCCCATCGAGCTCATTTCAAATTCCATCTGCATTGACTTCTCAAATTCCTTACACAGCTTGTCGTTTGTTGAACCAAATATGATATCATCGACATATATTTGGAGAAGGAGCAAATCATCACCAACATTCTTGTAAAATAGAGTGCAGTCCACAGTTCCTCGTTTGAAGCCATTATCAGTAAGATGGTCAGCAAGTGTGTCGTACCAAGCTCTCAGGGCTTGGTGTAGACCATAAAGGGCCTTGTTTAATCGCAAAACACAGTCCGGATAATCTGGATCTTCAAAACCAGGAGGCTGCAACACAAACACTTCTTCATGAAGTTCCCCATTGAGAAACGCACTCTTGACATCCATTTGATAAACTTTAATGTTTTTGAAAGCTGCATACGCCAAACAATATTCGTATAGCTTCCAATCGAGAAACTGAAGCATATACTTCCGTGCAATCTACGCGTTCTTGCTGATGAAAGCCTTGAACAACCAAACGAGCTTTGTTTTTTTCAATAACCCCACGATCATCTTTCTTGCACTTAAATACCCATTTTGTTGAAATTGCCTTTTTAACTCGACCAGGCTTGTCAATAAGATCCCAAACACCTAGTCGAGTAAATTAATGCAACTCTTCTTGCATTGCTTCTACCCACGAAGAGTCTTCAAGTGCCTTACGAACACTTGTTGGTTCCATTTGAGATAAAAAGCATGTGTATTTTGCAAGTTTCATAATTCCCGATGAGTGTATATCGGCATACGCACATAATACAGTTGCATCACTTGATGAAGCAATCTGATGACTGTTTGCACACAAACATCAAGATTACCAATGATGTTGTCCTGAGGATGGTAAGTATGAATCCGAAGAGTTGGATTCTCAAGCACAACAAAATTATCGGCTAAATTAGTCAGATTTTCATCAGCATCATGAGACGATTCACCAATCTCATGTGCATTAGGAAATGGAGCTGAAGAGGAATCAACAAAATGACCATCATCTGACGAGATAGAAATCACATCAGATGTATCAGGAAGAGCATCTTGTTGGACATTATCATAAATAGCACCAGAATATTGGGAAGTAGAAATTGATCTTCTAAATAAGCATGTACCAAGTCTTTATCATGTTGATCAACTATTTGAGTAAATAAGTTAAATAAACTCTCATAGTCAAACATCCAATCAGGACCTTTACCAGCGGGAGGTGTGGTGTATCGTTGACAACCGACATGGTACCACTCTTCAACACAACCCAAAGTGAAATTAAATACTCGTTTCTTAGTTGATGCATACCCCAAGAAATAACTTTCAATTGCTTTGTATTCGAATTTTCCCGTATCTTTGTTCAACATAGTACAAGGACACCCAAATGGTTCTAAATACTTTAAATTAAGGAAAATTTTATAAATACGACAAATGTTGTTCGTGATTCGACGGCTAAGCGGCAAAGTGGAAACACACCAACAAGTGAACTTGGTCGATATAGTGGACAAAACTATGTTGAAGGTGCTTCGGTTGATGAAGTTCACAACCTTGATATTTTGGCTATGTGGAAAAGAAAGCAATACAAATTTCATATTCTTTCCGCCATGGCTCGTGATTTGCTTAGCATCCAAGCGTCAATGGTAGCTTCGGAATCGGGTTTTTCTCTTAGTGGAAGGATATTATAGATGCGAAGAACAAAACTTACTCCGGAGTCGTTAGAGATGTGCATTTGTCTAAAGGATCATTGGATGCGGTGGGTCATATTCAAGATAAGACAAACTTTGAAAATTAAATACCACTAGAACGTCCAATTCATGATGAAGAGGTGGAAGAAGGGCTCTCTTCCAGGTTATCGACTGAAGAAGAAGAAGGCGAAGACAACTACGAAGAAGAGTTTAAAGACATTTAGTTTTTAGTTATTCTAATTTCTATTTGTTTTTGTCATGTAATATGTAACACAAACCATTCGATCAACTTTCATGTAATTTCTATTTGATTTATTAGCCTTCCTTTATTTATTACAAGTCATGTTTAATAATTTAATAGTGTAATGTAACCGTTTTTAAATATTATTAGTCATGTTTTTTTATTACCGCGTTTAATGTAACCGGTTTCAAAGTGTTATCGGTTTCTTTTAAATAAACAACTTGTCTTCTTAAACTAATTCATAAACTAATTCTTAAACCAAAAAAAACCACTTCATTACATTTACGACGAATATTTTATTAAAAATATAAGAAAGTACAAAAATTATTAAACTTGAAAACTAAAGTAACAAACATGGTTTGTCGTTTTCACAGCGCCATCTCCTATGAGGTGGTCATAACACATAAGTCATAATGAACCCAAACCTCGGGGCATCTTGGTGTGTCGATGACCATTACAAGATCATCGTTGGTTGCTTTTCTTGTTGGTTTAATAAATATTGATATTTAAATTGTATTTTAGAGTTAAAGAAGTAGTTTATCAAGTCCTAAACTTAACATAGCTATTTATAGTATGTGTGTTTGTTTTATATATTCAAAAATCGGTTTCAACGGTCCAAAAACGGCTATATAGTTGTTGGAACCGGTTCCCAACGATCAAATTTAGTTTTAAAATGGAAAACCCGGTGCACCCGGTTTTCGGGAATAACCCGTACACGGTTGCTACCCTACCCGGTTCCATTAGGTTCTAATATTTACCTATCGGGCTGGTTCCGATTCTTGACTAGAACCGGTTCCATTTTGCATCTGAATATAAATATCCGGTTCTTACCCGATTTCAGGTTTTAAAAATACTCGATTTGTGCACCACTGCGTGAAAATTTAGATACGGTGACACAGAATAATTGTCACTGTATCCATTTCGTCACACATATCCCTTTCAGTCCAAGTGACACCAAAGCCGCCGCCACCATAGATACCATACGGTGACCTTGAAGTTTTGTGACCGTAGGTCTTAAAAAGCGTGACTAAAAGGTTTCAATATTTTTGTTGGAATCAAGCTTTCGTCTATTAAGGGTGACTAAAGGTAGCAGCGGTCACATGAATCTATTTTCAATGTGACCGTTTCTACTGTATAGTCACAAACATTTATGTTTTAGCAACAACAATTTAAAACAACAGTGACAAAATGTAGCAAGTTCAACATGATGTTCTTATAAGTCTGGTCGTTTCTTATATATAGTGACGTGAAAGCTTGTTATTGTCACATTGAATTAAAATTACAGTGACAAAAGGTTTTAAGTAGTCACACATTTTGTCCCCATCAATGTGTCTATAGAGTATGTCTAGACACACTAAAACTTTTAAAGTTTTAAGAGAGGCTATTATCAAGATTTAGGGACAAAGTTTATATATTTGAATGACATTCGGTGTCGTTCAGTCACGCAATATGTTATTTTTCAGTGACATTTGCCAGCATTCTGTCACACTAAAATAAACAAATGTTATAATTTTGAGTGACTTACTTATTCAAATATATGGAAACCAAAGAAGAACCGAGAGCAAAGAGGAAACCAAACCTGTAAATCGGGACATTTGATTAGTGTTTTTGGCCAGGAAACAAAGCCACCTAATGCCTGTTCAACTGTTGTAGCTTCATCTGTTGGAATTGGTAAAAATGCACAAGGTTTTTCAGATGTATCAACAGAAACTTTCAGGTCATCTTTTTGAATTGGTATTCCATGAAATTTTATGACTTTTGTTTGATCCTGATGAATGTGGACTGTACCCATTGCCACAATATCGCTCATGCCCAGATGAT
Source organism: Bidens hawaiensis (assembly GCF_021521415.1). Taxonomy (NCBI): domain Eukaryota; kingdom Viridiplantae; phylum Streptophyta; class Magnoliopsida; order Asterales; family Asteraceae; genus Bidens; species Bidens hawaiensis. The sequence continues at coordinate 1,543,172 of NW_027491189.1, read as the reverse complement.
ACAGCTTACACTTGTACGTATTCTAAAACAATTGATGGCATATATATATATATATATATATATATATATATATATATATATATTAATTAGCATCATATATAAAGTCAAAGTCAAAATATATTATGTGCATTCCTTACCACCCCTTCCTCAGCTTGTAATGAGATGTTTGTTGTATCAGTATTGCTAGTAATTACTTCAGATGATGTAACTAGCCTTTTGTTCTTCTTATTTACTTTGATTGTCTTTCGTGAAAATACATACAATCGATTAATTACATCAACAATTAATCACATACACTTAATTAAAGAAGTTTTTGTTAAGTAATTATCATTACCTTTTCATTTTGGACAACTTCTTTATTTTTAGACATAGGAGTGATGCCTTGTCTTTCCACAGCCTCCGGGGTGTCAATAGAAACGCTCTACGATATTTCAATTAATTATAATATATATATGGAAAATCACATTGAAGGCATATTATAATTAAGTCACCCAACTAGCTAGTACTTATATAATATATGTAAAAATGTTAAGGCATAGTAATTCACTTACAGCTGGTTGTGCTAGAGATGGGATATCGTTTGGCTTCGATAAAGTAGTTCCCTTTTGATTCAGACAAGTCAAAAGTTCTGCAAATTGATTCTGTGTTTGTTTCATCTGTGCAGAAAGGTCTTTGAGTTGTGTATCTTTTTTCAAAATGGCCATTCTCTCATTTTCACGTTGATCCTTCAGGTGTTCAATTATCTGTTTGTCGACTGATCCATTTTTTGCTCGACAACCCGGCCAATAGTTGCTTTTTGTCAACCCATAACCCACCCCTTTGACAAATCAACCCTTTTCACGCCAAAGACTTCTATGAGGGCATCCATGCACGGTTCAAGGGTCAGGGCTCCTTGCTGTATTTGGGTTTCATTGTGTTCCTGTAAATGTCAAAAGAGTTAAATAAGTGAGATGTGTTTTAACAAAGTAAACATATAAATAATTATATATAAATAAAGAATATATAAATGAAAAAAAGTTTGATTAATTAAGTTAAACTTAATAATTACTATTTTTTCAGAAACGGCTTTCACTTCATCATTCTTGAATTCCCCTTTTTTGTTTTTCCTTTCTTTCCTCCACATGAGTGCTCGGGAGGGGACTTCATCAATTGAAAGTTAATTTTCTCTTACCTTATAATATACACAACAAAAATTAAGCAGCAAACAAACAATCGCATCAGACATGCATACAACCAAAAAAAGTTTGATTAATTAAATTAAGGAAGTGAAGTTACCAGCTTATCTTTGAGATAAGTATATCCTCCTCTTCCCAAGTAATGATCATAACGGTTCTTTGCCCTGGCTTGTTTGGCTTTAATCGACAATTCCTTCCATACACAAGTTTTAAATTTTCCATTAATTAATTAATTAGAGTTTACAAGATCATCAAAAAACAATACTTAATTAGAATAACAGATTGAGTTAATTTATAAAACCTTGAACTTCTCTGACTGTGTATATGCAACAAAGTTGTTCCAGTCATCTTGATTCACGAATGTACTATACTGCTGAGGCACCTTGCCAAGTTTCTTCGGCTTACTTAGTTTGGGTAGTATGTATCCCTCATACATTTTTCTTCTAAAATTCCGGAGCAGGCTACCAAGGTGAGTTAAAAAAATCAGAAAATGAAAAACTGTAAAATTAAAGCACTGCAAATTAACAAGTAATTAGAGAAGAATTAACTGTAATTTCAACCCAAATAGCATCCTCTGTCTCTTTAGGCACACTCTTCCACGACAGAAACCTTAAACCCACATTGTATCGTACTCGATCTCCCAAATAACTTACGCTTTCTGGTTTATGTTCACCTGAAAACTTATCATGTTCATCAAAAGTAATTATTCGTTTTCTTTCACCAGAGTGTACGTAGTCTCTGCCTATTCTTGGTAACCTGGTCAGGCCCCTCTGCACAGGCCCTTTTGAACGCTTCTTTGAATTCAGGTGATGGTCACTCGCATCTTCTACACTCGCATCTTCTAAATCGTAGTCCCTATCGTCTGAAGATTCATCCTCTTCTGTATAGGATGCTGCATCGCTATCATCTTTTGAAGAACGACCACTACCTACGTGAGTATAATAATCCTAGTTGATTTGATGCATTTCCGACACCAAGTCTTTATCTTTCATCATCGTTGATTATCGGAGGTTGAATTTTGTTGAATTTTGCAAGGAATTTAATGCAACTGTAAACAAAAAAAACATATTAAATACGAAACTAAATGCAACGGCAAGACATTCGTTATCCCAAAGAAACATATTAAATACCGAATTTAATGCAACTAACCGCGGATGGTGATGAATCGATGGTGATGAAAGAGAGTGAGATGAGAACAAACGTGGGGAATTTGACTGAAACGAAGAGAGGAAAATATTTGGTGGGGAAAATATTAACTTTGGTGGGAAAATATTAACTTTTCATTTTCATACAGGGGAAAATATTTGGTGGGGAAAGTTTTCTTAAATTTTTATTAAATTTGGTGGGAATATTTTGTGGGAAATATTTGGTGGGAAAGTTTTCATTAAATTTTCATTTGATCCCGATTGTCCATCATTGGACCTAGGTGAGCGTGCATGTTTGATCCCGATTGACCTTCATTGGACCTAAGTGAGCATGTTTGATCCTCATTGACCATCATTGGATTTAAGTACAGCTGTCACTTTTACCCGAAATCCGACGCAATAACACCCGAACTTACCCGACCCAAAAAACCCGAACCTGAAAAAAGACTAACCCGAACCCGAAGTAATTTGGGTTGGTTCTTGGGTGAAAAATTTGTATTTTGGGTCTTCCAAAAAACCTGAATAAAATTTTAGTTTTGAAATAAAATTTATAATGGTTGGACTTTGTTAAATTTTACACTTTTTTGGATTGACTTATTGTGTTATGTTGGTTTACGCTTATTTACATTACAAGATGGAAGAAAACATATTTTAATTTTAGAATTGTAGTTAATATATACATATGCATATTGTTTTTTAAATACCCGAAACCCGATTAACCCAACCCGAAAAAACCCGAACCCGAAGAGCATGTGAGACATTTGGGTTAGGTTTCAGGTTTAGATTTAATAGTTCGAAATTCGAAGAACCAGACCTAAAAAAAAACCCGAAACCCGAAAAACCAGCCTGAAGAGCGCTCCTAGCCCTAAGTGAGCGTGTTCGATTCTCATTGATCATCATTTGACTTAAGTGAGCGTGTTTCCCGATTGACCTTTATTGGACCTAAGTGAGCGTGTTTGATCCTCATTGACCATCATTGGACCTAAGTGAGCGTGTTTCCCGATTGACCTTCATTGGACCTAAGTGAGCGTGTTTGATCCTCATTGACCATCATTGGACCTAAGTGAGCTTGTTTGATCCCGATTGACCATCGTTGCAAGTACCTCCATTTTATAACGGTTTAGGGTTCGTTGACTGATCGATTGTTTGGTGGATGGGCAAGTAATGTCCCGTTTGTGAATATATAGAAGTTGAATGAAGCCATTAAGTGATTACCCTTTAATCATGGGGAATACCTAGGGGTGCAAACGAGCCGAGCTACTCGTGAGCTACTCGAGATCGGCTCATTAAAAAGCTCGATCGTGCCAAGCTTAATCGAGCTTGAACCCCAGCTCGAGCCTAAAATTAAGCTCGTTTAATAAATGAGCCCGAGCCCGAGCTTCACTTATGGAGCTCGAGCTAGCTCGCGAGCCTAAACGAGCCTGTCATTTTTATAATTTTTAAAAAATATATTTAATAATTATTAATTAATATATATAATATTTTGAAAAAAATAAATAAAAATAACTAAATGATATATATATTATTTATTCAAAAAGTTATAATAGAAAAATATATATAAAAATAATTATAATTATGTTAAAAAATAATTGATAAATAGTAAACGAGTCGAGCCCGAGCCGAGCTCGAGCTTAAAAATCTAATCACGAGCCGATCTCGAGCTTTAAAAATAGAGCTCGAAACAAGCCAAGCTCGAGCTCTGTATAACTTAAATGAGCCGAGCTCGGGCTCGGCTCGCCTCGTTTGCACCCGATTATAAATACAAATATAATAATAATACATAACAATAAAGAGATAAAAAATAATTATAAAAAAAAGGCCAAAACCTTTTGGTTGTGGGTTTCGAACCCATTCCACCCCCTTGTTACCTTTTCCATGTTAACCGGTTGCAATGGGAGTGGTTCGCTGGAATATATCCTCCCCATTTCCTCATATCTTTCAAAATTAATAGCAGCTTCACTGCTTGGGTAAAGAGGATCACTGTTAGGGTAAAGAGGATCACCGATTGTTAAAAAGGGGATTTACTGGTGTGCATCTTTACCTAAAACAAATATGGATAAGTCTTGGATGTCAACCGATCGATGCCAACAATGATATGTAGATGGAGTTGAATCATTTCTCAAATTTGCAGCTGCCAATTTGAAGGTAAGTGAAAGTCCATGTCCATGTGTAGATTGCTTACACCACATTTGTCTTCCCGTGGATACTGTAGAGCATCACTTATACATGTGGGGAATCAATCAAAATTATACATGTTGGATTAAACATGGAGAAAAAGAAGAGCCGGCCACAAAGTTTGATGACATGGAAACAGAGTTTAATGACACGGAATTTCCAACAGCTGCCATGGAAACAATAGAAATGGTACAAGCTACAGAAGAGTTTGTGGACCCAGAGAAGTATCAAGAACTAGTTGCAGAAGCTAAGAATCCCCTGTATGAAAGATGCCCTAACTTCACAAAGTTGTCTACTCTATTTGCCCTACTTAATATTAAGAGTAAGTATGGAGTCACAAGTAACTGTTTAACTGAAATTCTTGTTTTGTTGAAAAAGATGTTACCTGAAGGTAATGAAATAGTGAACAACACATATGAGGCCAAAAAGGAAATGAAGGCAATGGGTTCAGGATTTGAGAAGATACATGCTTGTATCAACAACAGCATTCCTTATTGCCACAGTTATAAGAACTTGTCAGAATGTCCAACTTGTGGGAAGTCAAGGTGGAAGGTGGATGAAAAGACTAAAAGAGTGTATGAAAATGTTCCGGCAAATGTAATGTGGTACTTTCCAGTTATTCCACGGTTTAAACGACTCTTTCTAGCTAAGAGAACAGCAACAGATTTGAGATGGCACTCCACAAGTTCCAAAAAACCCGGTGTTTTACGCCACCCATCATATCGCCAGCATGGATAGATGATAGATTTCCAGAAATAGGTAACGATCCAAGAAATCTTCGGCTTGGCATTTCCACTGATGGGGTCGACGTGAATAGAGTCAATAGAAGTCACAAAGTCTGGCCGGTTTTAGCTGTCATTTACAATCTTCCATCATGGTTATGTATGAAAAGAAAGTTCATCATGCTTTCGTTATTTATATTAAGAGTGCTTGGCAAAGATATTGATGTGTTTATGGAACCTTTGATTGAAGATCTAGAAACATTATTTGAAGTAGGAGTTGAAGCATATGACGCATATGCACAACAGAGGTTTACTCTACGTGTTGTAGTTTTATGGACCATTAATGATTACCCTGCTCTTGGTACACTGTGTGGCTGCCCTTACAGTTGATTTAACGGTTGTGTAGTGTGTCAGCCAAAAACTGGGTGTATAAGGCTTCCTAACTCAGCAAAGCAGAGTTATGGTGGTCACAGAAGATATCTACCAAAATACCATCCTTTCAAAGAAGGAATTGGTGTTCAATGGAAAGGAAGAGAAAGAAACTGTTGGAAATGTTATTACCGGGGAACACATATATGATCAGGATAAACTTGTTATGAATGAATGAGGAAAGGAACCTGCAGAAACTTCCACCGGAAGAGGTGGGAAGACAAGAAAAAAAAAAGAAAATTAAATACAAAAAAGGAAAATTATACCTATTGGAAGAAATTCAACATATGGTATATAAGACTTAGGTATTGGAGGTATAATTCTATCCAGCATTGTATTGATTTCATGCATATCGAAGAGAATGTGGCTGAGAGTATTGTTGGAACATTACCAAACGTTCCAGGAAAGACGAAAGATGGTTTGCAGGCTCGTAAGAATCTGGAATTTTTTAATATAAGAACAGGGTTGCAGCCTCAAACAACAGATACATGCAAAAAAATTGAACTTCCTGCAGCTACTTAGACACTAACAAATATAGAAAAAGACAAGTTTTGTGAAACATTGCACAACTTACGGGCTCTACGAGGGTATTGTTCTGACTTTTCAAGTTTGGTGAGTACAAACGATAGGAAGCTAATAGGACTTAAATCTCATGATTATCACATGCTTATGCAACAATTTTTGTCCATCGCAATACGCTCTTTAATGTCGGAACCCACAAGATATGCTATAATTAGACTTTGCTTCTTTTTCAAATCAATATGTAGCAAAGAAATCAAGGTAGAAGAACTTGATAACTTGCAGAAAGAGCTTTGTGTGACATTGTGCCTGCTTGAGAAATACTTTCCCCCATCCTTTTTTGGTGTTATGCTTCATTTAACTGTGCATCTTACTAGGGAGGTTAGATTATGTGGTCCAATATGCTTTAGGTGGATATATCCCTTTGAAAGGTGCATGAAGGTTATTAAAGGGCATGTCCAAAACAAAACTTATCCAGAAGGGTGCATTGCTGAGGAGAACATCGCAGAAGAAATGATTGAGTTTTTAAGCGAATACCAAAAAAAACATCAAGACTATTGGTATTCCACCAGAAGCGCATAACGACGATAATGATGAGGGAAATCCTTTTTCAGACGGTAAACCAGTTAAAGTTTCCGCGGACCACTTCATGAAAGCACATTTCTTTGTGTTGCAAAATACAAAGGAAATTGAGAAGTACATTGAGTAAGTATTACTAACTAGGGCTGTAAACGAACCGATCGAACACGAACAAGGCCTTGTTCATGTTCTGTGTTCATGAACGGTTCACGAACCCTTACTGAACCAGATTTCATGTTCATGTTCGTTCTTTAAGGAAATAAATGTGTTCACGAACGGTTCATGAACGCAAGTGAACACAAAAAATTAACAGAGCTTAGAGATTAAGACCGGCGTATTTATCAATGTGAATGACGAAATCCTGTAAACGAATCGAATAAACACAAACAAAGGCATGTTCGTTTTCGCTCATTTAACTTTAAACGAATACGAACACTTAGTCGAACAACATTTATGTTCATTTTCGTTTATTTAAAGAATGAACATTTGTGTTTGTTTATTTTCTTTTGTTTATAATCTAAACAAACAACTAGACGAAGATAAACGAACATAAATGAACAAATGTAAATGAACACAAACAAACTAAATGAAAAATTTTAAATGAAAACAATTAAAAATATAAAACTTTTAATTAAATGACTCATCCAGATAATAATTATTTTCTATTAATATATAAACGAACATAAATAAACGAACATTCATGAAGATAAATGAACGAACGGTACATGTGTTCATGTTCGTTTGTTTAATTAGACGAACACAAATTTTTTGTTCGTGTTCGTTCGTTTATTAAATAAACGAACATAAACGAACTTCCCGCCGAACGGTTCACGAACAGTTCACCAGACGTTCGGTTCGTTTACAGGCCTATTACTAACTAGTTTGTTTTTTACAATAGAAGGGCATATTTGGAAAAAAAAATGTTAGTAACTCATTTATGTACTTGCAGGGAACACAAGCACTATTTGAAAGAAACAAATGTTAATAAGAGACCAGCATGGGTGGAGAAAGAGCGTAGCATAAAATTTGGTCGCTAGTTACGAAACATGGTAAATTAAATATATGCTTAATTAATCTTTGTTTTTTATTTGTGCCAGATGAATCTCATAATTGTAATGAAATTTAGGTAGAAAAAGAGTTGACAGTCTCCAAAGAAACTATATCAGAAACAGTCAAGTGGATTTCACATCAACCAAACCACACCATATTGAAATACAATGTATATGACATAAATGGCTATACATTTCTTACCAAAAATCATGACGGTAGAGTTTACCAAAACAGTGGGGTTGCTGTAGAGGAAACAGATACGCACATATCTAAAGATCAAATATCCTATGAGCAAACCTCATACTATGGTGTTTTACAAGAGATATGGGTACTTGATTATCATATTAAAAAAATCCCTCTTTTCATGTGCAAATGGGTCGATAACAGAACGGTCAGACATGATACTCTTGGTTACACGTCAGTCAATCTCAAAAAAGGAGGCTACAAGGATGATCCGTTCATATTGGCCTCACAAGCAAGACAAGTATTTTATGTTCAAGACCAGTTAGATGTACAAAGATCTATTGTACTTAGTACAGCTCCCAGAAATTATAGAGATTCGTATAACAATGCCAATGAGGAATTTAGTACTGTCATTTTCCTCACAATCATAATGTATTGCCTGGTGTAGATCCCCGTGATTCCCGCATTGATAGACCTGAATGTAAACCTGTAGTTATAAATACATAATACCTTGGACAACTGAATGGTTATAGCTTCTTAATGTATTTTGAAATTAATCAAGTACCGAAACTGAATGGTTTTAGCTTCTCTAGTTTATTGGTTAATAGTCCAATGATTTGCAATTGCTCCAAATATAGTGTAATTTGATGTATTTTGGACATTATGGTCAATTGTTATGTCTTTGGTCTAATTTATCTCTACAAATTGACCTAGCTAATTGTTATGGTATATCAGTATATATGGTCAACTAGTATGAAATTGCTGCATTTATAGTGTTTTAACATACAACCAAATACACAATTGAAGAATCAACTAAATACACATTTTAATAGAATCAACCAAATATATACACAAAACTTCAAAACACCTACAAAAACCATACATTAACATTAACAAAATTCTACACATTTCAATACAAATTAAAAGAATAACATAAACTGAACACTATAACACTAACAGATGATGGCCACCAAATTAGCTTGCTTGCATATATATGCCCTTGCTGACCTTTAGACTCGTTCATATTTCCGTTGACGATCGATTCTTCATCTCTAGCTACTTCTTACTTGGTTAATGCAGACACTGAATTCATCTATCAAAGACACTGGTAAAAGCATACTTCGTTTTGCAATCCGGGCAGTAGTAATCCCTCATCCCAAGATCCTGCAAATAATTTTGACTTATTAAATTGAAAAAAAGTTATTAAAAAAATACAAAAAACCAAACCTTAAAACGATGACAATATATTTTATCACACCCTGCATGAACCAACACTTTACACCCATCTCAACGAACCTGACATAAACACAACCATCCAAAAATATTTTATCACACCCTGCATGAACCAACACTTCATCACCATCAAGTAGGATGATTCAAGTTTTCTTAGAGACCGGACACCTTACCTTGATTCTGGAAGCCAAAATACAAATACAAAAAAAGAAGGGCAACTACCACAATAATGAATTTGAGTCATAAAGAAAAATTAGAAAAGGATAAAAACAATATGTAAAAACTTGCATTAAATCACAACTGACAGACAAAGAAAAATAAGCAATGGATATAAATGTAAGTTTTATCACCTGAACATGATTTAAATAAAAAATAGCACATGCACAAAGTGTGAACAATTCATTTTAGAATTAAAGTGCCACATTGCAACAACCTCACCCATGCTTGGATTCTCTTAATTTATCTGCAGTGTTTATAAAATATAACTAAAAAAAATGAGATGAAAATACACTGATTCATTTTAAATCTTTAACCAACCAAACCTTGACTCAACCCATGTTATATTTATTCCATGCACTGTTAAATGGCCAACATATATATGTATCTACTCCAATAATTGTACCGGCATGCACATCCTAAAGTCTGCGTATACACCGTCTCCATTTACAAAGAACCCATTACCACACCTCCTGACGTGACTGGCTATAGTATTCTTCTATCACAAGAGTTTATTAAAAAGGGATAATTATGAAACATTGTTCACTAAATCTTAACTTCACTAAGCTACAGTGATGCGTTTATATTCAAAAATCCAAAAAAAAACCTTGTTTTTCAAGAATATCGTTTTACCTTTTTCTATAAAGTAAAAAAAATTACAGAAAAAACATTCACCCTAAGTCATACTGAAGTTCTTTAAATATCAAAATTAACAAAATAAAAAAAAAAAAAGGTTTATAACTTGCTTATTTAAGGTTGTTCATGACACTCTGTTTATTCAATCAGACTTTCAATGCTTACTATATTACCAAACACTCAATTGAAATCCAGTAAAAACAAACTTGGGTTGTCAAACATAATGAATAATAATGATCATAGTGAATCTAAATCATAATTTTCAAATATGAAAAAAAATAAAACAAAATCAAAATAACTCATTTGTAGTTTAGAAATATCCAAATTTCTCATAATTACAAACACACACGGCTAATCACAACATATTTTGTACTTTATGCACAATATATAATGTTAAACACACATTAAGCCATACGACAATCACAACATGATTAGTTGCTATTAAAGGCTAATCTATATCATATTCAGATTAGTATGTCGTTAAGAATAATCTGTCATATTCTCATAAGCATGATTTAGTGGAGAAAAAAAAGGTTAATTTGGTAACCTGGGTAGTGAATCGGAGAGTTTAATCGAAGGATATTAATTGGCTAGCTTCTTATATGCTGCCCACTAAACATTAATCTTTGACATCAGGATCTACAAACATACAATAAACTTTCAATACATGTTTAAACCAAAGGTTAACATGGAATTTAAATCGACGAATTGTGAATACAAATAGAATACCTTGTGAAATCGAAGAGAGATGATAGCCTGAAGGTTGTATGTTCGTCGATTTGGTATGATTCGAATAGCGATTCGCATTGAGGCACATTTAAATCGAGTATAAGTTAAACTGGAAACCTATCGATCGAACAAACCTGGTGTCAGTTATAAACTAGAACAAACGAACTTTCTATCAGTTGACCCTAATCAATTGACAATGACAAATCAACTATGTATCAGATTAGCTCTTAAAAAAAGTAAGTCGATTAACATTATGAACACAATAAGCATACTCTATAGTGAAAATCATGAAAGAAAACCCTAATTCGTGGGTTGGGGAAGAGACAGCTGAGTATTCAGAAATCGAAGATTGATGACGGATGAGTGTTCATCGATTGCAATGCTAAGATTGTCATCGTAGAGTATAGAGCCTAGAAATCAACCCTAATTGTGAAAAGGGTGTCCTGCAGATAACGAATTTTGTAATACAAAATACCGTGAAATTAATAAAAACCCCTAAATTAGGGAGATGGTAGATAATGTAATATAGATTAAGTATTTTTTGAAACAAAAAATATCTATAAAACTGTGATCATAATATTTCTAAAAGGTGACTAATAGACACTAGACCTTTTGTAACACAAACAGTATTCGTGACCATAGGTATTAGCTTTTAGACAGATCACCAAATAAAAACAATGACGGTTCCTCGTATTTAGTCACACAAAAGAAGTTTAACCATGACCATAGTAAACTACTGTATGGTCACACCTAGTAACTCATGTAAGTGACCAAATCCAAAACCATTCAGTCACATTAATAAAAAACTACAATGACGGTTGGTAACAACTGGCCACACACATCCAGTGTGGATATGTACCAATGTTTTTGTTCACATGTATAAAAAATAATCAATACCATGGCAGTTGGTAACATTTGGTCACTCTTTTGTTCAATGTGGCTAGCAACTGTCACATTGTTTTATTGAAGAGTGGCTAAAATGTGAGTTTATGGTCACGTTCTTTTTGAAAACATGACCAAAGTATCGTAAGGGGCTTTTATTGTCACACGAAATTGAAGTGTGTGTCTAAAAGATGTGTTTATGGTCACGTTTATTAAAAATAGTGTGACCAAAAGCCTCATAACTGGGCTGTTTCGTCACACGAATGCTTAAATGCGTGGCTGAAACTAAGATTAGCCACAAATTTTTCAAAAGTGTGACAAGACGGTTTTTGAAAAAGTGTGACTATAGCCCAGATCTAACATAGTGCACGTCTAGCGCTACCCATAATGAAGGTTTAATGTGATATTCAAAGTCATGAACTTGATCCATTACTTTGGATCCAGGGTTTGCAATAATAATGACAACCACCGTTGACCTATTAACCCAAGTGGAATCTATTGAGTTGAAATTTCAATCCGAGACTTTTCTTTGTTATTTTGGTTTTGTCTGACCACCGTTTTCGGAAAGTTTATTAGGGTTTGACTGATATATATGCCACATTATAATATAATATAATAATCTAGAACATTTCAAACTTCGCAGCCACCATTCTCCATTCTTCATTGAATTCAAACTTTACTTCATGGATATAAAATTCTTTTATGAGCATTAAATCTCTTAATATAGACAACGAACAAGTATATACTCTCTCTTTTCAATATTCAGAGTAATTGTGTTTCAATATTTATTAAAGAAATGGATGATGATATGGTGGAAGTACCCCGTTTCTTCATCTGCCCTATATCACTTCAGATCATGAAAGATCCTGTTACGGCGGTCACCGGGATAACGTACGACCGGGAAAGCATAGAGTATTGGCTATCCATGGCGGAGGTGGTGCAGTGCCCGGTAACCAAGCAGCCGTTGACCAAAGACTCCGACTTGACCCCAAATCACACGCTCCGTCGTCTCATCCAAGCATGGTGTGTCACGAATGCTCGCTATGGCGTTGACCGGATTCCGACCCCGAAACCACCTTTAAACAAATCACATGTTATGAAACTTCTTCATAACCTAAAGTCACCAGAACTGTACGCGATCTCGTTAGACGCTTTATGTATTCTGGCGAGTGAGAATGAGAAGAATAGACAGTGCCTAATCGAAGCAGGCACACCTGGTGCGATGGTTTCTTTGATAATAAAGTTATCTAAAGAACGTCGCACCTGGAATGTTGTAGGCCTCGGTCAGGCACTCAATATTCTCCATCTCACTTGGCAAACTGTCCGGGAGAAAAAAGTTGTCGCAGATTGTAAAGATGATCATGATGAGTTTATTGATTCCTTATTATGGGTTTTAGGGTCTGACAACATGATCGATGACGATAATGTTGTCGAGATCCAAACTCGAGCCATCTCGGTGCTCAGAATGGTTATGGAAATTACAAACACAAGGGTTTTAGAGAGATTGAAGTTTGAGTTCTTTAAGCAAAGTGTGAGTGTGATGAAGAAAAGGACATCACCACAAGCGGTGAAAGCGGCCTTACGAATGCTAATCGATGTGTGCCCTTGGGGAAGGAACCGGATGAAGATTGTTGAAGTAGGTGCGGTTTTCGAGCTAATCGAGATGGAGATAAACGGGATAGAAAATAATGTATCCGAGTTAGTATTCGGTCTCTTGGCTCAGTTGTGTTCATGCGCTGACGGGAGAGCACATTTGTTAAAGCATGCATGTGGTATTGCAATGGTGGCTAAGAGAATGTTTAAGATTTCACCTGGGACCGATGATCGAGCGGTTCATATACTTCTGTTGATAGGAAGGTTTTCGGCTACGGATGAAGTTGTGGCTGAGATGTTGCGAGTTGGGGCGGTGTCGAAGCTGTGTATGGTGCTTCAAGTGGACTATGCACCTTATTTAAAGAAGAAAGCAAGAGAGATACTGCGGTTGCATTCTAATGTATGGAACAATTCTCCATGTATGCCTATTTATATTCAAACAAAGTGAAAATTCTTGTTTCTAGATTGAATGTATATCAGTAAATGCTATAAACAAACTGAAACTCAGGTAATTTTGATACAGTTTTTTACAACAACTTCGATAAATTGTTGTCGATATTTGTCAGCATCGACAGAACATTGTTCATGTTTATAGATTTGTTATTATTGTCGCTATCATGTTGAAAGTCATTTCCTGTGAGTGGACGCTATACGCAAGATGGATCTATAACATGATTCTTATGTTTTACCATGTTTTCGGTTTTTTGAATTTAATTTCGTGCATTTGGTGGTAGATTTTGCAAAACGTATGAGTGCATGTAGATAGTATTTCACTCATATGATTGCATTTTTGGAATCATCAAAATAGGTTAATTAATAGAGCATTATATATGTGTCATTGCATCAACACTATGAACGAACCAAGAGAACATGAATGTGTTATCTTCATCTTCAGTCACGGATTTACAATTTCTTTTGTAATAACAATAGGCAAAACTTACTTGAGAAAAATAGATAACATGAGTATGTTTAATTACTACACCTTTTTACAATTCAAATTAATTGAATTATTTAACTCTTCATTAATGGTATTTTCTTATGGTTTTACTAATCAAGTTGCGTTTTCGTTACAAATTTGCATCCCTCACAATGGCTATGTTATTTATATGGCATTTCACTTTCAATATGTGTTGTATATAATTTGTCGGTTTTTATAAAACCTATATAGTTTTTTTTATTATCTTAGGTTATGTGGGTTTTTATTATCATCAAATGTATTTTTTTAATTTAATTTTATATAAGTTGTTAATTTAAATGTTCGTCTTAAATATTTATTATTTAAATTAGTTTTAATCAAAAATGAAATATTTAAACATATGTTTTTTTTAAATAAAAGTATTTTGATTTATTTTTAAAAATATGTGATGATGTGAATTAGTGACGAAACTTGAACGAAAACACATGAGGAGGGGGCCCCTCAAATTTAATGGAAATTTTCATAAAACAGGGGGCGGCACAAATATTCGACCAAAAATAGGTAAAGTTACACCCCGTGTACAAAATTTCAGACGAAAAACGAAATAATTTACACTACCGTGAAATGATAGGGGGCGTGGGGCCAAAGGTGGCCCTCACTAGGCTTCATCCCTTATGTGGATGATGATGTAGAGGTTTGGTGTTAGCATTGGCATTGATGATGATGAAGGACTAAAATCGGATATGAATGTAGGAATGTGAACATAATTTATAGCTCTAGCGTTGGATATGATCTTAAAATAATGACATGTTAATTAGTTTGGTTTGATCATCTGCTTGGTCTCTTAGTTGCAGAAAAGTGAGTATGTTATATGGTGTTTCTCATAACAAGGTATAGTGATCTCACTCTTTGATTCTTTCTCACTTCAAGTTGGTAACTGATTGTGATTTTTCTTCGTTTACTGGTAATGTGAAGCCCTCAAAAAGTCTAACCAATGTTTCAATGCATCTAGTTAACTTTAAAAATTATTTTGTTATTAGAAACTTTTAGTTTGACTTCATTCTGGCTTAAAAGTTTTTTTTTTCTTTTATTTTTGTTTTAGGTTTTAAAAAAAGGATGAGTTGGCCTGGATATAATAAACAAGTAACTAATATAAGCATTTTAACGTAGCAAATTAAAAATTCGGCTAGGTTTCAACACAAACATTCAATTCCAACAAAGTTTCTGACCTACCATATAATAAGCAATAACCTGGAGAGAAATTTAGAATTTGATAATATGAGACAAGAATTAATCAATGAACAAAAGTAAACTAAGTAAAACAATACACGAAAGTAGAACCAAACACAATGTTTGTATATGTGGTATGCATTGCAGCAAATCTCTATTTGACCGCAATCGGAAACGGTCTGCAGCCCAGGTGATCTTTCTTCAATTAAAAGAACAAAAAATAAAATAAAAAATTAATATTAGGCTAGGTCTGCGGTGTCCTCCACCCAATTATTATAGTTGTTTTCTTTAAATTTCCTTCGTTTAAATTTAACCATATAAATAAACACACATGAACACAAAAACAAATATATTTTATAGTTTACGTTCGCTCTAACAAACTCGTATTGTTAATGAACTAGTATAAATATCATACATTTATAAAACCAATAATATTATACGATGATTCAAAAGTTAAATCAATAACTTCAAATTGATGGTAGAAATCCGATGAAGAGGTCGAGACAGAGATGTCACACCTCATAACGATTACACGTGATACGTATCCATCATGTCATGATGCCTTGCAATCCAACAATACATAATAATGATCAGAAATGTGAGCTTTAGTTTTCTGCATGTTGTTGCCCAAGAATAAGAAATATATATGATCGATCAATAATAATAAGATAAAAATTTACAAAAGGTATGAATATTTATTGATTTAGAAGATATATATACAAGATGAAGCGTTGCAATGGAACGACTATAGGTATCATGGACGGATCAAACAATAAACAACTAGTGTTTTTGGATCAATCTCAAAACTAGCAAGCGGAAATCAGTAGTGACGAATCGAGATCTCGGATCTTGTTTGGGTTTCTTATTACCTGAAATGGTAAGTTAGAGAGGGAAGGGAGTTGGTAAGTGGATATGATTTGCAAAAAGGTTATGTTAGCATGTGCATGCTTCACCTTTTATAGGTGAGGCCATGCCATGCTATATTTCGTTATTTACAGCCCAATGGGCTTTGTTTACATGGTCTCGACCCAAACATACTAGAACAAACCGATAAGCTAACTAAAATACAACGTTGATAAAACGAGTAAATACAAAAGACTCATATACAAAACATGGCCCTACAATCTCCCTCTAGTCTTTAGCATTTAATCCGCCAGCTCTTGTCTTTAGTGGGTTTCATACTCGAAGTCGTCTTCGCAATTGTATAGTTGATTGTCAAGAAGATAGTGTATGAACTTGTTGGGCTTCTCAACTATGTCTTCAGTTTTGTCGTATCTGACGTCTTCAACAGTTCCAAGTGGCGAGTGTTGAAGCATGAACGTCCACTGCTTAGACACCAAGACCAAGCAATATCCGAGGGAGAGTCTGTTGGTACACGAAACGTCTTTAGTATTTCGTCTTGTTAATGGTCGGTGATAGTGGAGAAGAAACGGGTTTTCAGAGAATGCATTCAGTGTATATATTTGTATTACATACTGGACGGATAAGCTTCATGAGTTATACGCTGTATGGTTGAGGTTTGCATGGGCTTATGCATTTTCTATTCACTACACATTGATTGATACATATACGTGATGTAAGGACGAAATAACGTGCTTTATGTGTTATATATTGTGTGTTTTCCTTGTTTATATGTATCGAACACAAGTACTTTGATTGGTTTTATGTTTACTGGTGATCTAAGCTTAAAAGATCTTAAAGGGGCGAATTTGGAACATTCATGATGGAGTGGAGATGAAAGTAATGATATATGATATGATAGAGAATTGAAATACGAAGACTTGGCCGCAAACGGAGAGAAAAACGGAGTTGAAATGAAAATTTTTATGAAGACAACAGTGATTTGGTGTTGTAGCCGCCGTAAGGCAGTGACCAGGGACCATAGGCTATGCCCAGGCTACGAGCTACTGTGGCCAGGCTGTAGGCTACGACCGGGTCTGATGAAAAATCGTTATTTCTTGTTTATCTTCCATATTTAAGCCCAATTAAACCCTAAATCAATTATGCTTCATACCCTGACATGCTTGGGCGATTTTGGGGCATTCTCCACCATCATAACACCTCCCAATCATCATACTCATCCATGTTATCATCCTTGCAACAATCAATGAAGCTATTCAAGATCAAGATGCAAGGCTAAACCTTTTATGACCATCTCCAGGAGTAGGGTTGTGTTTGTAAGCAAGAGTTTTTGGTATTTGAATCATTACATTGCAGCTAGAGTTGATCAATCATTCAGTTGTTTAATATTTTATTTTTGTTTATGCATTCAACAGTTTTTCGTAATTGAATGTTTTGTGATTTTATCAGTTTATTGATTTTTGGTCCATCAACTGTTAGGATTAAGTTCTTTTAGTCATTGACCCATTTATCTTTAGCCATTATATCACTTATATATATCAAACCCTAAAACTAGTAATCAATTTGGTTATTTTTCAACTAAGTCAATTGTTCGGATTAAGTTCTGACGATCAGCAAGGTTAAATATCTAGTCTTTTGATTATAGGTGCAATCAAACAAGTTTTCCAAATAGGTATAATCAATTGGTCTAGTTTGCTTCACAACGTGAAACCTGGAGTTGGTTACCTTTTTCTCTAATTGTTTTACTACCAAATCAAAATTTAATCTGCTTGATATCGTATGTCCGCCTAGCATAATTAGTTATTAAGTATTGAAATTTATTAGCACGTTCCACTAATTCCCAATAGATTCGACACCTTACTTGTCCTTTCTAGAAAAGGTATTATAAATGTTTTTGATTGACCTTTCGACATCGATCAATACGCTGCTTGTTAATATTTATGAAGATGGTCATATGCATATGCTACGTGTAAGTTGATGGCTGATGGATGTATATGTGCATTGATTGACTTATACGGTTGCAGTTTTCCACATACTAATTCACATACACGGCTACTTGTATCTGCATATAGTTTGGCATATTAATTGTTGATCTTATACGCTTGAAAGCTGCTGCTTTTGTTGACTTCCACGAGTTTCCGCATATTGGTTGGTGTCTTATACATTGACTTTTCATGGAGGCTTTGGACTTATACGTTACATTGTTATATGTCTCATGTAGTTAAACGGGCTGTTGATCTTATTCGCTGAAGTGCTGCTGTTCATCTATAAATAGGTTGTTTTGTTTGTTATTTTTTTAAGCTTCTGGATCAGTTTTCTCTTATTGTTATATTTTCAGATCCAGTCAAGTTCGTGCGTTAATTTTCATATCTTGTATCATGTTACTACTATCAATAAACTTTGGGCTTAAACGAGATATATATCGTGTTTTTCATCTTGTATTGAGATCCGCTCAATACATTAAAGAGTTGAATCAGTTTGTTAACATCTTAACATCATGTTGATCCGTATCATGAACTTTTAATTGGTATCAGAGCCGTGTGGCTCTGATTCTACTCGAGAAACTCGATTTTTATATTATTTTTATCATTTTTGGTGCATTTCGTGTCGATGCAAACCGAAGCTTGATGATGTCATTTTAATGGAGGTTGAAGCTTGATGATGTCATCAATGGAGGTTGATGATTACAAGTCTTAAATGCTAATACCTTATCTTCACATGCGATATTTCAAAAGCCTATCATCCATATATAAGTAAGTACAAGCCGTATTCGATTTTTGGTTCTACGATCTTACATAAATAGGACATAAACGAGCTTTCATGTTAAAGAGAACATAGACGGAAAACTTTACGTATACGCTGCCCTTACCTACATATTGATGATTCAACGATATGTGTTGGAGATAAGAACTTGAAATTCGAAGATCGGATCGCAATAGTAGTGCGGTTGAATGTTTCATTTTGGACGACCAAGTTTAAACCACTATTATTGAAGGTTCGAAAACATCAAGATTTCTCATTATATTCTCTCTAATTCTCATATATCTCAATCTTAGTAAAGTACAATATGATATGACAATAATAGAACAAGTACAAGTTGAACTAAAAAACTCTAAACTAAAATGCCAAAACAATCTATATATATATATATATATATGTAGGTTAGTTTTGGGACTTATACGCCATTTATGTGGAGACTTATACACCGTATAAGTACTCTACAACATTACAAAACATTCCAATACTATTCTAATACATGACCTACAATACCAAAGAGATATACATTTTATGTACTAACAGACTCCCCCTTGGATATTGCTTGGTTTTGGTCTCTAAGCAGTGTACGTTCATGCTTCAACAGTGGAAGAAAATTTTAAAATATTATCACCAAAATTGAAAGCATAAGCTAATGGTGTTGAAATAAGAAGACTTTCTCAAGATAAAGAAACCTTATTGGAAAGGTTAATGGAAGCGAGAGGATAATGATACAGAGTCAAGAATTTGAATACTGGTGGAAAGAAGAAATTATGAGTCTGAATTGGCGAAATACAGGGAGGAGTTGAAGAATCAGTCTACAAGTGATAGACCAACTCAAGCTCCTTCCATGATAACTAAAGTGAAAGAAGAACCAATTAAAGCTGGTATAAGAACAAATATCTTGCCATGGGAAGATGCATATAGAATCAGAAATTTGAGACAAGCCATGTTGAACAAAGGGATGCCTTCAAGTGTTTTTGATAATCTTGGCCAAGTACAATTGAAAAATCTGTTTTACATTGAAAAGGTTCATTGGGAGAAAGTGGAAGAAGAACACAGAAGATTAATGTCACTTCAATGTGGGCCAAAAGAATTGTCACACCCCGACCAAAGGCGGCGGAACATGCCGAGGTGTAACGATTGTCCATAAGCGCATAACACTATTTAAAGCGACAATATTTAACAAACTCGTTTCATTTCACAACATCGAAAATGTCACATAACCAAATAATCATAAGTTAAATACAACAAAACATAGCAAAATATAGCAAATCAAATATTGTTCATTTTTGCTAATATCCTAACGGTATTTGTGACGTTTTCTTCACCGAACTCCATAATCAACCTAGATGCAAACCTGTAACATTTCATAAAATAAAGTTTGTCAACACAAAGGTTGGTGAGCAATTCATAAGTTTGAACAATATGTATATAGTAAGAAACGCCACAATCTTGTATACAAAACCACAAATAAATAACAATAATTTGGATAATATGAGGTCGCTAATAAGAATACATTAGAGGCACCGTCTATAAGAGAATACCAAATAGATTCGGATTTCATGAGGTCGTTAATAAGAATATATTAACGGCACCGTGCTATAAGAGAATACCAAATAGTTCACAGATTTTATGAATCAACCTTCCAAAAGCGGTAAACACATAAGCATATAATCAAGTAAGCATAGAACACCAAACCGAGCATTTATTTAAGTAAAGTATACAATAACGTTTGTGGTTTAAGACTCAAGTATAAAGCATTTGATTTGAATAAGTATGAAATGTCACCCCAAAATAAAAGATAGAAAACGGGGTATGAAGTTACTCACGTTCAGGTAATAACTTGAAAGACTGATTATTTGGAGATTTGCCGGAAAGACGAGTTGACGTATGAAGCCAAAAATAAAAGAAGTCTTGTATTTAGAAGGGTTGCTTTGAAGATCTTTAAATAAAATAATTGTTGCAAAAAGTAAACAATTTAAAGTTCAGGGTTTAACATGTAACTATTTAAGAATTTATAATAATAACCCTTTAAAAATGTGAGTTTTCTCAAAACCGGGTTAAAGTATCTAACCTTAATATTTACTTGACCAATGTTAAGTAATAAGGTGGGAAAAATGCTAGAATGTAAGTTCCTTTGGGACAAAGATACTAAAACGGGTTTTTAACGAGTGTTCGGGTTGTCGGTTCGGATCTTGACAAATGGTCAAACCCAAAGTCAACTTTCCAAAATATTAGTTGTCATGAGATAACTCATTAAAATATAATAACACTTAACCAAGTATGTAGATCTATTGTTTAGAACTAACAACGCACGTTAAGCGGGTGTTCGGGTTTGTCGGTCCAAACTATGTTATGAGATCAAGTTGGATCCAACAATTCCAAGTACTTAAGATAATAATTAAAATCAGTTTGTAAACTATTTTTAAAGAAATATACAAGTCTTGATAGCTAAAAACACACTTGTTTGTCTTAAGCGGGTAAAAGTCGGATTGGTTCAGTTTCCATCTCACAACAAGTTCATAGATGGATTCTACATACCCATATATCATAGATCTTGTATAAAAATGTACAAATGAAATTATTTAAGTTTCACAACTAAAAAGGTCAACAATAAGTCTTTTTAACAAAAGTTCGGTTTGGTTCGGTTTCCATATCACAAAGTTCATAGACGGATTCCACATACCCAAGACTTGTAAATGTGACTAACAAACGAAAATGAGAAGAAGTTAGGCGTAAATCATATGTATAATAAGTTATGTGTGTGTATGTATATATTAAGAACATGAAGTCCTCCATGAAGCCTTGCCTTATGACATTCGAAACTTAACCAATCGGAGTCGGTGAAGTAACAAATAAAGGAAACAAGGGGTGTGTATTATATATATATGTTGTACCACCATATTCAAGAGTTAGTAATGTTAGATGAACAAGTTAGAATTAAAGAGAAAACTCAGTTTGACTTTTAGAGGTCAAACCTTCAAGAACACAATGAAAATAACCTTTAAATCTTTGAAATTGAGAGAGAATTTGGAGTTGTAGCAGAGATTAATGGATGGAAAGGGTGGTGTATATATAGGGTAAGTTGAAATGGTTATGCATAAAGGGTCTTGCATGAAAATGGGGTGTTTTGGTCACGTGTATGCATAAAAATAACCAAAAAAACGTGCAGCTGCAGACCTGCCTTCGCGCCCTGCGACCACCCCGTCGCGCCCCGCCAAGGGGTTATTTCCTGATTTTTCAAAAATGGCAGTTTTGGTCCCCGTAGTTCGTTTTAAGTGATTTTTAAGCGTTTTAAAGACCAAATTGAATGTTTTCAAGACCATACAAGTGTAAAACAATATTGTAACATAAAATTCATCATTTTGATTATTTCCAAAGTGTCGGTTTACAAAACGGGTCGGTTTACATAATAAAAGTTTACCAAATGAATACTATTCGGACCTGAAATTGACGAATGTCACAAGAACATCCAATGCAAAGACTAAGATATCCTCCAACTGAACAACTTGATAGAGAGACAATGGAGATGATCAAAATATTGTCTAAAGAATGAGGTGACTATCTATAGTTGATAATGACGAGGAAAGATGAAATTGTGAAGTTGTATGGACAAAAAAGGCATGTGAGAAGACCCCATCCTAATAGACAATATACTTCAAGGGTTTCCACTGTAAGTGTCCCTATTTCAACCACAAAGTCAAGGATGCAAAGAGAACAAATGCCACCTTCAGATATGAACCTACCTAAGAACATTTATTTTTAAAGAACAAAAACCATTAAAGTGATCATTTCTAGTGGTTCACTGAAGACAATTTTTTATAAAAATGACTTCCAGGAATTCAACATAGAACAACTGGAGGAAATGGCTAAACATAACTTGTATGATTATCAACAGAGACACAGATTCGCAGGACAACAAAGGAATGAACTTTCTAATTTCTTAGACGACCAATCTAGGAAGGGATTTCCTTTGCTCAACAAGAAAAGGAAACCGGAGTACACTCAAGCTGAAAGAACA
Organism: Bidens hawaiensis; assembly: GCF_021521415.1. Classification (NCBI taxonomy): domain Eukaryota; kingdom Viridiplantae; phylum Streptophyta; class Magnoliopsida; order Asterales; family Asteraceae; genus Bidens; species Bidens hawaiensis. Next base: position 1,520,121 of record NW_027491189.1, on the reverse strand, counting down.
AAAAGGCAGAGGAGGATGAGTGACATCAGGATGACTGAGTTATCCTACAAGCAATCAAGAATATACTCTAATTCTCTGGCCACCATGAAAGAGTGTATAAGCATGAAGCAGCAGATGATAAGGCCGAATTGTGAAGTCCAGAGAAATGTCGGAATCTCTAAGATAGTCTATGAACAGAAGACTCAATCATTCATCTTGAGATATTCAGAAACACTTGCCTTAGGGATAATTGAACATGGCATTGAATTGGAGTATCTCCTTGTGGATGACCTCAATGACTTTATTAGATGGAATCTTTTATCTAAACATCCACAACATAGGGAGATCTCCTTATTCCAACAGAAGGTTGTTGCTATCAAGTTTGATAGAAGACTGGAGGGTGGAAGCTCAGGAAGATAAAGTCCTATTTGTTTTTATTTTTAAATTTGATGTGTAATGTCCTAGTGACAGCCTTTTGATTATGTAAACTTTCTTTAAGTAATGTAATTTATTGCTTTTAGAAATTTGATGTGTATTTTGAAAAGTGTAAGTAACCTGCAGGTGTATTGGTGTATCTGAATTTGTTTCAATCCAGGGAGAGATTGTTGGGATGAAGATTCAACAAAGGAAAGATTGGAATCTTCTCAACCTCCTCAAGAAATGGCTAAGTATGGAAAACGAGCAAACTTGGCACTTCGAGCTAGCCTAGACTTATTCAAGCAAGGTCTTTTACTTTCGAGCAATGTTATCTTCTAGTGTTAGTGCACGGTTTTGCGTCTAGAATCTTTGTATTTATCGTTAACGCTTTTGTTTATTAATTAATGTAATAATTAATGTTTATTATTAACTAGTTCGTTAAGATTAAGTCTAGTTCGCTAGGGATGTTAGCGAACTAAAACATTATAATGTATTCCCTCCTGATTCGTTAGGGGATGTTAACGAATCAGGGGGTGGTTCGCTAGGTTAATTTATGTAACGAAAGGGAAGCTGGTTCGCTAGGGGATGTTAGCGAACCAGGTCACCTTCTATATATAGTGAACTACTGTTCACCTTTAATGTAAGTATTGGAAAAGAGTTTTTGAGTGTTAATTATCCAATTGCTCTCTCTCAAGCTTCACCTTAACATTATTCATCTAATATATTGATAATATATACACATATTTATAACACTGAATCGGTTAATTATGAGCTAGATCATTAATAGTACTAATCGGATATTCACAGATCTGAGATCTGTTATTGTTATTGATTGGTAAATCAGGGTTCAAACAAGTGGTATCAGAGCTGTTGGTGCTCATTACACTTGATTTGGTGTTTTAATTATTTCGTTTTTTTTAGTAGTCTGTTTTGTTTGGTTTTGAATCGATTTTGGTTTGATTTGGTTGAATTATGGATAATTTGGATCGAGTTTGTGTTGGTTAAGGTATTGGATAGGTGTGGATTAGAGGAATTGAAGTTTGGATTGGATCTGTGTGGATTGGTTTTTGTTTCGGTTTAAGTCCGAAACATGGTGTTTGTTTAGATCAAATTGGATTGGTAATCGATGTTAATTGACTTAGTGGTATATTGTACTGGATTCGGAATTGGTTTACGAGAATATTGATAGGTCGATTGTGTGTTTTGGTTGAGAAACGAAGGAGTATTACGAATTTGTTATTGTTGGGTTTCTGGGTTTAATCTTCAAAATTTCTGGAAAAATTGTTTGAAGATTTGAAGATTTGAAGATGAACGTAATTCGCTATCATCTGTATGGTGATTCGCTATATGTTTATATGTGATTCGTTATCTATTTTGCTACTTCGCTATCTAGTTCGTTAGCCAATTCGTGTGAATTATTGGTTCGTGTTATCTAGTTCGTTAACTAGATTAACTGATTCGTGTGACACGCGTCCACGTTGGGATTTGTGTCATAACAACCTTTGCCACGTGGCATAAGGTGTCAGAGTTTTTTACAAACGTTTGTAACAACCTGATTCGCTATAGTGTGATTCGCTAATCAACTGTAGCTGATTCGTTATCTTATTTCGCTAAGCATTCCTTTGTGATTCGCTAAGCAATCCGTTGTGATTCGCTAAACTAATCCTTGGTGATTCGTTTGGTCAATTCGTTAAGTTGACATGTTATTCGTTATCAGTTTCGTCATTTGATTGATTAATCTTATTTGTGATTCGTTAAATTTCAATCTTAATTCGTTAAGACTTGATTTGCTATAACTGTTCACTGATTCGTTAACTTGACTTGTGATTCGCTAAACAAGTTTCTCATTCGTTAAGTTACTTCACCACTGATCAATCTTAACTTCGTTAAGAGTTGATTCGTTAAACATTGTTCACAGTTCGCTATAATTGTTCACAGTTCGCTACAACTGTTTGCAGTTCGCTACAGTTACAGTTCGTTAAATCTTAATTCTGATTCGTTAAACCTTTAATTTTTGAAACTTTTCAAAGAAGGCCGGTATGTATGCATTAGCGTCTCAAAACATGTTGATGCAACAGATGTGGCAACTTGATACCGAGATAGGTTCGCATTCTAAATGTCCAAGATTGATGAAGTTCAGTGACTTTGCCAAGTGGGAACCTCGGTTTCGTGCACATTTGGGATCTGTTCATCCTGATTGCTCTTACTGTCTTGATGAAGTTTATGTGGCACCAATGATCGGTGATGATACTATTGGGTATACTCCTAAAGCTGTTTCTCAATACTCACAAGAAGAGAAGAAAGCTTTAGAAATCGAGATAAAAGCCTATTCCACTTTGACTATAGCATTACCAGAAAATATCTTTCATCAAGTTGGTAGTATCAAGAGATGTGTGTCTTTATTTCAACATCTGCGCATGAGAAGCATGGGAAACACAGCTGAGAGTAAGAAAGTGATGCTCAAGTTTCAGTTTCGAAACTTTAATCTATTAAAGGGAGAAACAGTTGAAGAGATGACTACAAGAATTAGTCATTTAATTGCTGAAATGGACAAGATGAAAATGGAAATTTCCGAAAGGGATAAAATTGACACTATTAAAAGTGTGCTTCCAAGTTCCTACTCAACATTTCAATTGGTTTTGAAAGAGAATGACTATTTTGTGAATGAAGACTTGACGGCACTTGAATTTCTACAAAAGATCGAAGCTAGAGAATACGATCTTAAGTGTCAAAAATCCTCCAAAGAAATCAAGATCCTGCTTTCTATGGTGGAAGTATGCCTCTTAGTTCAACGATCTCTCCAATCACTGCTTTTCTTACTCATGCTGCAAGTGAAAAAGAATCAACTATGTTTAATGATCCAAAAGTTTGTTTCTACTCTGCTGGTAATTCGGGTGGTTCTGGAAGTTCAATTAATACAAATCCATTTGCTACACCACCTAGTGTTAATATGAAGGAAGCTGAGCAAAACTTTGCTTTTCTGACAGCTTTTATGTCTTCATATGAAAACTTAGTGAGTAGTAAGATTGCCACAAGTGATTTAACAGATGAGGACTATGATCAGATAGATCCAGATGATCTAGAAATCATGGATTTAAAATGGAACATGGCTATGATTGTTCGTAAAGTTAAAAGATTCATGCAGAGAACTGGAAAAGATCTTCCAGCCATAAACAAGAAGTTGGGTTTTGACAAATTAAAAGTAAAGTGTTATAATTGTCAAGAATTTGGGCATTTCGCGAAGGAATGTGACAAACCAAGGAAAGAATACACTGGACCTCATGGTCAAAGTCAAAATGCTTCTACACCACGAGGAAGTGATGCTGAAAAGAAACCATCTTCTTCTACAACACAAGCAATGTTAGCAGATGGAACCGACTGTTCACAACGGTTACTATGCAATGATGTTCAAGAAAATTTGGCTATGTTTGGATTACATAAAAATTATCAAGATACAACTGGTAGTGAGATGTCTTCCGATAATGATTCTGGATCTGATTCTGACGACTCTTTTGTTAAAGCATGGCCAAGATCAATGAGGTTAGTAACTCTATTTCTGCTACTTCATTTGTTAAAGCATCATGTGTTGACTGTGAATCTAACAAATCTAAGTTAGAAGCATTAAAAAATCAAAATGATAGTCTAATAAGAGAAATTGCTTCTCTTAAGGATACTTATCGACAATCTCTTGAATCTCAAAGGAGATCTCGAGAAAAGATTGAAGCATTGTCGACAAGTAACCATGATCTCAAAGCCGAGTTATCTGTAAAAATGACCATTAATGACCAAAAGTTTCAGGAAATCTTGAAACATCGTTCAAAGATAACTGAGCTTGAGAATGAGGTTCTTGAGTTGAAGAACAAATTGGGGAAATTTAGAAATTCATCTTTTCTGTTGAATGAAATTATTGAAGTATCTGGAAAACAAAAAGATTCCAAGAAAGGTATTGGTTTTGTTGAAATTCCACCACCTTTCCATAATGATTATAAAATTAATCTTGTTGCAAGAAAAGAAGAGGATTTGATTCAAAAAGAATCTGTGATTTCTGAAAAACCTAAATTGGTTAAACCTGAAATTGTCAAACCCCAAGTTGCTCCTCAAAAACCTCACGTGGAAAGTAAAAAGGTCTTTGTTGAAAATGTTGACAAAGTGATTATTGAAGATGTGTTTTAACCTGAGATAATACACAAGAATAAGAACATTCCTAGTTCTAATCATATTCTTTGCGAACCTCAAGAGTTTGAGGAAGCTGTGTATGAATCATTTAAATCTCAAGTGAACAAGGAAGAAACTGTGAAAACCAAACCAGTGAGGGCAAAGAAGTCAGTTAAAAAAAGATTTCTGACGAGGACTTAATACGTTTCATTAATCCTCCGAGTTCTAAGTCTTCATCGGCTAGAGTTTTTAAGTTAAAAGGAATGGACACGATGTTCACAGAAAAAGATATTCCAATAAGTATTATCAAACCTGAACTTATCGAGAGTGTTTTTGTCAATGAAACTTCAAAAATTCAAGAACTTGAACGTGTGTATGCATAAACAAAAACATCAGTTCAATCTGACCCTCTGACTAAGTCAAAACAACTTTTAAAACAAGCTAATAAAATTAACTTTGTGAAGTCAAATGGGAAAGATACACTAAAAAGTTTTTCGAACTGTTCTAATTTAGATTTTTATTTAAAGAAGAAACCTGAATTATCTGATGAGTTTGCTAAGAGTATGACTAAAAATGTTAGTCATCATCAACCGTCTGCATCATTCATTCCAAATACCTCGCAACAACATCGTGTAGACATGAGAAGTTGTTTCTTATGCAGTCAACAAGGTCATGTTGTGAGGAATTGTAGTCAGCAGAACTATCAGAATCTTCATCCTTTTATCAAGGACAAATCTAAGCCAATTCCATTGGTCAAGGAGATCCTGAAACGACCTATGTCATATGCTGATAATACTCATATTTTGTTCTCTAATGTGAATCCTCGGAAGGTTCTTCATGTCAATGAGACACATGGTCAAGTGAAACCAAAATTCGTTCCAACTGAACCCATATTTCAGAACAAGAATTCAAACATTGTTCAGGTAGCTTACTTAAGACGAAAGTCTAGGAAGTCGGTAACTTATTCACAAGTGGCTGAACAACAGTTGAAATCTGTTCAAGTTAATGATCAAAGAGAAAACCAAAAGGTGCCCAAGACTGAGGCCTGGGCTGCCTTTTTGAACTAATCACCTTTGTTTGTGTGTAGGGTTCATCCAAGACCATCTCTGGTGAAAACTGGATCATGGATAGCGGATGTTCTCGTCATATCACTGGGAATCTCGACTTATTAACCAACGTAAGAAATATTCAAGGGGGTTATGTAGCGTTTGCTGGGAATTCTGGGGCATGATCACACAAGAGGGTGAAGTTTCAAATGGTCACATTACGTTTGAGAAAGTGAATTATTGCGACAAAGTTGATCATAACTTATTAAGTGTATCGCAGATTTGTGATAAAAAGTACACTACGATATTTATTGACAAAGAATGTCTTATCTTGAAACCGGGTTATGTTATTCCCGAGGACATGGTTGTCATGCGATCACCACGATCAAATGATATTTATGTCTTAAATATGAGTTCTAAGGTATCCACATCGATCGAAACATGTTTTGTCTCGAAAGCAACCGAGAAAGACTTGATTCTATGGAATCGTAGAATGGGTCACATACATGTCAGAAAGATGAATTATTTAATGGCAAATGACTTAGTTAAGGGTGTCTCGTTAAAGAATTTTAAGTTATCCGATCACTGCGTTGCATGCAAAAAGGGCAAGCAGAAGAAGAAGACACATCCCTCTAAGTTATTGAATTCCATTGATACTCCTCTTGAACGACTTCATAAGGATTTGTTTGGTCCTGTGAATCGTTCGAGTATTTCTGGGGATTGGTATTGTCTTGTAGTGACTGATGATTATTCAAGATACTCTTGGGTGTTATTTATGAGTTCGAAGGATCAAAAACCGGTTTTGGTACAAAACCTTATTACTAAGATCGAATCACTGTATAAACAAAAGGTGAGGAGAATCCGAAGTGATAATGGTACTCAATTCCAAAATACTATATTGGATTTCTTTTGTATTCAAAAGGGAATTCACCGAAAATATAGTGCACATTATGTACCTCAACAAAACGGTGTTGCTGAACGGAAAAATAGAACTCTGATTGAAGCTGCACGCACAATGCTCGCTGATTCAAAGCTTCCTGTCCAATTCTGGAATGAGGCAGTGAATACAGCTTGTTATACGCTTAATCGATTTCTAACTGTGAAACGACTCAAGAAGACAAGCTACGAGCTCTTAAATAATAGAAAACCTAATTTAAAGTACCTGGAACCATTTCGGTGTCCGTGTACAATGTTGAAGAAGGATTCGGGTAAATTTGAAGAAAAAGCTATCGAAGGCTATTTTTTGGGATATGCATCTCCAAAGAAAAGGGTTTTTAATTTCACATCTGGTTGTGTTGAAGAATGGTACCATGTGGATTGTCAGAAGTACACTACTCCTACACAAGGGAAAGGTCCAGACTGGATGTTTGACTACGATAGTTTATTTAATTCATTTACTCCTTCGACTGAACATATTGCCGAAGATCTGGTTCGAGCATACATTGAAGATCATTTGACCATTCCAAGATTTTCAAGTTCTAATGAAGTTGAAGCTCAACCAGATGCTCCAACTGAAGAATCTCAAGTTGTTTCTCCAGTTGCTATTGATAATGTTTCTACTTCTTCTAATGATGATCAAGCTGAAGTTCAAGTTATTGATCTTGACAGTGTTAATGTTTCATCTCCCGAATTAGGTGAACATTACACTAACTTATTTGATAATGTTGTTGTTCCTGAGAATCCCACTCTTCGGATTCATGGATATCATCCACAGGAAAACATCATTGGAGAACTTGATGTGGGCGTTCGTACACTTCATCAAGTTGCTCATCAAGTGATAATAACATATTGTGTGCTTACACTAACTTAAATTCTTCGGGAATTGTAAATCTTGCTAAATTCTATTGCTTTCTATCTCAAGTTGAGCCAACAATAGCTCGTAAGGCACTTGAAGATCCTTCTTGGGTAGAAGCTATGCAAGAAGAATTACAACAATTTGCACGTTTGGGTGTTTGGGAATTAATAGACAAACCTTCTAGAGTCAAGAAAGCTATTCCGACTAAGTGGGTATTTAAGTGTAAGAAGGATGATCGAGGGGTAATTTTGAGAAACAAGGCACGATTAGTGGTGCAAGGTTTTCATCAGCAAGAGGGTATTGATTACACAGAGGTATATGCTCCAGTTGCAAGATTAGAGTCGATTCGAATCGTCTTGGCATATGCAGCTTATAAGAAAATCAAGGTCTATCAAATGGATGTTAAAAGTGTTTTTCTCAATGGTGAATTACATGAGGAAGTGTTTGTTTTACAGCCTCCTGGTTTTGAAGATCCTGATTATCCGGACCATGTTTATCGATTAAACAAGGCCCTGTATGGTCAACATCAAGCCCCGAGAGCTTGGTATGGAACGCTCGCCGACCATCTGACTGATAATGGCTTTAAACGAGGGACTGTAGACTGCAATTTATTTCATAAAACTGTTGGTGACGATCTTCTCCTAGTCCAGATTTATGTCGACGATATTATTTTTGGGTCTACAAACGACATATTGTGTAAGGAGTTCGAGAAGTCCATGCAAACAAAGTTCGAGATGAGCTCGATGGGAGAGATGAATTTCTTTTAAGGGTTGCAGGTTCACCAGTCTGCTCACAGAATTTTTATTCACCAGACTAAGTATGTGAATGACGTCTTGAGCCGATTCAAGATTTCTGCCAGAAAAATCCCTTCTACTCCTCTTCATGTAGGGCACAATTTATCACCGGATGAATTGGAGGATTCCGTTGATCCTACCCTCTATCGTGCCATGATTGGTTCTTTAATGTATTTAACGGCTTCTCTCCCTGATATTATGTTTGCTGTTTGTCTTTGTGCTCGGTATCAAGCAAGTCCACGAGTGACTCACCTAGCTGCAGTCAAGAGAATTCTTCAGTAGTTGAGGGGAAATCCAGACATCGGGTTGTGGTACACCAAGGATGATACTTTCGATCTTACTGCCTACTCAGACTCAGATTATGGAGGATGCAAAATCAATTTCAAATCAACGACAGCGGGATGTCAATTTTTACGAAACCGGCTTGTTTATTGGCAGTGTAAGAAGCAGACAACGGTCTCCACTTCAACTACCGAAGCTGAGTATGTTGCAGCCTCGAGTTGCTGTTCCCAGGTTTTGTGGATACAACAACATCTTCGCGACTACGGTTTGAAGTTTCTTACTACTCATATTTTGATTGATAATTCTGCTGCTATTAGTATCACCAAGAATCCCGTACAACATTCTAAAACGAAACATATCGAAATTCGATATCACTTTACACGGGATTTCAATGAAAAGAAATTAACCGATCTTGAGAAAGTACATACTGATTTTCAGAAAGCCGATCTGTTTACTAAAGCTTTTGACAAAACGCGTTTTAAATTTTTGCTTGATTTAAACGGATTGAAGACCCTCGCTGATATCCTTAAACAAGGATGACTATCTTTATTTTCTGTCATATTTTTCTTTTAAAATTTATTTTGGTTTTAGGGGGTGAAAATCTAGAAAATACAAAAAGAGTGTGTTTATTCGTTTGTATAGATAAAATTCAAAAACATTAAAAATTTTAAAATCCAAAAATATTTTGATTTCTGTTCTTTAATGTTTTTCTTTTAAATATTTAGAAAAACCAAAAACATTTTAAAATCTTGAAAAACCAAAAAGAATGTGATTTATGTTTTTGTACAGAAAATTCCGAAAATCCAAAAAGATTGTGAAGTTTATTTTGTTTATAAGAAAATTGAAAAAGACAAAAATATTGTGTTTTTAAAGTTTGTATAGAGAAAAACCAAAGAGATTTTTTAGATTATTTTCTCGCCGAAAATTATGTCGGTTATTTAAGTTTGTGAAGCATGCTTGCATGTTTTGGTCCTATTATTCACTTGTGAATTGATGGTTAACCATTTATTTATAAACTTAAGTTAACCGGGGCGATTAAATCTATTTTTTTTCTTTATTTTATGCTTCTCAAAATTTTGAGTTTTTGAAGCAAAAAGAGAACATGATAGTACATTGATTATTTTGACCTCAAATCCAGCAAAAAGTAAGCTTAAAAGACTGTGTGCTTAATTGCATTGGTGTATTGGTAGGTCTTAAAACAACCTAGTAGAGTAAAGTATGTGATATAAACATAAAGAAACGCCAAATTGAAATAGGTGTTAGTCTCTAGCAAAAGTCTTGGTGAGGATGGCAGAAATGTAATAACCAGTCATACTCAAGCCTTATATTTGTTGATCACCCAAAAATAAAATAAAGCAAATAACAAGCGTTAGGATTCTGGACACTGTGAGTCTTTATGCGGCTTAATCATCTGGGTATTCATAAGCATGAATATTTCACTCGCTTTCAAGAAGCAAACCCAAAGTCATTAAACTTGATCACCGCTGTACTTCGTACAATTTAAATTACTGACTTGAACAAAATCCGCTGTTAGTCATACAATTGTTCCTCCCTTGCGCGCGTCTTAATTCCATTAAGAAATGGACCCCAGGGGATACAATGTATGTAAGCCGACAGATGGACTCGTGCATACTCACTCACAGTAAAGGAAACTTGATGCATTGCTCAAAATTTCAAAATTGGTATAAAAAATTTTGATCAACAATATAATGGTTTAAGTCAAGTTGGGGTGATTTGGCAAAAATCAAATTAAGTTTGAACCGAGATTAGGGGCTGATAGTTTCTGATATTCTGTGCTTTAATTGATCAAATTAATCATATCACAAAAATACTTGAATGTGTGTTATTAGATTTATGTGGATAACAATACCAATGAACGACTTATCGCCAGTCATAATATCGCTGAAATATAAAACTGTGATGGAATGGCAACTTGGTCAATATGATTCTCTGCTCAAACTCAACAAAAATACAAAAATATGTACATTTTTGATAAATCATTGAAAAACACAAAAAGATTGTCTATTTTTTTAATTGTTCGGATATTCTTTTGTAAATACATTCTTTATTTTTTATAAAATACCAAAAATATTTTTGTTTTTAAATTATGTTTCGGAAAACTGAAACATTTTTAAAGTATTTAATTATCGGGATAAAGGTTTCTCGGTAATTTGTTTTAAGGTATTTGGTTTTCGGGATAAAAAGATTCTCGATAACCTAATTTATTTATTTTATTTAATTATTTAATTCATTTAATTATTTAATTTAAAATTAAATAAAAGATTATTTTTTTATCTAATTCGTTATTTATGGATAATGAACTAGGTGATTCTTTAGCGAACTAGCCTCTGGTTCGCTAACCTAATTCGCTTCCGCACTCTGTAACGAATCATCCATTCGTTATGCATATTTAACGAATCATGACACGAATCATGTCTTGATTCGCTAACTTTAATTTAACAAATCAAGTAGCGATTCGCCAACATAAGGTAACGAATTGAGTTAGCGAATGGGCTAATTCGTTAACTTTAATTTAAACGAATCGCCTGATTCGTACAAGTTGTACCTCGAGTTGCGTGCAAGGTCTATATAAGACAGCAATAACGAACAGTCCTCCACTGTTCGCCTTCTTCCTTCACCTTAAAGAAACCCTGTTCAAATTTTCTCTGAAATCTCGACCTTCTCGTTTTGATATTTCTAAGATATCTTTGGATTTCTAAGGTATAGCCGATCATGGCGATCTATTTTTCGTCGAAAATGGCTAAGATTTGATAGTTAAATTATGAACTGTTTAGGGGTTTAAGGGTTTCCGAAGTTTTGAAATCCATTTCAGTATAATTTATTTTGAAAAACTATATGATTTTGATGTCATTCTGATCGGAATCATATTCCGATACCTTTGGTGGGCTTCAATCATGATTTGATTGTTGTTTGCAGGGTTAATTATAGTTTCATGTTATCTGTGTTTACAGTGGGTTCGTCTAACCTATGTACTTAGAGATTTTGAGTCTTAATCTCATTCATCTTCGATTACGAAAATAATTCCGAGTACAACGAGCTCATTATTGCGATGATTCGACGATAGTTATGGTCTAATCGTCCCCGGGATCATATTGTTGACTATTTGTGTTCATCGTAATTTTGACTTTGACCATATGGGTCAAACAACAAGTCTTAATTATGACCATTCGTTAGTATTAGCGAATTGGGACTGTTTCGTGTCCAATTCGTTAAGATTTTACACGAACTTGATTAGCGAATAAGATGTTACATGAATCAGATATGGATTCGCTTAATATATAACGAACTAGAGTTTAGTTCGTCAAGATTAAATAGTGATTCGCTATGTTCAGTTCGTTAAAGTATTTCTTGATAGCGAATCGCCTGATTCGTTATCTTATTGTAACGAATCAGTGTGATTCCCAACGAATGACATTTTTTAAATAAATTAATTTAAATATTCATTTAATTTAATTAAAGGATTTAAATCGTCTAATACGCGTAAATAAATTAATTATATATATCTTTTAATGTCTCTTCTCATATTCGGTTTTATTTACACAGTAAAACATGGCTGATCAAGAACAACAAAATCAACCACCACCAGAACAACCTCCACAAGGACAATCATCACAACAAGATCAACAAGCTGAAGTGATCTTATTGCCATTTGATAAAAAGCACAACATTTGTGCTTATGTTAATCAAGATGTGACTGATTTGGAAACGTTTGGAGCTATGTTGACTTTCTTACGACGTTCAAAGATACACTATGCAATCACTGCTAAACCTAAAGTGTATCTTAGTATAATCAGGAAATTCTGGAACACGACGGAATATGTTGAGGCAGATAAATTGGTTCGAGCTACAATCAATCAGATTCCAATTACGATTGATGTGGAGGTCATTCGTCGGGTACTTCAATTTGACGATAATGATGATAACCCGAGTGAATTTGACAGGACATTGGTTAGAGGTTTATTCACACGCTTGAACTATGGAGGTGATATTCGTAAATCTATGTTGAACAAGAACGGGTTGTGTCCACCATACAAGTATCTGTTGCATGTTCTACTTCATTGTATCAGTGGACGTCGCGGTGGTTTTGATGAGTGTAGACTAAGTTTGCAGTCGGCGTTTGCTGCTCTAATCCTGAACAAGCCCTTCAACTACTCAGAACTCATCTTTGATCATCTGAAAGAACTGGTTCAGCAAACTCTACAGTCAAATATGTTCTTGATGTAACCTCGCTTTTTACAGCTAATTATTCAGGATTTGATTCCGAATTTGGTGATTGATCGAACGTTGGTGAACGATGTTCTTGATATGGAACATATGAAAGTTGAAACGGTGCATCGTATGTTAATCTATAGAAAGGAAAAGCCACAGGATAAACGGATGATTGGTCATATAATCAATACGAATTATGTATGTCCTCCTATTGAACGTTGGATCCACGATGATTCAGATTCCGAGCGTGAAGGGGGAGAAGGTGGGAACGGTGATGGTGGAGATGACGATGGTGATAATGATGGGAATGATGGTGCTGGTGGAGCCGGTGAACGAGCTCTTAAAGAACAACAAGATGCAGTCGATGCTGCTCTAGCTGCCACCATGAGAGCTAAGCTAGAAAAGAAAAAGAAAGGGTAAAGCTGTAGCTACTGGTGAATCATCAAAGAAGCCTCGTGTGTCTGCTGGGGCTGGGGTAATCATTGGAACCCCACCACCACGTCAATCAACTCCTCAAAGCTTGGCGGTGCCGCTAACTACTAGCACTCCGATGCTTACTTTGACGACGACGTTGGTGTCACACGAGAGGCTCGGTCTTATTCCTCAAATGGCGTTAACCGAGATACCGAGACCTCCTGCTGCATTGTCTACAGTATCTCCTACTACATCAATGAGACCTCCTCCTCGGCCAACAACTACTTTTCCTCCTTTTCCACCTCCGCCTAGTGATGTCTCATTCATGAGAATCACTCGGCCTCAAGGACCTGTTCAATCTGTTCACCCGTCCGTATACAACTTGCCACCAGGTCGTCAAACTGAAATGCTGCTAAATCTGTTACATCTATATGAAAATCAAATGGCAGCTGACCGTCAAACTCAAGAACGACTCATGGAGAATCAACGACGAATGATGAGTTATATTTCTTTCTGTTAGAAGGAGACTAAGTCATTGCGTATGATTGTTGAGTCTCAGGGGGTGAAATTAAAGGAACAAGAAGAGTTGATTTTACAATTAACTTGTAAAGAAGATACCCTCAAGAAACTCAAGAACGACGATGATGATCCTGACGAGTCTGATGCAGGAGGTGAGCCTAAAAAATCGCATGGTTCATCCTCTGGTGCAGGTGTTAGTGGCGGTGATGATTCGAGCAAGCAGATTATTATTTATCAAGATCCAACAGCTGCCAAGCCAATTGAAATGATTGCAGCTAACACAGTGATATTTGTTGATAGATCAGGGGTGGTTTGTAGAGTGGTAAACAGAGATGAGATAGAGGTTGGTGAGTTTGTGGTTAGATCCTTGACACGGGAGCAGATTTTGATTCTGCTTGGGCTGAATGACGATCAGTTGACTGCTTTAGAGACTGAGCCCGATGTCGAAGTGATAACTGAGGAGGATTTGGAAGTTGATCCGTTGTTCATGAATACGGATTTTGTTTATGAGGATAAAGAGATTGAGATGGAGGGTGTGACTGCTGATGAGTACCCGGACTTGTATCAACACACGAACGTTGATCAAGGTGCTCCAGTATTTCAAGAAGAGGTGTTTAAAGAGACTGAGGATGAATTGGAAAAGGTTGTGCTGTGAACAGTACCCTCACTCAAAGAAGTGACTGATGGAGAAGTAGAAAGATGGTTCAAACGTCATAAAGTGGGTAAAGTTATCAGTGCTTATCGTTATGTAGATCAAGAAAGAAAAGATACTGCTGCTGCTTGGGTTAAGGCTAATCAGGTGACTACCTTCAAGACCGTTTCTAAGGTACATGGTGATATTGTCTCCTGGCTCTATGATTCAGAACTTAAAGTATGTATAGTCAAGTGGGAAAAGGGTGTCAAGTATTATGAGAGGATAATGGATGTTCTGACATTACCGCAGTGGGATGTTCGTACCCTCGCGGGACGTCCATTTATCAATCGTGGGGGTTACCGAACAGCTGAGTGGTTTCATCAACACTTATTGTTCAAGGTCAATCATGGCTTCAAATTCTTCAAGCCCCAGGTCCTAAGACGTAAGCGCATTGACGAGATTGATCCAAGGACCGGCTGGAAGAAACTTGTCTTGAAAGTGAAGCCGCCAAAGACGATGAAAAAGGTTCCTGTGAAGACAATGCCTCAAGATATTTATCTGTCTTTCAACCGTTGGTAATATGACAATCGTACTGGCGATGCCGTTATTGTTCGTGGTCGAGGACTGCAGACCGAGCTCATCAAGATAATCGACCCGATGTGGTTGGTTAATTTATCATAGACAGACAATGATGTGCTACACAGGAAGCAGATTTTGATCGAGCGCCAAGAAGATTACGACCTGGCTATGCAATTCCAACGAGTCGTTCGTGTGTGTCATGAACATGGAATTCATAGTTGCAGAGACTGGCAGTCCAATCGCTTCAAATAAGTTAAAGACAAAGAGCTTAAGACGAGGGGGTGTCTGTTAGTGCACGGTTTTGCGTCTAGAGTCTTTGTATTTATCGTTAACGCTTTTGTTTATTAATTAATGTAATAAATAATGTTTATTATTAACTAGTTCGTTAAGATTAAGTCTAGTTCGCTAGGGATGTTAGCGAACTAAGACATTATAATGTATTCCCTCCCGATTCGTTAGGGAATGTTAACGAATCATAGGGTGGTTCGCTAGGTTAATTTATGTAACGAAGGGGAAGCTGGTTTGCTAGGGGATGTTAGCGAACCATGTCACCTTCTATATATAGTGAACTACTGTTCACCTTTAATGTAAGTTTTTGAAAATAGTTTTTGAGTGTTAATTATCCAATTTCTCTCTCTCAAGCTTCAACATAACATTATTCATCTAATATATTGATAATATATACACATATTTATAACACTGAATTGGTTAATTATGAGCTAGATCCTTAATAGTACTAATCGGATATTCACAGATCTGAGATCTGTTATTGTTATTGATTGGTAACCAGGGTTAAAACATCTAGAATTCTTCTAAGTGTATGTCCGAGCAAACTACACTTGATCAAGCAAGGTTGTTCTTCAAGTAGAGCAAGGTTTGTTTCATAGCAAAACCTTGACTAAACCAAGCTAAAACCAAGTATTTTGGTGGATCGAGCAAAGTTTATTTATAAACAATGGTCCAAACAAACTTAAAGGAAGTTATTGAAGAAAATACTCTAAGGACTTCCAACGAGCAAGGTTCAACCCGAGCAAGCTACAGTGTCACACGCACACTTAACTTGTTATAATAAGTTAAAGACAAAAAGGTTGAATGGATCAAAGAAGAACAAGTTTGCTCGTAGGATATTATCGAGAAAAGTTTGGTAATATCATGAAGATTGAAGTCTGTTTGAAGAATATTTTCTTATGAAAATATTCCAAGTAAAGCTTACTCGGAGAACTGTTCCAGGAACACTTATGGTTACAAGGTCTGCTAGGCAAGGATAAAAGCTTACAGGCTTACTCAATGATTTGTTTTACACTTGTAATATTTTTGAATACGTTTGACTATGTAATGCACCAATTGTTAGAGTATAATGCCTAATGCTAGGTCTTGTATTAGATTAATGAGCTGATATTGTTAGAACTTTGTTAAGGGGCGCACAAGTTTTACCAGCGTATAAGACTTATGTGTAGATTATAAGTCTTATACGCCAGACATACTTATACGGACCCATAGGACTTGCATAAATAGCTCAGATTTGTCATATTTTGAATATTTTAGTTTTTGTAACTTGGAAATCACTTGTACTGAAAAAGTTGTTATATGAATATAGTGATTGCGACAGTAAGTTGACATGTGTCCAGTTCCTTTACTACGTGTTTCCGCCATTTAGGATAGTATAGTAAACGCAACGTTTTAGATCCGTTTCATATCGTTCCTACACCTATATGATGACGTAGTATGATCCGACATCAGGTCTTTTAATTGGTATTAGAGCCGTGTGGCTCCGATTCTATTCGAGAAACTTGATTCTTATCTTATTTTTATCATTTTTGGTGCATTTCGTGTCGATGCAAACCGAAGCTTGATGATGTCATCAATGGTGGTTGATGATTACAAGTCTTAAATGTTAATACCTTATCTTCACATGAGATATTTCGAAATCATATCATCCATATATAAGTAAGTACAAGTCGTATTCGTTATTTGGTTCTACGTACTTATATGAATAGACATATATGAGCGTTCATGTTACAAATAACATAACTAAAAAATTTTACATATACGCTGCCCTTACCTACATATTCATGATTCAACGATATGTGTTGGAGATAAGAACTTGAAATTCAAAGATCAGAATGCGATAGTAGTGCGGTTGAATGTTTTGTTTTGGACGACCAAGTTTAAACCACTATTATTGAAGTTTCGAGAACCAAAAGAGTTTAAACGAACAAGGTGAAGCAACATCCGAGGGGGGTCTGTTGGTACACGAAACGTCTTTAGCTTTTCATCTTGTTTTCGGAGAATGTATTTAGCATATATGTTTGTATTACATACTAGATGGATAACATGGTTGAGGTTTGCATGGGCTTATGCATTTTCTATTCACCATATATTGATTGATGCATATATGTTGCATGTATTACATACAGGACGGATTCGACACCTTACTTTCCCTTGCTAGTAAAGGTATTTATAAATGTTTTTGATTGACCTTTCGACATCGATCAATACGCTTCATGTTAATATTCATGATGATGCTCATATGCATGTGCTACGTATAAGTTGATGGCTGATGGATGTATATGTGCATTGATTGACTTATACGGCTGCGGTTTTCCACATACTAAGTGACATACATAGCTACTTATAGCCGCATATAGTTTGGCATATTAATTGTTGATCTTATACGCTTGAACGCTGTTGCGTTTGTTTACTTCCACGAGTTTCCGCATATTGATTGGTGTCTTATACATTGACTTTGCATGGAGGCTTTGGACTATACGTTACATTGTTATACGTCTGATGTAGTCATACGGGCTGCTGATCTTATACGTTGGAATGCTATTGTTCATCTATAAATAGGTTGTTTTGTTTGTTATTTTTTTAGGGTTCTGGATCATTTTTCTCTTAATTTTATATTTTCATATCCAGTCAAGCTCATGCGGTAACTTTCGTATCTTGTATCGTGTTACTACTATCAATAAACTTTGAGCTTAAATGAGATATCTATCGTGTTTTTCATCTTGTATTGATTTCCGCTCAATACATTAATGAGTTGAATTAGTTTGTTAACATCGTAACATCATGTTGATCCATATCATGAAATTTTAGTGAGTTCTACAACTTGATGAGATATCTTTGCTGAGCGCTGCAAGCTCATGCTCGTCAAAAAATGGAGGTCGTGCATATCTTTGCAGTGAAATACCACATCTCCTGTGATGCTGTCGAATTCCCAGCAGATGAATTCTCAAATAAGTTGGGGAGGAATGGTTCGCCATGGTAAATTTCTCTCTCCTCCTTGTGAGTCTTGTATCGCCACACATTTTTCTTCTTTCCAGTGGTGGGATCAATCTCTATCGAATGATGGAAGGCCTTACCATTGTTGAGCTTGAAATCCGGGTAATCCTTCTTCCACTGCTTGCTCAAGAACCTGTTGAACCATCCCTTGAGCTCCTTCTCTGTTGCAAAGTGGTCCACTATTCTTCTGAAGTAGTTCATGTCGATCTCATATCGATTATGCATATCGGTGATATGTATGTAAGTAAGATACCTATTGGCTTGATGACTTGCCCATGTTTCGCTGCTTGGGTGCCACTTGAAGTAGACGATCAGAGAGTCGTCCAAGTAGGGATAGTTTCGATCCCGAATGCTTGTCCTATTACTAATGTAGTATTTCTTGTTCTTTCGTTGTCTCGGAGCTTGAGACGATTCAGTAGTGTCAGCAGCAGTAGTAGTGGTATGAGATTTAGCAAGGAGAGCCACCACAGTGTCATCACGAACCGAGTGTCCGAGTTCGGAGAATAGTTGATCCAATCATCTTCATATTCTTTATTGCCTTGTTGTTCCACGGCTTCTTCAACAGTGAAGTAGGTACTTGAAAAAGAACAACCATTAAAGACAGAGGATATCTCAAGCTCCAGTGTAGCATCCGTTTCTCTCATTTTCCTAGCTTCATTTTACAAGTCTTGTGGTTCAATCGCCTTATTTTCACCAGTGGCCTCGTCACCGCCACTTTCATTATCACGACTGCCTTTATTATGCGGTTCATCAAAGCTATCATGAGGATCATCATCCTCATCATCACATTCTTATCATCACCATCAAAGTCATCATCATCTGACACGTCATCATCATCGTCATTACCGTCATAACCTTGAACCAATTGCTCTTGTGCAGTAGGAGCAATCATTTGAGAAACTGAGGTAATTGCAACAAGTGCAGAAGTCATAGCACTAAGCTAGCTAGTGCTAGCAGCAGTAGTACCAACGATTTCTATGCTCACTATGGTTACGACAATCGTTATAGGATTATCACAAATGTCACCAACGCGACTACCACTTGCACCTTTCTTTGAGGATTGAGTGAGGGTTTCTTCAAGATTGCTTTGAGCTCTAACCCTTCTGGCGTCAACAACAAGGTCAGCAAGAGCAGATTGTATCTTGTTGCTTTTCTCTATATATGCTTTGTTCTTCACCCTGTATCAGTCCTTTAAAAGTTTCCATTAGACGTTTCCTCAAGTTCTCAGCGTCTTCATGGTCATCCTCATAACTTTAGTAGTGGCAAGATAGCGGTTTACAATACTCTCATTGACACGGTTTTGATTGTTGCTGAAGCGTCTTTGTTCTTCTATTTCTTTCTCCAACCGATCAATCAAAGGCCTCAACTCTGCATTCTCACCAATCAATGTGCCCACGCTCCCTAGAAAAACTGGACTCACCTTCCAACAAGATAACCCTTGATCCCAAAGTCTCAAACTCGATCATTGCTCTGTCAACAGTTGATTCTTTATCCATCCTCTGTTTTGGTGCAAAGTTGGAGGAGGAAGGAAGATCAGTTTCAAGGTGCGTGACCCATGATTGAAGTCACATAATATCATCATGAATTCCTGCATTCATCATAGAGTCTTGACTCAGCAACTATTGTTGATTATCCACCCGCCTTTGCAGGTTTTCAATCTAAAGCCTTTGACTCTCGATCAAGGCTCAATCAATCTCTCTATCTTGCTGCAGCTGAGCAACCCGAGCCTCAAGCTGATGTGTAGGTAAAAGTATGTGCATTAAGCGTCTAATTTCGTGTGTTTTAATTAGTTATATATTGTGAACACGAGTACTTTGAGTGCGTTTATGGTAATAGGTGTGCGGAGCTAGACAGAGCTTATTCGAGACTAATTTGGAGTGTTTGAGGATGGAAGAATCAAGATTATGTGAAGATAGGTGATCGGGAGCTTAACCGGACGATCGAGAATCAAGAAAAATGAGAAAACAGAGAACTGGATAAAGGCCAGCCGTAAGTTACACCTTCTAGGTCATAGCTTACGGCATGGTAGTGGCGTAAGGCAGAGTGTGCAACCGGTAGCTTATGGCTAAGCTGTAAGCTACACCTCATATGCCGTAAGCTACGACAGACTGCCATAAGCTAAGGTGGCCTGGCCGTAGCTTACGGCCGGGTCTAACGGAAAATTGACTTTTGGGTGTTTTTCATGCCATATTTAAAGGAAAAACCCTAAGGTCGAAATTATTCATTCACCATAAGTTTTAGGACTTCTTGGAGGCCATCGTACACCACCAACACACATCCCAATCGCATAATTGATCCATGAACACCTTCTCCAACATTATAATCAAGAGCATGTAGATCGAGATGCAAGGCTAAAGGCTTCATAACCATCTCCGAATTTAGGGTTGAGTTGCATGTTAGGTTATGATATTCTATACTTTAACTTTGGATTTGGAATTTATTAATCATTCGGTTGATCAATTCTTTGCATTTGCTTTTGTGCTTAAACGGTTTTTATTAGTTGATTGCTTATTCTTTTGTCAGTTAATTGATTTGTGGTCATCAACAATTAGGATTAAGTTCTTTCGTCATTGACCCGTTTAACGTTAACCATATTATTGATTTTGTGTTTCAACAAGTAAAACCGATTATCAACTAGATTTTCATTAAGCCGTGTCAATTGTTCTGATTCAGTTTTGACAATCAACATAGCCAATAGTTAAGTCTTTTGATTATCATATTTTAACAAGAAACCGTCCAAAGAAGTTTATCATTTTCCTACCTGGTTTCAAAACCCGAACCTTGGAGTTTGGTTATTTTCATATCATTATTTACAAACTACTCATTTAAACCGCTTGACATCGTTTGTCCACTTTAATTATTGTTATAGTAAAATTTGAATTTCACTTGTACTTTCTACTGATGCCCTATGGATTCGACACCTTACTTGCACTAGCTAGTAAAGGTATTTTATAAGTATTTTTGATTGACCTTTCGACATCGATTATAAGCGCGTCTCTTTCTATCACCACTTTCTCATTCACAACATGTTTATCTCTCACAAACTTTATAAATTAATGTTCACGCTTCACCTTATGCTCGTTTGATTCCTCCGGTGTTCTAATCCTATCGAGGATTGGATCCTTGATTAACCACTTGACAAGGGTGTGGCTGAAATGACTTGGCTTTTTGTTGTGAAGGGAGGTGTGATTGAAAAAGTTGGTTGTATGGTAGTTTGGGTAAGCATGGTTATGGTTTGGGTAGGTGGGGATGATGTTATGGTTAAAGATATGCTAATGAGTTGGGTTGAGGTTGGTAAGGTATGTGAGGTGGTTTGGAAGTGGATTGATGAGGTAAAGGTGGAGGTCCAAAAGGATGTGCCTTTTATCAGGGAGGTGAATTGATATGTTGGTTTCTAGGGGGTGAACGGGTTTGTGGTATGACGTCGGTATAGGCTTGGGTGTTGGAAGAAGAAAGATTCTCAAAGATGGATGGCATGGGTTCATCTAGTTTGGATGGTGAGGTTTCGGGAGGTGTAATTGGTTCATCTAAAAGTTTCCTAGATGAGGTGTATTTGGCTTTGGTTTAAGACTTGGTTTTGGTGTAGGTTTTGGTTTTGGGCATTTGTATTTGTTTAGGCTTAAGTTTTTCTTTGGTGTGGGCTAAGGTGGTGAGGCTTGGTAAGCTAATGGTGTTGGTGGTGGTGTGGTTGGTAGTGGTTATGTCAATAGCGTGGAAACCGAAGGAAATATTACCTTCACCCAAGTTGGCATCTTTGAAGACGAAGACGTCTTGGAATCGTTCATCTTCTTCAAACGCTTCAAAGGGCGTTCGGGCTCTTCTTTTGCTTCCTCCACATGCTCTTTGGATGACTCACCAGCAGAAGGCTTGCTGACGGCCTTCCTTTTCTCCTTGTCGTGCCGCTTTTTCGTCCTATGTTCACCCTCAACATCAGACTAAGGGTCACTGTCCTCACTTTCTACATCATCATTACCACTTTGACCGTCATCATCGTCACCATGATCTCCACTATCCAGTTCTTCCTCTTTCGTCTCCTCATTGTCAAGTTCGGTCTCATCAAATTGACCAAACTTGCACCGGGCTCTTGACCTTGATACTTGTATCCACTTCCAACATAGACTTGATTACAGTTTGTCTCACCATCTTCACATGATGAGGCTCAGATGGCTTGATGTAAGGCCCCGTTACCGGTACCTCACATTTGGACGTTGGATTTACTCATTCACATAGTTCTATTCATCAGAGTTAATAAAAACATTCGCGGAATATAAAAACTTTCATAAAACAATTCTTAATAATCCAAAACTTGTCTTAAACAAACAACTTGTCTTTCGAAAACTAAATAATTGAAACATAACACGTCTTGAGTCTTCCGATGCCAGCCTCTTATTCAATGCCACGTGTTCCCCTCAAGCGAGCTGCCTCATCCTACTCACCTGCGTGCATACTAAAAGTCAGCTACGCTGAGTGAGTTCTAGTTAATCACATAGCATACATTACATACGTACTTACATACTTACATTCTTACTTTCATAATTTAAATTCTACTTTACTTTATTCTATTCTGCCTCGGATATTATTAGGGTCCGGTCCTTTTTCTGCCTCGGATATTATCAGGGTCCGGTCCCATTTATGCCTTGAGTATTATTAGGGCTCAGTCCCTTTCTGCCTCGAGATTTAGAAGAGCTCGGTCCTTTTTCTACCTCGGATATTAATAGGGTACGGTCCCTTTCTATCTTGCTATCTCTTACATTCATTCATTCATAACATACATACATGTCATCCATATATCATACATAGCATTATAACTTGATAGTACGTGCAATATCTGAAGATCGTTCACATACCGACAAGCAATCATTCTTACCGTTCACATAATCACATAAGGCATACACTTATCACTTAGGATAAATGTATTAACAATCACATCGAGTATGCACACAGCCCAAAAAACATAACAAGGAAATGGGGCTAGAAACTCACCTGGATCCTGTTTCTTTCTCCGCTTACCGTTAATCCTTTCTTTAATTGTGCCCTGTTAACTATATATAGGGTACACGTATTAATATTCGATCTAAGTCTGGAGTAATCTATGGGCGTTGTATTAGATTACATTATACTTATATTATTTTATATAAATCCAAGATATACAGATTTTAATTATTTAATATTCCTTTTTCTTTCTTTAATATTTTAGCTTAACACCCTAGATTATCCTTTTGACATATAATGACGTGGGTACGCGTATGCGTATATTTATGTACACATATCTAACTCACGGGTACTTATACATTCGAGACTTAACGTGATCGGGTCTTTATTATTGTTAATAATATTATAAATAACCCAAGACATTGTAAACGAGCTTGTCTATCTATTTTGTAATCGAGTTTATACATTCTAAGTGTTGGAGCAACAGTGTGATTGAGTGTAAGGAGTGTAGTAGGACTCGGGCTTGGAATCGGGCCTGGCTAAAAATTGGGCCAGGTATTGATACAACAATTGGGCTTGGCTAGGAAACTTGGGCCAAGGGTTGAATAAAAAAAAGAGCCCATTTCTTCCATTTTTCTTTTAACCCTCTGCTCGTCTCTCTTCTTCTTCATTTTGTTCATTTTTTTTTGTTCCTCTTACAGCCGCCAAGTAATCGATCCTCCATGAAATCGACCACACCCACATGTAATCGATTCCATACTTGACATCCTATAATGTATTTGAGTTCTATAGGAGGTCGATTACAATGTAATCGACTGGATTGTATGCGAGTTACAGTAATTGTAATCAAAATGGGTATTGTGTGCGACCAGGTAATGTAATCGACTTCAGGATTTGTAATCGAACCTTCTTTGTTAGCGAGTATGTATATATATGTATTGTAATTGTATGCGACTGTGTATGTATTGTAATCGGATCTGTAATCGAGTTTATTGTGATCGAATTCTGTGTAATCGAATTTATTGTAATCGATCTTCGATGTAATCAATCTTTAATGTAAGAGATTTATAAAGTGATCGAGCTCCCATTGTTATCGATTTGTCAGTGTAATCGACTCCAGATGAACTACGTGAAAATTGACCTTCGGCCACACGAAAAAAGTGTGGCCGTAGGCCTTTAGCCACACACATTTGGTTCAGGTCATATGTAGCAAGGTCGCGACACCGTGGGTATGAGATGGCCACACACAGTTTTTAGTGGCTTTATGTGGTAATAAGTGTGGCTAAAGGGTACAGACATTAGTTGCTGGCCATCAAGAAGCCTCTCCAATAAGTGTGGCTAAATGGTAGAAAATAGCCACATGTCAATTTACTTTGAGTGACCATTTCATCTATATAGCCACATGAATTTATGTTTCAGCCACATGAATTTTATATTAATGTGGCCAATAGGTTTGTGTTAAGCTTACATTGTGATCTATACCGTGTGAATATAGCAAAGAAATGTCCAATTATATTTAATAATAGGGTGGCTAATTATATGATATAGACACGAGATATTACATTCAAAGTGGCTAAATATGTTTACTTGTCACTCAAAATCTCCTTTGTAGATTATTGTGTGGCCATTGTCTTACCATTTGTCACACAAAATGTTTTTCCTAATATAAAGTGTGGCTATTGTAAAACTTTGCGTCACACATATTGAAATTCTGAGTGGCTAATCATATCTTATAGACACAGGGGATTATTGTAAATATGGCTAAAAATGTGAACTTGCTAATCAAAAACTCTTTTGTAGTTTGTGGTGTGGCCATTTACCTACCGTTTGTCACACATAATGTTTTTCCTAATTTAAAGTGTGGCTATTGTCAAACCATTCGTCACACATAGTGAGCTACTGTATGGCTAAAAATATCCTATAGACACTGGAGGGTTTTCTCAATGTGGCTAAAAATGTGAACTTGCTAGTCAAAAACTCTTTTGTAGTTTGTGGTGTGGCCATTTTCTTACCGTTTGTCACACATAAAGCTTTTCCTAATTTTTAAGTGTGGCTATTGTCAAAGCATTCGTCACACATAGTGAGCTACTGTGTGGCTAAAAATATCATATAGACACTGGAGGGTGTTCTCAATGTGCTAAAAATGTGAACTTGCTAGTCAAAAACTCTTTTGTAGTTTGTGGTGTGGCCATTATTTTACCGTTTGTCACACATAATGCTTTTAGTAATTTAAAGTGTGGCTATTGTCAAACTTTTCGTCACACACAGTGAGGTAATGTGTGGCTAATAATATCATTTTTAGCCACTGGAGGTTAACAATCAATGTGGCTAAAAATGTGAAGTTGCCACTCAAACACTCTTTTGTAGTTTGTGTTGTGGCCATTGTCTTACCGTTTGTCACACATAATGCTTTTCGTAATTTAAAGTGAGCTATTGTCAAACGTCGTCACACATAGTTTGGTACTGTGTGGCTAATAATATCATATAGACACTGGAGGTTGTTGTCAATGTGGCTAAAACTGTGAAGTTGCCACTCAAACACTCTTTTGTAGTTTGTGGTGTGGCCATTGTCTTTACCGTTTGTCACACATAATGCTTTTGTAATATAAAGTGTGGCTATTGTCAAACTTTTCGTCACACAAAAATGTTTATGTTGTGGCTAATGGTCATTTATAGACTCTAATTTTTGTAATTTCAGGTGTGGCTATTGTCTTACTTTTGGCCATACCTATTTAATGTGTTCTATGTGGCCAAATTGTGTGTAATTAGGCAATATATAATTATTTTTATTTTTTGTGCAGTAATATAAAACAGTTATAAGCAACAAAACAAAATTATTATATTAACAATAATATTGACTTAAGCAAATGTATATGCAAAATATCTTACAAAATACAGAAATAATGACTACCTATATACTAGCTAAGGCGTCGGTTTTCTTGGCACTGCTCCTTGTCTTCTGTTTGGTCACCCGGTCTATCGTTGTGTACTTTGCCTTTGCCGTCTTGCCAGCTCTGTCTGGTTCTTTTGAGGACGGGAGTGGTGGTAGCTGGAACAACAGAATACGAAAAACAAATATGTATAATTAATGTCATATTTTGTAATCGAATAGAACAAAATAGTATGCATACATACATACCGAACGTTCGTTTAACTGTTCGTGAACCTTTCGGCGGGAAGTTCGTTTATGTCCGTTTATTTTTGTTCAATTACGTTAGTTTAGATTATAAACAAACGAACATAAATGAACACAAGTGTTCATTTTTTAAACTAAATAAAAAAGAACATAGATATTTGTTCGGTTAAGTTAAAAGGGAACAAACCTCCTGGTCACATACGATTAGGTGTTCTGGCCAAGCAACAAAAGTACCAATTGCGTTGCCGACAGTCGTAATTTCACCTGCATCACATGGAATAATTGCTTGTTCCTTTATGGCTCCATCAATACTAACTTTATAGCAACCCTCCGGGATTGCTTTTCCATGCAACTGTTGTGGAACCGGTGACCAATAAACTTTACCATTTGCCACCTTGTTACGCTTGTCATGCACACACAAACGACACTCATACACCTATAAACCAGCATGTGAAATTAAGATGGCTTAGGTGAAGTCAATATATAAGTATATACCCATGTTGGTGGGAAATTAACAATGTTTCGCGCAGCACATACCTTTATTTCAGCAGGTTGGGAATCTTTATCCGTAGATACATCAACTTTTCTTTTACCGCTTCTCCGTTTTACCTAAAAACCATTCAATGAATCAATTAACAATTAAAGGAAAACCTGAAATTGCCAAATACTTACTGATGGTTTTTTTGAGTCGTTACTATCCGGAGTGTGGTGTAGTTGTGTTGATGCTTGGTCAACATTGTTCTCTACAGGCTTCATTGGTAATATAACAGAAATTGAAATTTTTTGGACTTATTAGGTTATAAAATATAAAAACTGAAACTGCCAAATACTTACTGATGTTGCGCTATGGGGATCGACTACAGTTTGGTCAACACTTTTTTCCACAGACTTGGCCTGCAATTCGGTAAATAGAAAATGAGCACTCACATTGGAAACGAATTATAAAAAGTACTGAAATTGTCAAATACTTACTGATGTCGCGTTATGGGCAGCGGGTACCGTTTGGTCAACACTTTTTTTCCACAAACTTGGCCTGCAATTCGGTAATAGAAAATGAGCACACTCACATTGGAAACGAATTATAAAAAGTACTGAAATTGTCAAATACTTACTGATGTCGCGATATGGGGAGCGGGTAGCGTTTCGACAACTATTTTATCCGCAGACTTGGGCTACAATTAACTTATGCAAAATCAGCACACTCACATGGAAAGTTAATTATTAAAACAAATCAATCAAACTGTCAAATGGTTACCTGAGAAGCGGATTCTTGTTGCACAGCCTCACCAGAGGTTAAGATGTTTCCCACAGAACTGGCCTACAAATCAATTTATTAGGTTATGGAAAATGAAAAATCACATGGAATGTTGTAAAAAACAAAGAAACTGTTAGATACTTACTGGTCCTGGCATTTTATTTTGCGCCACAGCACTAGTACTTTGGTTAGAACCAACCTGGTTGGGAACAGGATTTACCTACGAATTGTGACAAAAACAGTGCCAATTATGTATGTCGAATGCATTAATTAATATGTAGCATACGTCACTTACTTGACTTGCCGACATTTCCGGAAACAATCCTCGAGATGTCTTGTAACACCCCGTAACCGCAGCGGAAACGTAAACGGGATGCAACAGACACCTCTGATATCAACCACATTGTTTATAAAGACAACTGAATACATTAATATGCTTCAAATTACATTATCTTGTATTTCATTACCGTCTAGGTGATACACACATTATACAATACGATACACAATTCTATTTGTTATAATATATCCTAATATCCTGCACGCAAATCTTACACACATCAAGCACTTAGCACGTAAGCAATCACTTCATCTTAGTTGTACCTGAAAAGCATGTGAGAAAACGGGTCAACTACGAATAGTTGGTGAGTTTCACAATTTGAGTAAACCATGATAAATCCATATCATAATATAATATTATCTGGGGACACTGTTAACCCAGTACTGTACCCACTCCGGGGACAAAGTTAACCCGGAAACACTTCCAAAGACATCTGGGGACACTGTTAACCCAGAACACTTCCAATGACATCTGGGGACACTGTTAACCCAGAACACTGTTGCGGGACCTTACAATATTAACAACTCAGACAATTACCATCTTAGTACATTTCCGTACGATTCCCGTACAATAAACAATATATATAAATCCACGCAAATCCATGCGTTCAGTAAAATCCACGCAAATCCATGCGTTCAGTATGTACTTAAATATTTCAGTAGTAACATGCTTCCGCCCCGGGAAAACATTTAAAACAATTCAGTAAAAAGGGGCTCGTGAAACTCACCTTAGCACATGCAAGCAGGTAACAACAATCAATATCAGTTAACCCGTCCAATCTGTAATATGATCCCTACGATCATTACTATACACTCATTATTAATATAACTTTAATCGTATCAACCGGTACATCTGGGGACACTGTTAACCCAGTCCTGTACTCATTCCGGGGGAAATGTTAACCCAGAAACACTTTTCCGGACTCAGATTGTGATATCGTTTAGAGTTCCATGGTCAAAATTGCTATTAGTCGTTTTTCTCGTTTTGCGTGCCTAGCACGATTATCCGTTTTTATGTTTCAAAAATGAGTTTGGTCACACACGACCCGAAAATAGTGGTTGTCTGATAATTTAATTTAAAATGTGAAATTATAGCTCGGTTTAGACGTCCCGATTGGCCGCGGGACCCGTTTCCGTCTTTGGCGTACCGGAAACTGTTAAAATAGGTTAAAATTACTCAAATCATCCTAATTATTTTCGGATGATTTATTTTTACTTGTTTAACTCATTTATATGAAAATAGTTCATTTTTAGGGTTTTTATACACCAGTCAGCTCGCTTAAGCGAACTTCACCGGTTTACGCGTTTTAACTTTAAAAGTTTGATAATTAGCACGATTAATTATCCGTTTACTCTCGGATCTTAAAATTTTGCACAAATCACTTTTTAACAGTGGGGAATTTTATAAAAATATTTTCAGAATTAAGTCTTATATTTAAAATTTATTTATCTATTTTTAAACACCATTTAAACACTAAATATGTCGTAAATACCAAACAATCTTAGAAAAACCCCAAACTTTTCCTGGATGTCCCCTGCCATCCACATAGTCCCCTGTAATTTTCCAGAACCAAAATCTTCTTTTACATGCCCTTTTTACCAAAACCGAGCTAGAAATCCCTAGAACTCGTTTAACCGAAAAGCCTACTTAGACTTCTCCAACGGATCTAAAATTTTGTGTGTGACTTATACATGATATGAAAAGCTTATCTGCAATTTTCCAGAATTTTTCATGATATTTAACTATTTTTCACCATTTTTGGCCAAAACCGAGCATTAAATTCACCAAATATTCATCCTTTATCCAAAAATTACCAAAACTTCAAAGAACTCTTATTTTCATGTGTAGAACATCCCTGAAAGATTTCATGACCTAACTCTAAACGACCAACAATCTGTCCAAAAACACATACACCGACATAAACCGAATATACCTTTCGTTTTCCGCCACTACAAGCTACAACTCGTCTTTCTGCCTTATCTACCACTAAATACAGAGCCTACAAACAACATACCACAATACCAAGCAAGTTACACTCACGATCAAGCCTCTTACACTATAGTTTTGGTTATTGTTTCAAAACTAAAGTTTAAACCGTAAAAATTCGTTTTCGGTTCGTTTAACTCCTTTCTTGGACCAAGATCCCTTGTATAACCCGTATACATCACTTGATCATGCAAGTATCGGTTTTCATCTTTGAAACCTCATTTTCGTGCAAATAAACTCAAGAAACGAAGATGGAACGTAAATAACTCAACCTTTACCTCGGTTTTCTTGCTCCAAGTCTCGGGTTTTAGCTCATGAGATTGAGAGGAAGTGATGAAGATTGTTGATTGTTGTTTGAAAAAAAGAAAAAAAAAAGAAAATGATGCCAAGGGAGGCCGATCGGAATTATCAAGGGGTGGGGTGGGGCCCACTCCTTCATTCTTGGCCACACATTCGGATTACGCAATCTGGATAATGTTGTGGATAATCTGGTTCAGTTCGTTTTTCGGTTAAACGTTTAATTCCGCTTAAAACGAGGCCTAAACGGTCGTTTTTCGGCTCAAAAATAAAATTTATATAAAACCGATTTAAAAACTTAAACCATGACATTTATTAACTTAAAACATCATAGTATTAATAATTGTGCATCTTTTTCGGCTTGATCGATCATCTCTTGCTCGGTTTGGTATTAAAGGTTTCGTTTAACGTACCGACGTACTATTAAATCGAAATCCTTTTTCTGTGCTTTAATCCACTTATCCCGAAGCTTTAATACTTCGTAACATCACTAAATATCATATATCTCGTCTATAATTGAACCCTCGATTCATTCGCGTTTCAATAACTATCGATCGATTGATCGCATATTCAATACGGTGAATTATATATTCACGTACAATCAGTACAATGAACCATGTATTCTCGTATGATTACTATGATAATTCATGTACCCGACATTAAATTTGACGTAACTACAGTCTACTGGTTAGGGTATACCTGGTTTCGTCGGAATTGTTACATTCTCCCCCTGTTAAGACATTTCGTCCTCGAAATTTTACACGCCCACTATCCCTTTTCGAGAGAAAGGTGGGGGGGTTTTTCCTTCAGAATTCACCCTCGCGTTACTAGGTATAATCTGGTCCTCGCTGTGAATTCCACTTAGTCTTGATCAATAAAGCTTGGTGTGTCCAAACTGTTTAGTTTTCCCGTCTACTATCTCTATGGAATTATTTATGATATCAAGTATGACTTCTATGAGTACTTCCATTACTAGTACTTTCGTTGCCTCACCGCTTAGGTACTTTTCAATCCGTATACATGGCAAAACATCATGTATAGTACTTAGCCCCTGGAGTACTTTAATCGATAAACTAAATGACCAATCATGGAGATAGTCTCATGAGGTCCAATATATTAAGGAGCTATTTTCGGTTTTGCCAAACCTCATATCACCTCTCGAAGGTGATGCCCTAAAAAAAATGCCTTGTCACCTCTTACCAGTGACAATGGTTTCCTTTGAAGGTTGGCATAAATCCTTTGCCAATCTCGCGCTGCTTTAAACTTATCTTAAATATTATAAATCCGATTGGTTGTTTCTCGAATCAATTCAAATCTTATGGCTTGATCGACACCCATTTTCAATTTAACAAATTGGTGATAACTACTTCACCCATAGAAAGCTTCAAGCTCTCGATGCTTCCTTCCCCTCCTTCCAATAATGGAAGTAGGATGACTATTTCGATCTGAGATCATTGAAAATGGTACTCAACGACGAGATACCATTTCCCCATCAGGAATTTGGGCGAGAATTCATTGTGGTAATCGTCATAGATTGGAATGAAATGCGAGGATTGGTTAATCGATCCGCGATTACCCAATTTACCTCATGCCTTTGATATATCATGGGAATTTGCTTCCCGAAATCCATTGTAATTTATTCCCACTATCATTGGCGAATGTTCTGTCGTTGTGGCATTCCCTAGGGTTTTCGGTATGCAGCCTTATCTCTTGCATAACTTAAATTTTCACCAACATACGTAGCCATATCTTTCTCCACACTCGGTTATTGATAAAATCCTTTCAGATATTCATATCATCAATAGTCTAATCCGATCCCGGATGTATGGAATATTTCGATCTATGCGCTTCGTCCATGATTAATTCCCGAAGGTCATGGAGGGTCGGGATCCAAACCCGATTTTTGAAATAGAGAATTTCGTCCTCGCGCTGTTCGAAATTCTTCTTATTGCCGTAAAGTCCCTCGTTTTCCATTTGTTCCTCTTTCAACCCCTCACGTTGAGCGACTCGAATCAAATCCGAAAGGTTCGACTGGACTATCATCCCCAGCGCTCGCACACGCAATGGTTTAACTCGATCTTTCCTACTCAAGGCATCGACTACGACGTTAGCCTTGCCGGGGTGATAACGGATGTCACAGTCATAGTCGCTTAACAACTCGACCCATCTTCGTCGCCTCATATTCAGTTCTTTCTGATCGAATATGTGTTGCAAACTTTTATGATCGGTGAAGATGGTGCACTTCGTATCGTAGAGACAATGTCTCCACATTTTAAGTGCGTAGATAACCGCTCCCAATTCTAAGTCGTGAGAAGTGTAATTTTACTCGTGTACTTTTAACTGTCGGGAAACATAGGCTATAACCTTAATATACTGCGTCAACACGCATCCTAACCCTTTACGCGATGCGTCATAATACGCGACAAAACTATCGTCTCCATCGGGGAGACTTAAAATCGGCGCTTGGCACAATTTTAATGGTTTCTATCTTATTTGGATCTTTGTGAAATCTTTGTTGCTTTACAACATGACCAAGGGATTATGCCTTCTTTATTCAAAATCACATTTTGAAAACTTTGCGTATAGCTCTTCTTGTTTTAACACTTCCACAATTTTCCTTAATCGTCGTTCGTGCTCTTCTTTACGTTGCGAATATATCAAAATATCATCAATGAATGCTATGACAAATTTGTCAAAGTAAGGTTTACAGACTCGATTCATGAGTTCAATGAATACTGCCTGCGCATTTGTTAACCCGAACGGCATAAATAAGAATTCATAATGGCCGTAGCGAGTCCGCAACGCTGTTGCTGCAACGTCCTCCTCTTGGATTTTTCATTTGGTGATAACTATATATAAGATCAATTTTCTAAAGATAAATCGCCCTTTGCAGTTGGTTAAACAGATCATTTACTTCGAAGAAGTGAATACCTATTCTTGATCGTCACTTTATTCAATTCTCCCTAATCAACACATATCCTAACACTTCCGTCCTTCATTTCCCAATTAAAACTGGTGCATCCCATGGTGACTAACTAGGTCGTATAAAAACTTATCCAACAATTCTTGTAACTGATTGGATAATTCTTGCATCTCGGACGGTGCAAGTCGGTAGGGTGCTTTAGCAACAGGGCCAGCTTGAGACATTAAATCGATTCTGCATTCGACCTGTCGGTTTGGCGGTAATCCAGGAAGTTCTTCTGGGAAAACTTGTGGAAATTCGCGTACCACCGGGGTATCTTCTATATGTTTTCTTTTAAATCGTACACTTTTCTCTGTATCTAATCGCTTCATCGTCCGAAAGAGAGCTTCCAATCATCTTCTTCTCATATTTGATTTCAGCTTCATGTTGAGTTAGCCAATCCATGTTAACTATTACGTTAAAACTCCTTAACTTTACTGGTCGTAGGTCAATAAGGAAAGGTTAATCGTTCAGAATAATAGGACAATTCTGAACCATTTAGCTAACCATTAGGGATTTACCCTTAGCGACTCTACAGTATCGGGGTCTATAGTTTCACTAATCGGTATCTTTCCAAATGATAGGAGGTTAACAGGAACTAGCTTCTATCGGCAACCGCAAAAATATCACTGAAGCCTATTGATTTAAAACTACAACATACTTAATACCACCTTTGAATCATGACGTACTTTATTCGAATTCTCGGCTCCTTGCTTGATCAAAGGTTGATGCTTGTCCTGAGGTTCGTCTTCCAATGACACCTTGGTTCAACTTTGGGCAATTTCTCTTGAAACGTTCTGTACTGCCACATTCATAGCAAGTACAACTGTTTGGCATAATTTAGTCTCTTTGAATGGATTGTTATTGAAGTTGTTGGTTTCGGAGTGGTTGTACACGAATGGGTTGGGGTTGCCGGTTCACACGGCTTCAATTGGTTCTACAATTGGGGCATTACGTCCATCTTTACCACACCTGTGGTCTACTATTACTCGACATTCTTCTTCCCACTTATTCAAAGTCTATCTTGCACCATGCCTTTATCACTTCTCTTCTTTAACACTCGACGTCTCACCCAACGTCCTTCCAGTCCACTTCCCATAGAGTAAAATATATCAATGCTGGCTTGCGACACAACCCTTTCAAAGGTTGTATATTTTACAGGATTGACTATACTCTTTATCGATGGAGTTAGTCCCCAATATTGCTCTCACTTCGCTTAGTTTCAGGAGTAATTAGCCATGTTACCAAACATGACAATTCCTTCAAACGATTAGCGTTTTCTAAGTGATCTGCATACAACATTTCTATCTTCCATAGTTCAGTTT
Organism: Bidens hawaiensis; assembly: GCF_021521415.1. Classification (NCBI taxonomy): domain Eukaryota; kingdom Viridiplantae; phylum Streptophyta; class Magnoliopsida; order Asterales; family Asteraceae; genus Bidens; species Bidens hawaiensis. The sequence goes on along the minus strand of NW_027491189.1, from coordinate 1,485,762 downwards.
CCAATCTCTGAACTTAATTACTCGAATAAAAGTGCTCTAGCACAAGAATTTTAAATTCCGACCACATCATCTGAGCAAAAATTTTCTATCTATTATTTTGTACCATCGTGTTCCATCACGATACAACATAATCTACCAACATATCTGTAGCATACTTCACTACACAATGTTCTAGACTCTTACCAATATCCTTAACCATTTCGATCTTTTCTATCCACTCGCTAATCTATTCCTCCCTTTACCATCAGCAAACTATTAATAATCCCCTTAACACAACCGATAAACATATCCTTCATACCGGATCTAATTCATTACGACTACAATTCATGTTTAGTATATAACTAATACTTGTAGTCATAATAGCATTCGGTTGGACATTATCACTCTTAGTAATACCACTAAGAATTGAAATATTCATAATCATGTGATTGCTCGCTCTATAATTCTGCGATCACATTTGCATCAACACTAGCAGTGATCTGTGATACTACATTCGGTATCATCATCTGCTATCTTTGAGCAATCAACTGAATCATATCAATCTCTATCATTGGAGTTACTCTTTTTATGTCATTCTGCCGTACTCATCCCGTACGCAGTAATCAATACTAATCTCACCGTATAACTCGTTACCAGTTCAATCATAACAGCAGGTACACATACACACCAAATATTATCATACATATTACACATACCAGTATCTAGTATATATGTCCCACAAGTATAATAACATATGGACTTAACCTGACGTCGGTTAACTTTTAAATACGCTTCATAACCCTTGTCACCAACTGACATAGAGATCTTCTCAACAAAGATCAATGTTTAATATGCTTGATTTCAATATCCGTCTGCATGTCAGCATAACCGATACATGCTCACCGTGAGCACCAAACGATTACATACCACGGAGTTATAATATCCGTGTTTATTCGTATATCCGGCATACACAGTATACCTCCTACGAACGAACAACCAACTATGCTATAATGATTCCAACACTTCTTTGTGTATAGGTAATCATTCTATTCGAGCATACATGGGTGTAAACATCTAACGGATGTAAGGATAACATAGGGAGTTGCTAGGTTCAAGGTAATTGCGCAACATGGGTTGCCTTCAAATATTATTAATTACTATTATGGGAAACTCTACACTTGCTCAGTCAATGTCCTCAGGCGTTCTAGGTTTGCTAAACTCGGTAATTCTCGATCTGAAGTTGGTCTGTCTCATATGTTTGTGAGTGAGCAATACATATATATATATATTTCAATATATTATTTTATTTTATTTTATTTATTTACTCCTTTACCTTAATGGAATAAGAATGGGTTCAGGTACAGGTCCATCCGTACGTGAGGGTCGGCGGTGCGGGTGAACACAGGGGGTTGTTAGGATATACGGTACCGGTGTTGGTAGGGTAAGGGATCTACTAATTTTTGGTTGGGAATGACGGTTACTCAATATTTCTGATTAATGTCAAACGGGAGATTTAACTTGGTACTATCATAACTATGGCCCGATAAGTCGGACTTATCATCAACCGATGCTCTAGAAATTTCAGCATCCTCGGTACTTTTATTATTTCATCCCCCGGTTCCTTATCCGGGTCCTATTTCTCAATACTTGTACCCACAAGATACGCACATATATATATACACCTTAGCACGTATAAATAATATTATATACTTTACACATATGTTGCCATTTTTACCTATTAATGTACCCAGTGACTTCCCCTGAATTCCCTCGTGCAGACAAGTCTGTTATTATATTCCGGACCATAATAACTCACTTGTTCGACCGAGTTCATCCCGATACTCGTCACTATCTATTATTAGTTGATATTCAGATCCCATAATACTTGAGCTACTGGTTATATTTTAGGTATCTTTTAAAGACATCCTAATTCTTTATAACCAATGGCTCTGATACCAAGTTCTGTAACACCCCGTAACCGCAGCGGAAACGTAAACGGGATGCAACAGACACCTCTGATATCAACCACATTGTTTATAAAGAAAACTGAATACATTAATATGCTTCAAATTACATTATCTTGTATTTCATTACCGTCTAGGTGATACACACATCATACAATACGATACACAATTCTATTTGTTATAATGTATCCTAATATCCTGCACGCAAATCTTACACACATCAAGCACTTAGCACGTAAGCAATCACTTCATCTTAGTTGTACCTGAAAAGCATGTGAGAAAACGGGTCAACTACGAATAGTTGGTGAGTTTCACAATTTGAGTAAACCATGATAAATCCATATCATAATATAATATTATCTGGGGACACTGTTAACCCAGTACTGTACCCACTCCGGGGACAAAGTTAACCCGGAAACACTTCCAAAGACATCTGGGGACACTGTTAACCCAGAACACTTCCAATGACATCTGGGGACACTGTTAACCCAGAACACTGTTGCGGGACCTTACAATATTAACAACTCAGACAATTACCATCTTAGTACATTTCCGTATGATTCCCGTACAATAAACAATATATATAAATCCACGCAAATCCATGCGTTCAGTAAAATCCACGCAAATCCATGCGTTCAGTATGTACTTAAATATTTCAGTAGTAACATGCTTCCGCCCCGGGAAAACAATTAAAACAATTCAGTAAAAAGGGGCTCGTGAAACTCACCTTAGCACATGCAAGCAGGTAACAACAATCAATATCAGTTAACCCGTCCAATCTGTAATATGATCCCTACGATCATTACTATACACTCATTATTAATATAACTTTAATCGTATCAACCGGTACATCTGGGGACACTGTTAACCCAGTCCTGTACTCATTCCGGGGGCAATGTTAACCCATAAACACTTTTCCGGACTCAGATTGTGATATCGTTTAGAGTTCCATGGTCAAAATTGCTATTAGTCGTTTTTCTCGTTTTGCGTGCCTAGCACGATTATCCGTTTTTATGTTTCAAAAATGAGTTTGGTCACACACGACCCGAAAATAGTGGTTGTCTGATAATTTAATTTAAAATGTGAAATTATAGCTCGGTTTAAACGTCCCGATTGGCCGCGGGACCTGTTTCCGTCTTTGGCGTACCGGAAACTGTTAAAATAGGTTAAAATTACTCAAATCATCCGAATTATTTTCGGATGATTTATTTTTACTTGTTTAACTCATTTATATGAAAATAGTTCATTTTTAGGGTTTTTATACACCAGTCAGCTCGCTTAAGCGAACTTCACCGGTTTACGCGTTTTAACTTTAAAAGTTTGATAATTAGCACGATTAATTATCCGTTTACTCTCGGATCTTAAAATTTTGCACAAATCACTTTTTAACAGTGGGGAATTTTATAAAAATATTTTCAGAATTAAGTCTTATATTTAAAATTTATTTATCTATTTTTAAACACCATTTAAACACTAAATATGTCGTAAATACCAAACAATCTTAGAAAAACCCCAAACTTTTCCTGGATGTCCCCTACCATCCACATAGTCCCCTGTAATTTTTCCAGAACCAAAATCTTCTTTTACATGCCCTTTTTACCAAAACCGAGCTAGAAATCCCTAGAACTCGTTTAACCGAAAAGCCTACTTAGACTTCTCCAACGGATCTAAAATTTTGTGTGTGACTTATACATGATATGAAAAGCTTATCTGCAATTTTCCAGAATTTTTCATGATATTTAACTATTTTTCACCATTTTTGGCCAAAACCGAGCATTAAATTCACCAAATATTCATCCTTTATCCAAAAATTACCAAAACTTCAAAGAACTCTTATTTTCATGTGTAGAACATCCCTGAAAGATTTCATGACCTAACTCTAAACGACCAACAATCTGTCCAAAAACACATACACCGACATAAACCGAATATACCTTTCGTTTTCCGCCACTACAAGCTACAACTCGTCTTTCCGCCTTATCTACCACTAAATACAGAGCCTACAAACAACATACCACAATACCAAGCAAGTTACACTCACGATCAAGCCTCTTACACTATAGTTTTGGTTATTGTTTCAAAACTAAAGTTTAAACCGTAAAAATTCGTTTTCGGTTCGTTTAACTCCTTTCTTGGACCAAGATCCCTTGTATAACCCGTATACATCACTTGATCATGCAAGTATCGGTTTTCATCTTTGAAACCTCATTTTCGTGCAAATAAACTCAAGAAACGAAGATGGAACGTAAATAACTCAACCTTTACCTCGGTTTTCTTGCTCCAAGTCTCGGGTTTTAGCTCATGAGATTGAGAGGAAGTGATGAAGATTGTTGATTGTTGTTTGAAAAAAAGAAAAAAAAAGAAAATGATGCCAAGGGAGGCCGATCGGAATTATCAAGGGGTGGGGTGGGGCCCACTCCTTCATTCTTGGCCACACATTCGGATTACGCAATCTGGATAATGTTGTGGATAATCTGGTTCAGTTCGTTTTTCGGTTAAACGTTTAATTCCGCTTAAAACGAGGCCTACACGGTCGTTTTTCGGCTTAAAAATAAAATTTATATAAAACCGATTTAAAAACTTAAACCATGACATTTATTAACTTAAAACATCATAGTATTAATAATTGTGCATCTTTTTCGGCTTGATCGATCATCTCTTGCTCGGTTTGGTATTAAAGGTTTCGTTTAACGTACCGACGTACTATTAAATCGAAATCCTTTTTCTGTGCTTTAATCCACTTATCCCGAAGCTTTAATACTTCGTAACATCACTAAATATCATATATCTCGTCTATAATTGAACCCTCGATTCATTCGGGTTTCAATAACTATCGATCGATTGATCGCATATTCAATACGGTGAATTATATATTCACGTACAATCAGTACAATGAACCATGTATTCTCGTATGATTACTATGGTAATTCATGTACCCGACATTAAATATGACGTAACTACAGTCTACCGGTTAGGGTATACCTGGTTTCGTCGGAATCGTTACATGTCTGAACCTGGCCTCAAATGCTAACTGTTCCTTCTCACGGCTTGCTAGCATAGCATTCGTGGATTCAAGTAGAGACGTCAACCAGTTCACCACTACATCTCTCTACACCGCCTCATGCTCAAGTTGGGCAATCCGTTGCTTAAACGAGCCTTTTACCCAACTCACACCCCAATATTTACCTGTTGTCAATCCGTACCCAATCCCTATTAAAAACCCACCTTTCTCTTTGCCAAGCACTAAGGTGACGGCATCTGTGCAAGGTTGAAGTGTCAGGGCTCCGGAGGCGATCTGCTCCTCATGCTCAACCTGCAAGAAAACAAATATTCTAATACACTTGTAACACGCTTATGTATCCACATAAAGTGTTGAGACAAGTTATACAGACTCAAGTTTTTTTGACACCAATATAAGGCAATGAATTGACTTTAACATGATTTAAAAAGTTTAATACTAAAACATACTAATTTGGTTGCCACGCCTTCGACAACAGCCTTCTTGTATGCACCATCTTTGTCCTCCCTTCCTTTCATCCATATTAATGCACGGCCGGGGATCTCATCCGGTCCAATTTCCTTCTTTTTGACCTTGTAAAATATTCAAGAGAAAGCAGCTGACGGTCATGCGTTAGACACATAACCAACAAATCATTGAACTAGAGAGAAAGCAGCTGACAGTGATTACCAGTTTCTCTCGAAGGTAGGTATAACCCCCTCGTCCCATGTGATGATCAAAAACATTCTTTGCTCGAGCTCCCTTTGATGAAGCCGATTTTTTCTTCAACCACACATTATAATCATTTCATTATATTTAAACAAAAAACATAAACCATATATAGTCGATCAATCTACGTTTGCAGAGTAGAGGATTTATACCTCAAACTTCTCTGATTGTGTGTACTTAACGAAGCGATCCCAGTCTTCTTGCCTGATCATCGTCCTGTGTCCCTTGGGTATCGCCTTCAACTTCAGAGGTTTACCGATGTTCGGCATAATGTATTTGGCATACATTTTTCTTTTGAAATCCCGAAGAAGGTGTCCGCGCCGATTCATCACAGAAGGCCTGCGACAAGCCTCAATCTCAAAATATTTTTGCATAATATAATACAGTAAAGGTAAATTACATCTCAAAATATAAAATGCACAAATAGAAATAAAGAATAACCGTTATCTGTTCCCACAGTTTATCTCTAAGCTCCTTTGTGTCCTACCTCCAACTTAAATGTCTCAAGCCAACTATTTCCCTTACAACATCCCCTAAAAAACTTGCAAACTTTGATCTGTTTTGGCCAATGAACCTACCCAGATTATCAAACTCCACTGCCAGTTTGACACCACCAGAGTTTGCATATTGGGTACGCAGCTTAGGTAACCTTGTCAACCCCCTCGTAGGTTTTTTCGTAGTAGCAAAACTGTTGAGGGGTTCGATAGCCTCCAAACTGTTGAGGGGTTCGATAACCATCGTCCCTATATCATCTTCTGGTTGACCGTCGTAGTCGTTGGATTCCTCGCTGGAGTAGCCTTCAGTTTCGTCTGATTGAGCGTCGTCATCGTAGTTGGGTTCCTCATCGGAGTAGTGTTCTTCTTCGATTCTTTCATCTATAAGCTTCATCTTCGATTGTTTTTTTAATAATTTGGCTGATTTGTGGAGTGGAAATTTTTTAATAATTTGGAGTGTAACTTGATTTTTGGAGTGTTAAATATAATTTGGAGTTTTTTAATATTTGGAGCCAATATTTTGGAGATTTTTTAGTTTTGCCTCCCTTTTAATTAATTATTGGCATAGTTTTTACGACAGAGAACCTGTGGCTGAAAATAGACACTTTGCCAGAAGATGGTTGGATAAGCGTGTATATTGCGTATTAGGATATTTATATATGTTTATGTACATTAGCGCGTGACAAGCGTAATAGTATTTTTTAACAAAGTGTTTTTTGTTTTATTTTCATATTTAACCATAATTACCATTCATTAAAAGTTTTCATACAAAAGGCACCATTACAATACATTCCATGAAACAAAAATAAGAGTGAATAACAAATTAGATGATACAAAAAACTATAAAATTAAAGCATTTAAAAGCTAATTAACCAACCAACATTCAACACAATAAACTAAAAAGTGTAACAATACAACCATACAAATATTACCCAAAGTGACCAAATCACAAATGTTCCAAAAATCACCAAACACATCACCAAATATTTCCAAAATGTTCCAAACATCACCAAATCACTAATCAACTTTTGAAACTAACAAAGTAGCTTCATTGAAGTCATATTCAAATATGCACTTATCACCAATCTGTATTTCGTTTTCCACCTTGAAATTTTTCCATTTTGGTAACCGATATCTGAAGTTCAGGTCCGACTGTTCACCATGAAGTCTCATTTTCTTTTTACGACCTTCGGGATTGACCAAAGTGATTGGCATTCCATCATAGGCATGAATCTTGGTGGCAATGTGACTCGGAAGACGCTGTGAAAAGCAAATTTCAAATATACTTGTAAATAAAAAAGAAATTTAAAAATTCAATTTACCAATTTCTTGGGTACGTTCATGTGGAAGACGATTTTAGAGTCATCATTTTGCTCATCAAGATGAATTGGGTTTTCGGAGGAACTACCTTGATTGCTTGATTGATAGTTGAGAAACAGCTGATTTGGACCAGGAAGGATAAATTCTATGCCATCTTCATGAAAGACATTAATATGAAATGTCTTATCTTATATGATTTCAAACACAACAAACGAGCCACCTTTCAAGTTGGTTTGTTTAAAAACCTCATTCCATCCCTCCTCTAGCCTACAACCCATTCCATCCCTAAGACATGAAACTTTAAACATATATCTATCTGGAGCAATAAGCTTGAAAAGCGAATTCATGTAATTGTCACCAAATTCTTGAATCACGTACCACTCAGGGAAATCCTATTAAACATGTTAATTAAAGGACATTTTAATTTGGAAACAATCATTAAACACATAAATTAAAACTTACCAAGTAATGGACGTGTCAGTTTCTGACTGGAATACAAATCATAGTACCGGATTGATCATTTACGTTTCTTTTGAAAGTAAACATATTCAACATAGATCTTAGTTTAATCTCAAAAACAACATATGTTCCAGCTTCTATACAACATTCTATGATTAATTCAGTCCAACCGGTTCCAAAATAAAAGTCATCAAGTACTTTGATTATAACAACAGAAAATGTGACAATCGTCAATTTCAGGTTAACTCCGTTAACTCAACTCCGTCAATTCAAATTTTAGATCACTGAACCTATAACGCACACCTCATTACATTTAAACTAGGGTTTAAATGACGCTTGACACTTACTACATGTGTAGTCTTTCGGGAATTGCACCGAAACGCAAACGAGTTGACGCAAACAATTGGTGAATAAACGAAAAACGTCAAAACAATAATTATGGGATAATTATGTGTTAGACTTATGTGTTATGTGATAACATTGTTATAAACGTTAATTCAAGGTGCAAGAATTAGTTAATTAAGCTAGTAAAGTAACATTTGAAAGTTAAGGGACCAAAGTGTATTATATTATTATTATTAATATAAACCTAAAACCCTAACCCTCCTCTTCCTTTCTCTCCCAAACCGACGGCAGCCCCTCTCCCACTTCTCCCTTGCGATCGGCCCTCATACACACACATACAATCAAGATTGTTCAAGTTTGATTGAAGATTAAGGTGCTAGGAAGGTATAAACAACTATCCTATGCATCCTCTATGCTTAATTTCGATTTTAATGGGTTAATTATAAACCCTAGGTCCGATTTTTATACGTAATTATGTTCATGTGTCTTGTTTTGATTGAAAGATGTATTGATGGTTGAATTGATAGCTAGTATTGGTGTTATTGCATGTTAATAATTTGTTTCTTGATTTTGAGTTCAAGTAAAACCCTAATCATGGATGTAATGTGTAATTGATATGCATGGATAGTGATTACGGTGTTTAGAGTGTTATATGAACGGATTATGGTCTATAGATGGTTAATATGTTGAGTTTTGTTGCAAACAGTTTCTGGACAGATTGTGTTGTTGATGTTCAATTGACTGTATCTGGGTGTAAATTTAAATATTGGTTGAGATTATTGATACTACAGTAAACTAGGTTGAGTCTAGTTTCTAAAGATTATAAATTTACAATTTTTGGACGTGAAAAAGTTAACCTTTATGATTTTACAAAAACGTTGTGCAAAGCTGAGTTGTTAGACCTGCTGTTAGGTTGTTTTGTAAATGTTATATCTCATGAACTACGAGACCAATTGGGTTGGTTCCACTTCTAGAAGTTGAATTGTTGAGTTAGGAACCTAACCCAAGTGGTCTTGCATTTTTGGGATTTTTCATTTATCGGGAATTTCAAATAAAATTCTGTTGCGCATGAATTTGACTGTTATGAGCTTGCTGTAGTGTTTTGATCATTATGAGAAATCTATGTGGAATAAAAATAAAATAAAATATGTTCTGGAAACCTAACACATGCATGCTTTAGTGATGATTTTTGGTAAATTAATTGAGATGCTATGATCGGTGGAATAGTACAATCTTTCAAGTAGAATTTCTGTCTCGGTGAAACTAGCTGCTGAATTTTGTGAAAATGCATGAAACATGATAATTGCTAGTTAATTGTTATGTTTTGACCAATTTGCCCCTGCGGGGAATACTTGCTAAATAGTTGTCGTGTTTTGACCAAATTGCCCTTGCGGGGAATAATTGCTAGTTAATTGTTATGTGTGACCAAATTACCCTTACGGGGAGTAATTGCTAGTGATGTACATTATTAATACATGACACGTAAATAATTGCTCACACACGTATCGTATCACAAATGTACTCGTTAAGTCACACACGATTCACAAACAAACACGAAACGTATCTTGTGATTAGGAATTATGTGCCGGGTCTAGAGACTCGATATTAGTTCCGATACTTAGAAAATCTCCTTGTTGTTTTAGAACGCCAGAGAGAGTTTTCTGTGACGCGCATCACTTGGTGATTTATTTTGGGAATTCTTCGCAAACAGTGAGTTTCACTTATCCCTTTAAACTGTTTTAAACACTTTTCACTTGGGGGAGATAACATACTCTGAAAACGCATTTAAGATTTTGTTAGTAAATTATATATCACTTGTAAAGGCTAAGTGGCAAACGAAACAATTGAAGTCCTACACATCGAACCGGTTAATATTTGGATAATAGGGAGTCACTGTTGAGTAGTACTACTGGGTTTGACAAACCCCACCCAACGCTAAACTCGACTGGAGGTCGAGCGGGTGTAATTTTGGCTAACACGTACCATGGTCTGAATGACCTGGTGACAAGGCACTTGATAAACAGTCAGCTTCGGTGTCGAACACTTAGTAATACTTGTTGTATAGGCTAGCTACCTATCGATATATAATTGATTTAACACTATCTGGTAACGCAAAACGCTGAACGCAACACGCTGAACGCCAAACGCTAAACGCAAAACGCTAAACGCTTTATTTTATATAAACTTGTGAACTCACCAACCTTGTGTTGACACTTTTAGTGTGTTATTCTCAGGTAGCCGAGGCGGGCGCGCGGTATAGGATCATGCATGGTTTTGAACATTCTGATATGCAAACATGTTTTTAACTATTATTACTTGGGTTTTAAGTCGTCCTGCGTGACGCAACTTTTGTCTTTTGGTTTTTACGCTTCCGCACTTATTTTCATTTAAACGTTTTTATGGTTTGATTATAACTAATGATTCCAATCCTGTTAGTTCACACCCTCTGATGGTAAAACTCCGTTAGTGGATTTTGAGGGTGTGACAGATTGGTATCAGAGCCATTGGTTATAGCGAACTAGAAGCAGCATGCATACTAGACTATAACCGCGACGACCCATTAGTTATAATGATACGCACTGCATAGATTTGTGTAGTCTTTGTTATCTTATCTCTTTACCCCTTTCACTCATACGCGCGCATACACGGCTTACCTGAAGGAATGTCGACTCCGCCATCATCATCATCATCCGATCCGATGACTCATGCTCACGGGAAAGAACCGCAGATACCTACCGCATCGCCACCCCGAGTAGTTCCGGAACTCGAAGCTCCCGCACCGAAGAGGTATCGCTTATCCGGAGGCATGTACGAAAACGAAGTTAGCTGGGATTGGTACCCTAATATGATCAGACGTATGGTCTATCGCGAACAAGTTCCCCTGCTACCCCACCCGAACCATCCTGCTTATCCCAACACCCTACCACCCATAACCGAACCTGTAGAGCGTGTGCTCGCAGCTGTCATTTCTTGTTTGGAGCGTGATGTGGGTTACATGCGCTATACGAGAGCGAACGTTTCCGGACTGTTAAAAGATGGAACCGAAACTAAAGAGGAAATTTCCCGCATGATAGTGGCAATGAAGGAAATGCAAGAGGATAGTGATCAACAGATGAAGATTATGAGAAAGATGCAAGCCGAGATGATAGACTTGCAAGAGCAACTCCAAGTAGCAAGGACCCGAACCGAGATAGCTTTAGAGCGCTGCGATGTCTTACAAATGCAAATTGCTCAGAACGCAGCCGAACCCGAGGCAGAGCCTGAGGCAGAACCTGAGGCAGAGCATGAGGCAGAGCCTGAAGAAGAACCGGAGGAAGAACCGGCTGAGGAGGAGGCACACTCAGAGGTGTCCTCAGACGATGACATCTAGACACGGTCGCGGTAATATCAACTTGACTGCAGCAGAACTCCAAACTCTGCTGAATGACCACGCGGCGGCCGCTCTGGCCGCACATGTACAGAACCAAGCTGGAGGTCCAATTGGAACGTGTACCTTCAAGAATTACCTTGACTGCAAGCCCAGTTCGTTTAAGGGCACTGAGGGAGCTATAGACTTTCTGCGTTGGGCTGAGAAGGCCGAATCGGCATTTGAGATGTGTAATTGTCCCCCTGCCAGTAGAGTCAAATTTGCTGCTGGAACACTTAAAGATTCTGCCCTCACTTGGTGGAATTCAAACGTGCAGATCCTTGGATTGGAACTGGCTAACGCTATGAACTGGGAGGAGTTCAAGAACATGATGCGAGAAGAGTACTGTCCGAGAGAGGAGATTGCAAAGTTGGAGTCAGAGTTTTGGTCATTGAAGATGGTGGGTTCGGAAATCGAAGCCTACACTACCCGTTCTCACGAGTTAGCTGTGATGTGTCCACGGATGGTAGACCCGCCGAGTAAGAGGACTGAAATGTATATTGATGGGTTGGCACCGCAAATTCAGGGCATGGTGATGTCTTCCAGACCAACCACGATTCAACAAGCGATTCGGTTAGCTCACAAACTGACGGATCAAGCAGTGACCCAAGGTGCGGTACAACCTAGGGGTTCAACCACTAAAGCTCGTGACAACCCGAACACTGACAACAACAGCAACAACAACCCGAGCAGCGGAAAGAGAAAGTTTGACAATACCGGATCCTCATCCTCGAACCCCCCACAACAACAACCCTACCGTAAGCCCGAACTCACTCGGGGCTTCAACAATCAGGGTCACAATAACAATAACAACGGTGGCGGGCAGGGTTCGAGCGGATATGCGGGGAAATATCCGAAGTGCAACAGGTGTAATTATCATCATGCTGGCCCGTGTGACCGCGTCAAGTGTCTGAGATGCGAAAACATGGGTCCTCAGGCAAAGGAATGTAGAGGAGACCTTGCGGCAAAGGGTGCTCCTAAACCACCTATGACGACGAAGGGATGTTTCGAATGTGGGCAGGAAGGTCATTTCAGGAAAGATTGTCCCAAGCTGAAACAGAACGACAACAATGGAGGTAATGGAAGTGGCAGTGGTGGTGGAAACAATGGTAAAGGAAGAGCTTTTGTTATTGGGTCGGGTCAAGCCCGCAACGATCCGTACGTGGTGACTGGTAAGTTCCCTGTGAACGATTGTTTTGCTTCTGTATTGTTTGACACTGGAGCTGATAGGAGTTTTGTATCGAAAGCCTTTAGTCAACTCTTAGACCTAACTCCAACCCCGTTAGATGCTAAGTTTCCTGTTGAATTAGCTGACGGTAAGACTATAGAAACGACTCATGTACTTGCGGGATGTAAGTTAAAACTGGCAAGTCATGTCTTTGATATCGACCTTATTCCTTTTACGCTTAGTAGTTTCGATGTCGTGGTCGACATGGACTGGTTATCCGAGAACCGAGCGGAGATTATATGTCACGACAAGATAGTCCACATTACTACCCCTTCCGGCGAGATCATTTCGATCCGGGGCGAGAGAAGCGGCATGACCACCAGCGTCATTACCCTCAAGAAGGCGCAGAAGTATCTACGAAAGGGTCATCCGGCAATTTTGGCGCAGATTGTTGAGAAACCCGCGGAGGAAAAGCGAATTGAAGAGATACCGATTGTGCGAGATTTTCCGGAAGTTTTCCCGGAGGATTTGCCAGGACTCCCTCCTATACGACAAGTCGAATTCCAAATCGAGTTGACACCCGGTGCAGCACCCATAGCACGAGCCCCGTATCGGCTCGCACCGGCGGAGCTTCAGGAACTATCCACTCAGTTGCAAGCTTCAGGAACTGTCCACTCAGTTGCAAGATTTATTGGATAAAGGTTTTATCCGACCTAACTCATCGCCATGGGGAGCCCCTGTCTTATTTGTCAGAAAGAAGGACGGGACTTTCCGCATGTGCATCGACTACCGGGAGTTGAACAAGGTGACGGTCAAGAACCGTTATCCTTTACCCCGAATTGATGATTTGTTTGACCAGCTTCAAGGATCGAGTTATTACTCGAAGATCGATCTGCGATCTGGTTACCATCAACTAAGAGTGCGCGAAGAAGATATTTCAAAGACGGCTTTCAGAACACGGTATGGTCACTACGAGTTTTCGGTTATGCCTTTTGGACTAACCAACGCACCAGCCATATTTATGGATCTCATGAATCGAGTATGCAAGGCGTATCTCGACAAGTTTGTGATTGTGTTTATTGACGATATCCTGGTCTACTCCAAGGACAAGGCTGACCATGAGGAACACTTAAGGGTAATTCTGGAATTATTGAAGAAGGAACAACTGTACGCAAAACTCTCGAAATGCGAATTTTGGCTTCGCGAGGTTCACTTTTTAGGACATGTGATCAACGAGAATGGTATCCATGTCGATCCCGGTAAGGTAGAGGCCTTCAAAAACTGGGAAGCACCTAAGACTCCGACTGAGGTGCGGCAATTCCTAGGACTGGCTGGCTACTACCGGCGTTTCATTGAGGGATTTTCAAAGATTGCTCAACCCCTCACCGCTTTGACTCACAAGGGTACTAAGTACAATTGGGGAGACGCGCAAGAATCCACTTTTCAACTATTGAAAACCAAACTCTGTAGCGCCCCTATTCTAGCCCTACCCGAGGGAACAGAAAATTTCGAGGTACATTGTGACGCATCGATACAAGGTCTCGGTTGTGTGCTGATGCAACTCGAGAAGGTTATAACCTATGCCTCTCGACAACTACGGGTTCACCAGAAGAACTACACGACCCATGATTTGGAACTCGGAGCTGTGGTGTTTGCCCTTAAGATATGGAGGCATTACTTGTACGGTACCAAGTTTACCATTTACACCGACCACAAGAGTCTCCAACATATCTACGATCAGAAGGAGCTGAACATGCGACAGCGTCGTTGGGTCGAGCTGCTTAAGGATTATGATTGTGCCATCAAGTACCACCTTGGCAAGGCCAATGTAGTGGCCGACGCCCTCAGCAGAAAAGAAACAGATAAACCCAGACGAGTGCGAGCATTGCAACTCACGATTCATACCAACTTACCCGATCAGATTCGCGAGGCGCAACTCGAAGCTTTTAAAGATGATAATCTTCCATCGGAACTCATGCGGGGCATGAACAAGCAACTTGAAACCAAATCGGACGGGGTCCGATATTTTGAGAACCGGATTTGGGTTCCACGGTACGGAGAGTTGAGAACTCTGGTGATGGACGAAGCACACAAGTCCCGATATTCTATCCACCCTGGCTCAGATAAAATGTACCATGACTTAAATGCACTTTACTGGTGGCCGAACATGAAAGCCGACATTGCCACCTACGTGAGCAATTGCTTGACTTGTGCCAGAGTCAAAATAGAATACCAGAAACCATTTGGCCTGCTACAGAAACCGGAACTTCCAATGTGGAAATGGGAACACATTTCAATGGATTTTATCACGGGATTACCTAAAACACCGACGGGATACGATACCATCTGGGTGATCGTTGACCGGTTGACTAAGTCGGCACACTTTTTAGCGATTAAGGAATCGGACAAAATGGAAAGACTGACTCGCGTCTACATGAAGGAAGTAGTGTCTAGACACGGAGTGCCTGTCTCAATTATTTCTGATCGAGATTCCCGTTTCACTTCGCACTTTTGGAAGTCGCTACAGAGTGCCCTAGGCACACGCCTTGATATGAGCACAGCATACCATCTTCAGACGGATGGGCAGAGTGAACGAACTATTCAAACCTTAGAGGACATGTTGCGTGCATGTGTGTTGGATTTCGGAAAAAGTTGGGAACCTCACTTACCTTTGGTAGAGTTTTCGTATAATAACAGCTACCACGCAAATATTAAAGCAGCGCCGTTTGAAGCACTGTACGGACGGAAGTGTCGATCACCTCTCTGCTGGGCAGAGGTGGGTGACAGCCAAATCACTGGTCCAGAACTGGTACTCGAAACTTCGGAAAAAATTGTTCAAATCCGAAATCGCATGGCAGCAGCACGAGATCGCCAAAAGAGTTACGCCAACAAGCGCCGAAAACCTCTCGAATTTCAAGTGAATGACCAAGTGTTACTCAAAGTCTCACCTTGGAAAGGTGTGGTTCGCTTTTGGAAGCGAAACAAACTCAACCCACGATACGTTGGCCCTTATCGAATAACTGAGCGCATTGGTCCGGTGGCGTACCGACTGGACCTACCAACGGAACTCAGTGGCGTACGCAATGTATTCCACGTATCCAATTTGAAGAAATGCCTATCTGATGAAACCCAAGTAGTCCCTTTGGATGAACTGCAAGTTGATGAACAATTACGCTTCATTGAAGAACCAGTCGAAGTTTTGGATTGGGAAACCAAAACGCTCAAGCACAGCAAAATTCCAATCGTTAAGGTTCGTTGGAACTCGAGACGTGGACAGGAGTTCACGTGGGAACGCGAGGATCAAATGATGAAAAAGTATCCTCACCTTTTTTAAGGGCTGACCAAACATAGAAAACCGCGAAACCCGACAAACCGTCAGAAATCACCGGAGGTATGAATTAAATTTTGGGACGAAATTTCTTTCTACTAGGGGATGATATGACAAACTGAAAATTTTTCTTACTTTTTCAGACACTCATCACGACTTGACTCAAATTTTCGGGACGAAAATTCTCTAACATGGGAATGATGTGACAATCGTCAATTTCAGGTTAACTCCGTTAACTCAACTCCGTCAATTCAAACTTTAGATCACTGAACCTATAACGCACACCTCATTACATTTAAACTAGGGTTTAAATGACACTTGACACTTACTACATGTGTAGTCTTTCGGGAATTGCACCGAAACGCAAACCAGTTGACGCAAACAATTGGTGAATAAACGAAAAATGTCAAAACAATAATTATGGGATAATTATGTGTTAGACTTATGTGTTATGTGATAACATTGTTATAAACGTTAATTCAAGGTGCAAGAATTAGTTAATTAAGCTAGTAAAGTAACATTTGAAAGTTAAGGGACCAAAGTGTATTATATTATTATTATTAATATAAACCTATAACCCTAACTCTCCTCTTCCTTTCTCTCCCAAACCGACGGCAGCCCCTCTCCCACTTCTCCCTTGCGATCGGCCCTCATACACACACATACAATCAAGATTGTTCAAGTTTGATTGAAGATTAAGGTGCTAGGAAGGTATAAACAACTATCCTATGCATCCTCTATGCTTAATTTTGGTTTTAATGGGTTAATTATAAACCCTAGGTCCGATTTTTATACGTAATTATGTTCATGTGTCTTGTTTTGATTGAAAGATGTATTGATGGTTGAATTGATAGCTAGTATTGGTGTTATTGCATGTTAATCATTTGTTTCTTGATTTTGAGTTCAAGTAAAACCCTAATCATGGATGTAATGTGTAATTGATATGCATGGATAGTGATTACGGTGTTTAGAGTGTTATATGAACGGATTATGGTCTATAGATGGTTAATATGTTGAGTTTTGTTGCAAACAGTTTCTGGACAGATTGTGTTGTTGATGTTCAATTGACTGTATCTGGGTGTAAATTTAAAAATTGGTTGAGATTATTGATACTACAGTAAACTAGGTTGAGTCTAGTTTCTAAAGATTATAAATTTGCAATTTTTGGACGTGAAAAAGTTAACCTTTATGATTTTACAAAAATGTTGTGCAAAGCTGAGTTGTTAGACCTGCTGTTAGGTTGTTTTGTAAATGTTATATCTCATGAACTACGAGACCAATTGGGTTGGTTCCACTTCTAGAAGTTGAATTGTTGAGTTAGGAACCTAACCCAAGTGGTCTTGCATTTTTTGGATTTTTCATTTATCAGGAATTTCAAATAAAATTCTGTTGCGCATGAATTTGACTGTTATGAGCTTGCTGTAGTGTTTTGATCATTATGAGAAATCTTTGTGGAATAAAAATAAAATAAAATATGTTCTGGAAACCTAATACATGCGTGCTTTATTGATGATATTTGGTAAATTAATTGAGATGCTATGATCGGTGGAATAGTACAATCTTTCAAGTAGAATTTCTGTCTCGGTGAAACTAGCTGCTGAATTTTGTGAAAATGCATGAAACATGATAATTGCTAGTTAATTGTTATGTTTTGACCAATTTGCCCCTGCGGGGAATACTTGCTAAATAGTTATCGTGTTTTGACCAAATTGCCCTTGCGGGGAATAATTGCTAGTTAATTGTTATGTGTGACCAAATTGCCCTTACGGGGAGTAATTGCTAGTGATGTACATTATTAATACATGACACGTAAATAATTGCTCACACGCGTATCGTATCACAAATGTACTCGTTAAGTCACACACGATTCACAAACAAACACGAAACGTATCTTGTGATTAGGAATTATGTGCCGGGTCTAGAGACTCAATATTAGTTCCGATACTTAGAAAATCTCCTTGTTGTTTTAGAACGCTAGAGAGAGTTTTCTGTGACGCGCATCACTTGGTGATTTATTTTGGGAATTCTTCGCAAACAGTGAGTTTCACTTACCCCTTTAAACTGTTTTAAACGCTTTTCACTTGGGGGAGATAACATACTCTGAAAACGCATTTAAGATTTTGTTAGTAAATTATATATCACTTGTAAAGGCTAAGTGGCAAACGAAACAATTGAAGTCCTACACATCGAACCGGTTAATATTTGGATAATAGCGAGTCACTGTTGAGTAGTACTACTGGGTTTGACAAACCCCACCCAACGCTAAACTCGACTGGAGGTCGAGAGGGTGTAATTTTGGCTAACACGTACCATGGTCTGGATGACCTGGTGACAAGGCACTTGATAAACAGTCAGCTTCGGTGTCGAACACTTAGTAATACTTGTTGTATAGGCTAGCTACCTATCGATATATAATTGATTTAACACTATCTGGTAACGCAAAACGCTGAACGCAAAACGCTAAACGCTTTATTTTATATAAACTTGTGAACTCACCAACCTTGTGTTGACACTTTTAGTATGTTATTCTCAGGTAGCCGAGGCGGACGTGCGGTATAGGATCATGCATGGTTTTGAACATTCTGATATGCAAACATGTTTTTAACTATTATTACTTGGGTTTTAAGTCGTCCTGCGTGACGCAACTTTTGTCTTTTGGTTTTTACGCTTCCGCACTTATTTTCATTTAAACATTTTTATGGTTTGATTATAACTAATGATTCCGATCCTGTTAGTTCACACCCTCTGACGGTAAAACTCCGTTAGTGGATTTTGAGGGTGTGACAGAAAACGTTCTACCACTTTGATCGTAAATCAAACAACAATCGGTATTCGATTTCATGTCAGCAAACATTGGTTGAACAGCTTTAGGAATGAGCTATAAGTAACACAAAAAATGCTCTTAGAATGTATTTGTTGCAAAACTGTAAAATGTTTCATAAAAAAAATTAACCAGATAACAATATTAACATACCATCCTACTCATGGAATCGATGTCGATATCTACCAGGAACTTAACTCCATTATTGAGACGTGGCATTTTTATGTTCTTACAGTAAAGCGATGTTTGCGAATTACAGTAAAGCAAAATAGAAGTCGATTTAGGGTTTTGAAGTTAAAAGGGTTCTGAAGTTAAAAGGGTTTTGAATTTTGGTTTTATTTATTTCTACACATTTAATTATTTATATATTTTGGTTTTTTGTTTTATAAATTTTTAAAAATAGTATAAAAACATTTACTTTTAGTTTTTTTTTACTAACACTCCGGTATAAATTTCGTTAAAAGAGGAGTTCGTTTATCAAATCGTATTTTTTAAATAAATTTAAAATTTTATCCATTATTTAAGTATTATCTTAACCGTTAGTAAGATTTTCTGGATAAGATTTACAACTTTGTATCATTATCATCTTCTATGTTATCATCATCACCATATGTGTTATGATGATGATCAACATCTTGAAGTTATCATCGTTATCATGTATTGTAGTTATTATCATCATCATAATCATCGATCACCATCACCATGAAACGGCATCATCATCAGACGTGCGGGTAATCAACGTGGTCATTGTATAGGCTATCGTAGTCGGCGTTGATCATACGAGCTCAAACATATATCTCGCTATCAGTGTCGTCATCATCATCACACATCTCCATCATCATCATCAGCATCATCATCATCATCCGATTGCCATGTACGGGATGTAGTCAGCATCGTATGGGTTATCATAAACAAAACGCCCAATATTAGCGATCACTGTCGGCACCATCTTATGAATTGTTGTCGTCATCAAACGACATCGTCAGTCGTACATGCTACCATCAGTATGACCATCGTATACGTAATCATGGTTGTCGTCGATCATACGGGTCACATGTTATTAAACATTGGTGTCACCATTATCATCAACGTATATATGTGTGTGTGTGTGCGCGCGCGCCTGTGTGGCATATTGTCATATAGGTACATATAATTGGTCCTCATCATATATATGTGTGATCATCATCATAGACGTCATGCTCGTCGTACGAGGTACAGTTGCCATCGTATGGGTTGGCGTAAGCAAACCGTATATATAGGTTAGCAGCATCAACCCAGGTAGTTATATAAGCATCGTCTCATCATAATTGGGCCAATCATCATGGTCATTATACGGGATAGCACCGTCATTGTCTCATGTATTACATATCCGCAATCATACTACACACCACCGCCCACATTCGCCACAACGACCCCAGCACCAACTACTAACCACACTCCACCACCACCCACCACACCACCACCACCCACTAATATTATATATAAATATATATACATTTATTTATACCCATCCACCACCACCACCCACTACCCACCACCACCGACCTCCGCTACCACCACCCACTTCCCACCACCACCACCACCCACCACCACACATCTGCCACCACCAACCACCGCACCTCCGCCACCGTCCACCACCATCATGACCACCTGAACCCACCACCACCCACTAATATTATATATATATTTTTTGCACGCGCCTTCTTTTAAAAGGGTCAAATAACTACCGTACGATTAAAATTTAAAAGCACACACCTTCTTTTAAAAGGGTCAAATAACTACCCACGTAACTCATCTACTTCTGGAACCGTCGATGATTCGTTTCTACAGTGAAGCACAAGCACAAGTACAAGCACGATAGGTCTCAGAACCCTAACTCATCTACTTCTGGAACAGAACCAAAATGAAGAACCCTAATTCATCTACTTCTGGAACGGAACCAAGGACGAAGCAAAAGCACGATAGGTCTCAGAATGAAGATGGAACAGGTGTTACTTTATGATTTTTTTTAGCATTTTAGGTTTACTTAATCTTAATATGTAAGCATTTGTTTGAATCTTCTTATGTAATAATACGTTTGATAAGCGTGTTGTTGTTGTAATACATATCCTTGTTTTTTTTAAATATATGTATAATATTAAAGCATGTTATATGCGTATGATTAGCGTGTTATGGCTTTGGTATGAGAATTTATCACTGTGATGTTATATAAGAGTTTTCTGTTTCCTTGTGATTCGTGTTGTTATCCCCTACCCCCCGTGTTTTATTGTATGTATGTGATTCAGTTGTTGAAAAAACCAAGACTGATAAAAGGAAGACTAAAAAAGTTGTTCCAGTGGGGAAAACAAATCATGATGTGGAAGCAGACTCTGATTCAGACCTTGACACAAAAATCGACAGGTTGTTGTCAAAGCGGAAACAGGTGGAACCCAGCACCTCTGGCCCGGACTTTCAGCGTCCGAAAAAGAGAACCGTTAAAGAAAAAACAAGACTGATAAAAGAAAGACTAAAAAAGTTGCTCCGGTGGGGAAAACAAAACATGTTGTGGAAGTAGATTCTGATTCAGACCTTGACACAAAAATCGACAGGTTGTTGTCAAAGAAGAAACAAGTGGAACCCAGCACCTCCGGCCCGGACTTTCATCGTCCGAAAAAGAGAGCCGTTAAAGAAAAGAAGCCAGCCGAGAGGGGACAACCTTTTGTTGAATTTGTAGACAAAAGGTTGATGAATAGGTGTGCACCTATTAATATTGTTGATGCAGTGAAGGCAATGACCATTGCCCAAAGAATTTGTGTAGAAGAAATGGGTTTCGGGTCAATGTTAAGACTTCATGTAACCCAAACTCCAACAACTTTCGGATATTGGTTGCTCATAAACTATAATAACCGTTTAAATGAATTGAACATTGGGAGCGGTGTTATTAAGATAACACCACAAAAAGTACATGAAGTGTTGGGGATACCAATGGGTAAAATTCCTGTTTTAGGCAAGAATAGACCAATATTGGGGGAAGATGTTACTACAGATTTGTTCAAATCTCAACTCCCGACAAGTGTAAGAATAAGTATAAAGAATGTGAAAGACAAACTGGCCGCGGATCAAGGAGATGGTGAACTGTTTAAGATTAATTTCCTTGTGTTGGTCAACACCTGTATAGGATTTATGACAAAATCAACAACAGTCAATCAACGACTCATCGCCGCAAATGATAAAACCTCCGATATTCCAAATATGGACTGGTGCAGCTATGTTATTAAAAACTTGAAAACGACAAAGGAAGAATGGAAAGGTATCAACATTCAATACAACGGTCTGATCACCTTCCTTGTGATGCTTTAAACGCATGAATACCAGAAAAAATATGGTCCATTTGGGACTCCCGTCACAACGCCTGTAGTCAACTACATAACAACAACTACTCTTAATAAGATGGAAAAATACTTGGAGAATAATGGTCCTCCCTTAGAAGAAGATGTTGCTGCTGTTGCTGTGACGTGTAGTGTTGACGGGAAAGGGATTGATGCGGCTGCTGCTGCTCCTGCTGCTGTGACCGTTAGTGCTGTCGGGAAGGGACTTGATGAGACTGCTGATGCTGCTGTTGCTGATACTGCTCCTGTGACAGTTAGTGCTGCCGGGAAGAGACTTGATGAGCCTGCTGCTGCTACTACTGCTGTGACGGTTAGTGCTGCCGGTAAGCCTGGAGTTGAATAAAACACTGCAGCTGAGGAGAAACAAGAACATGGTATTACACTTGTTATTTTCTTGTAAAAAACTCTCATATCTCTTATCTCTACATGCATTTTATGTAATACAACATTATATGTAATAAAAAAACAGATGGTCAAAGGCCTTAAATTACACGATTATCACATGCTTATGCAACAGTTTCTGCCCTTGCAATACGGTCCATCATGCCAGAACCAATGAGAAATGTTATAATCAGGCTTTGTTTTTTTTTCAAGTCAATTTGTAGCAAAGAAATCATTGTAGAAGAGCTTGATAATATGCAGGAAGAGCAAATAGTTACACTGTGCCTGCTGGAGAAGTACTTTCCGCCGTCATTTTTTGATGTCATGGTTCACTTAACCGTGCACCTTGTTAGAGAGATAAAATTATGTGGGCCACCATGCTTTCGTTGGATGTATTCTTTTGAAAGGTGTATGAATGTTATCAAAGGGCATGTGCGAAACAAAACTTATCCAGAAGGGTGCATTGCTGAGGAGAACATTGCGGAAGAAACAATAGAGTTTCTGAGAGAATACCAAAAAAACATCAAGAGTACTGTTGGTATTCCACATGATAAGCATGATGATAATGGGGAGACAATTCCTGTCACAGGCGTTAAATTAGTTGAAGTTTCTCCTGATCTTTTCAAGTGAGCACATTTCTATGTGCTGCAGAATACGCCTGAAATAGCGCCGTATATCGAGTAAGTATTACTAACATATATACTCTAAATTATATATATATAAATATATACAGGGTGCATTTACTGTACGCTAATGCCTTAACGTATGGTAGTTACGCGAGACGTTCAAAGGCAAAAAACAAAGCTAAAAACCTAAAACGCTAAGCAAACGCACCCAAAATTCATATATACATATATATATATGTGTGTGTATGTATGTATGTATGTATGTATATATATATATATATTAATTCGCAATATATTATACTCTTACTTGCAGACAACGCAAGACCTCTTTGAAAAACCAAATGCCTGGTAAACGACAAGCATTGCTGGAGAAGGAGCATACTTTAAAGTTTGGTTACTGGTTACGCGACAAGGTAGATCAATTTATTAAGTCTTCTATAATTTTTAAAATTCTTTTAAAGTTTCTGCAATGTAGGTGAATAATCTAATCCTTGTAATGAAATTCAGGTTGAAAGAGAGCTAGTGGGCTCCCCAGGTTCTGTATCGGAAACCGTAAAGTGGATTGCACACGGAGCACACCGCAACGTTTACAAATACGACTCGTACGACATCAATGGTTTTGAATTTCGTACAAAATCTCATGATGGTAGAGTTTACCAGAACAGCGGGGTTGGTGTAGAGGCGGATGACATGCACATCAAAAAAGACGTGGTGACGTATGGACAAAACTTTTATTTTGGGGTTTTGCAAGAGATATGGGTCCTAGATTATCATACTAAATGAATTCCGGTCTTCATGTGCCAATGGGTTGACCGTAAACATGTCAAACATGATATTCTTGGTTACACGTCGGTCGACCTAAACAAATTTGGCCACAAGGATGATTCGTTCATATTGGCCTCGCAAGCACGCCAGGTGTTTATGTTCAAGATCAGCTGGATAGAAAAAAGCATGTTGTCCTCATGACTCCACCCAAGAATTATAGGCATTCATATGACGAGGTCAATGAGGAATTTAGTATGGTAACTTTCCCTCATGAGGGTAATACATTGCCATTTGTACAACCAAATCAATTGCTTCGTAATGAGTCCCCGGATGATTACTGGCGGCCCGGGAAAAAGCCTACAACTATTCATAATGGAGATTGACACAGATGTCGGGGTTGTCGACCCAGCAGTTGTGTTCGTTCGGCTAGTTAGATGTAAATAATGTTTAAATATAGTTGTGATACATGATATCTTCCTTCTTTACTTTGTACTTATTAATTCAAACTAAAGAAATATTGGTTGCTTTTAATACTATTACTATTATACGTACATGCCGATTTGTTGAATTCATTTCATCTTCTGGCTATTTTGGTCAATTCGTGTCAAGTTCAAACATACATCATGTTACATCGATAAAAGTCACAGTTGACTTGTAGTGTACCATAGTAAGATCAATAAAGTCATTGCATTCATAACTGACTCGTGCTATATCAAAGTTACATTATTACAAAGAAAGCCCAAAAATGCATCATTTCTCGTCTGATGGTTTTGTTTCTTGCACAACCTCTATTTGGTTATGTTTCAACATACTTTTCAACAGCTGGTTTCCTGCAAAACAACATTATCCACTCATTTTATAAAAAAAGACCATTATGCCCTTCTTTTCACTAACCTGCATACCAAAATTGTACCCTCCAGACTTTGAAAAAGCATTTGAACAAATAAAATTCAGTTTTGAAAAACCGCTTCCAAACTCAATGTCGTCACCAGTAACCTTAGATTTAAGATTTGGTGACGGCATTGAGTTTTGGAAAGGATTTTATCAAAATCTAACATCTTTGGGAAGTTTAAGATCTGTGAAAACCTTAGATATTTTCTGCTTGGCCAAGTTTGGAATTCACATAACATATATAGAAGTGTAATAAATTTCAGTCACCAGTTTTATTGCAGTCATTAAAGTCTCAACTACCTATCAAAATGTATATCACACGCTTTTTACGCTTTTAATACCTATCAGAAAATCTTTGAAATATATTTATGTAATAATAGCCTACATTCAAGTTAATTAAAATAAAAAAACTAGTTTATCTTACTAGATACGCTACAAATCAACTGAACTACAACAAATTACTGTCTCAACTACCAAAAATTAAATTTTAGGTCTATTTTGTTATTCACTCACACTAACATCTATTTTAAAGTTATTTATAAAAAGTCAACATCAACTATGCTTAAAAAACGCAACCAAAATATAATAATAACATTAATATATATATTAAATAGGAGATTGAATTCTCCACACAAAATTACTATTCAATTTTATTATATTTTATTAATCACTAATTCACTATCCATAATTTCATATATAAAATAATAGTTTTCATTTTCTTTATTGTACTTTTTTTTCAACTAATTAAAATATTTAACAAACCATATTATCTTTAAACATTAAAGTTGGACAATGGTTGGCTTTACATGTTTTATTTGTCGGTTAAACGATTTACTTAAACTTTGCTTTCATATTTTCGTGTAGTTCGTCTTTACAATTACCGAAACTCTTATCATGATTTAAAAATATCGCGTCGCCGCATGGTTTTATATCAACATTTCAGCGTTTAATACCTCACCTTTAAAATGTTTATTTTTCTTACTAATTTATGTTTACGAATTTGTGTTGGTACCGCTGATACTAATCGAATTTGTGTGGATGGCTGCTGTAACGTGTTGGTTTTTTTGGTTCTACATATGATAATTTGTTGTATTGACATTGACGGGTTTATTTCTTTTGTTTAGTTTCGATGTACAAACTTGATACAGATTAACTTCGCGCTGACTTGCAACGAGTTTATGGTTTAAAGTTTTTACTTATGTTTTTTCGTTAGATTTAACGGTCCCGTCGCAAAGCGCGGATCTTAAATCCTAGTTTACAGTTAATAATAACATTTTCAATAATAACATTCACATAACATATTAATACCAAAATATAATAACATTTAAAATAATAACATTTGCATTAATATATAGAAAACCAAATTACATAAAACTAACTCCTAGCATCCGATTCCATATCGGAATCTACATCGGAGTCTGGAGTCCTGCCATCAGATTCCGTATCCGAATCTTCATCCGGATTCTCCTCTGGAGTATGGGAGGGCATGATCCTCTCGTACATGCCATCGGAGGTGAAGGTGGAGTCCCTAAGCCTATGGAGGCGAAGGTTCACCTGAGAATGGAATGCCCCATAAACGGACACTGCCTTGAAGTGCTCCAAGTCGTTCAACTCGGTACGCCACCTCGATTCCCGGCACTACCATTTCAGTGCTAAAATAATCAACAGACGTGTACCCAAGCCACCTAACCATTCGGTTAAGTTGTTGGTACGTGAAGGTTTGAGGGTTGACATAATCAATATACCTCACCCTTTGATTCCTCCGGACGGCGCCGGAAAAAAAGTGGAATCGTATCGTGAAGAATGTGGGGTCGTAGTAGATGGGGGCTTGAGCACCCATTACACGTTCGAGCCAAGCTGCACCATTATCGGAAATTATAATCGGAAGAAAGGTGGATTGTGATTGTGATAGTGGATTCTGATTATGGATTGTGATTGTGATTGTGGATTGTGACTGGTATTTAACACCATCGGAAAGCGCCGGTACATCTCCCTGACAATTTGAATTTGGCGGCACAAGAAACTGTAAAGGCAATGATGACGTCGCCACTCGTCAAATCAACGTGTGGCCATTAATGACGATTGGACACGCTTAAAAATATTATAGTGTGACCATTTATCACTTATAGCCACACATAATAATTGTATCCGTGACAGTAAAAAACTTACAAAAAATAAAACTAAGATATTCTTTGGTCACACAACCTCGTATAAGTGGCCATTAATTACATTTGGACACACAAAAACATCCTTTAAGTGTGACAATTTATAACTTATAGCCACACATAATAAGTGTATCCGTGACAATAAAAAACTTATAAAAATCAAAACTAAGATACTCTTTGGTCACACAACCTAATATAAGTGGCCATTAATTACATTTGGACACACTTGAAAATATTTTAGTGCGACCATTTATTACTTATAGCCACACAAAATATGTGTTTCCATGATAATAAAAAACTTATGAAAAATAAAAGTAAACTACTCTTTGGTCACACAACGTTGTGTAAGTAGCCATATATTTTAAGCGTTTTAGCCACATAACTAAAAAAATACAATGGTTTTTCGTCATATTTCGCCACTTTATTAAAAATGTGGCTAGAAAATGTGACATTAGGTCACACAACGTAATATAAGTGGCTATATCTTTTACCTTTTAGACACATCTCTTATCAATACAGTAGCCGTTTGTCAAAATGGCCACACTTTTAAAACATGTGGCTAGTTAAATGTCACAGTTTGTGGCTAATGCATGTGTTTTTGGTCACATGTATCAAAGATCAAACAAACTATGACTGTAGGTCACATTTCGCCACACGATTTTATAATGTGGCTAGTTTTTGTCACAGTTTTTTTCAAAGTGTGGCGAAAAGTACCTGACTAGGTATACAATGGTCACGTGAAGAATAATATGTTACAGGTTGGGTTTTACCCACCACCCGTTTATTATTATTATTATTATTATTATTATTATTATTATTATTATTATTATTATTATTATTATTATTATTATTATTATTATTATTATCATCTAAATATAACCTTTAACATGACGCCATCTCACCCCTTAAACAATCTCGTGACCATATCCGGGTAAGACTTGACTCGGGAAAACATAAAGTTTGGATCTCTAGGCTTTAAACGCCCAAACTAGATCTAGGGTTTCTTTTAACGAGTCGTTTCATTCATTAACAATATCAAGTTTTCAACTTTAATGTTCATTTAAGGCCGATTTACTCTAGATTCAAGTTTCAAGACTAATTGTTTATTAAAACATAAAATTTAAGATCAAGAACATACCTTTATGGGTTTGTTTGGATCTAAGTTGTATATAGAAGATCTAGTAATAATTAGCTTGATTTGGCCTTGGATCTCTTTCTTTGTCTCTTGGCCGTTTATGTATAATAAGGAAGGTGTGTGTGTTTGAGTGTGTGTATTGATTAAGATGGAAAGAATGGAATGAGAGCTAGGGTTTTGGAATGGTTTAAGGGGGTATTTATATCCCCTTTAAGCCCATGGACTCTAAGCCCATTTATCTTTTTACCCACCTTAATTCAACTAAGTCCATGATCCTTTCTTTACTTGATAATAATTAATTATTAACGCAAAAACACTAAAAGTGACTTTCTTTATTTATTATTATAATATTATAATATTTGGGATGTTACACTTGATAGCTTTTCCTTCAGCATCAACCGCTTATGGATATACCGGTCTTGGAGCATTCCTTAGTAGATCATCCAGAATTAGTCACACAAAAGAAGGATACATTCTCTAGGTTTTCTCCGCAAGCATATTCGATTGCATGCTTTTGAATAAAATCCTTGATAAGTTATACCTGGTTTGGTTTGTGAGGTAGGCCATCACTCCAACCCATTCAACCTTCAGCTTGTCGAACCCGCCATTTTGTGTAGATAAACAATGAGCAACGATATGGAATAGGAACTTCCAATAGGCGGGTAAGTGTCTCTTCTCACAGGTTCCCCAATCAAAGTCATACCCAATGTCTCTAATAAACTGCTCGAGATCTTTATTTTCCAAATTTTCTAATGAATGATCGGTGGCATCCTTAATCATCAATGCTCTTCTAATGGCATTCTTTGTGATCGTTAAACTGTGATTTGATACTTCGATTGTGATTGAGGTGCCCTTCTTTGTTGTTTTAGCATTCACCCAAAATTGTTCAGCCCAAGAGCTATGTATCTCCGGGTTGGCGGAGATAGCTTACATCAATGGACATTCCCGTAGTCCTTTGATCATAGATGTAAGCACCTTGTGTTTTCTTTTCCATGGAATATCAAAGGGGCATAACATATTGTGTTGCTACATTAAGACATAAGATGAACATTAGTATTGACCATTGAGATTTAATAAAATGCAAATTTATATACATACTAACTTTAAAATAAAATAAAATGAGAAATGTAGATAAACATAAATAATAAGTTTGGAATTTAAAATAAATAACTTTCATTAACTTTTAAAATTAAATAAACAAAGTTAATTAAATAAAGCTGTTTTGAAGATGGATGTGAAAATGCCGATGGCAAAACATTCGAATCGAATTGTATTTAAACCTTTTTAGTTGGTAATTGATGAAAATCCGAAGTGTCATCAAATCGAATCAAATGTAAACCAATAAAATAGAGTTAGATTAACCATTCGAGTTTAAAATAGATTTGAGAAATATGCAAGTATCAACCATTCAAATCAAAAATAAATCCAATCGAATTGAATATATAAAAGTATCGAATCTAATTAAGACTGAATCCAATCGAATCCATGGGTTCGATTTGATTCAAAGTGAATCAAATTAGATTAACACTATATCTATTCTATTAGAATGGTATTATAAGTGATTCGAGTCCTTTAAGGCTGTTGTAAAATTATTTTTTCCAAGTATGAACCATTAGAATCGAGCTTGAAACGAATCAAATAGAATTTCAAACTAATCAGATCGAATCTAGAATTTGATTCGAAAGGTTTTGAATTCGATTCGATTAGAATCAAATTTGATTCGAATTCTTAACACCATTTTCGATTAAAAGTTAATTAAATAAAGCTGTTTTGAAGATGGATGTGAAAATGTCGATGGCAAAACATTCGAATCGAATTGTATTTAAACCTTTTTAGTTGGTAATTGATGAAAATTCGAAGTGTCATCCAATCGAATCAAATGTAAACCAATAAAATAGAGTTAGATTAACCATTCGAGTTTAATATAGATTTGAGAAATATGCAAGTATCAACCATTCAAATCAAAAATAAATCCAATCGAATCAAATTAAGACTGAATCCAATCGAATCCATGGGTTCGATTTGATTCAAATTGAATCAAATTAGATTAACACTATATCTATTCTATTAGAATGGTATTATAAGTGATTCGAGTCCTTTAAGGCTGTTGTAAAATTATTTTTTCCAAGTATGAACCATTCGAATCGAGTTTGAAACGAATCAAATAGAATTTCAAACTAATCAGATCGAATCTAGTGTTTGATTCGAAAGGTTTTGAATTCGATTCGATTAGAATCAAATTTGATTCGAATTCTTAACACCATTTTCGATTAAAAGTTAATTAAATAAAGCTGTTTTGAAGATGGATGTGAAAATGTCGATGGCAAAACATTCGAATCGAATTGTATTTAAACCTTTTTAGTTGGTAATTGATGAAAATCCGAAGTGTCATCCAATCGAATCAAATGTAAACCAATAAAATAGAGTTAGATTAACCATTCGAGTTTAAAATAGATTTGAGAAATATGCAAGTATCAACCATTCAAATCAAAAATAAATCCAATCGAATTGAATATATAAAAGTATCGAATCTAATTAAGACTGAATCCAATCGAATCCATGGGTTCGATTTGATTCAAAGTGAATCAAATTAGATTAACACTATATCTATTCTATTAGAATGGTATTATAAGTGATTCGAGTCCTTTAAGGCTGTTGTAAAATTATTTTTTCCAAGTATGAACCATTAGAATCGAGTTTGAAACGAATCAAATAGAATTTCAAACTAATCAGATCGAATCTAGAATTTGATTCGAAAGGTTTTGAATTCGATTCGATTAGAATCAAATTTGATTCGAATTCTTAACACCATTTTCGATTAAAAGTTAATTAAATAAAGCTGTTTTGAAGATGGATGTGAAAATGTCGATGGCAAAACATTCGAATCGAATTGTATTTAAACCTTTTTAGTTGGTAATTGATGAAAATTCGAAGTGTCATCCAATCGAATCAAATGTAAACCAATAAAATAGAGTTAGATTAACCATTCGAGTTTAATATAGATTTGAGAAATATGCAAGTATCAACCATTCAAATCAAAAATAAATCCAATCGAATCAAATTAAGACTGAATCCAATCGAATCCATGGGTTCGATTTGATTCAAAGTGAATCAAATTAGATTAACACTATATCTATTCTATTAGAATGGTATTATAAGTGATTCGAGTCTTTTAAGGCTGTTGTAAAATTATTTTTTCCAAGTATGAACCATTCGAATCGAGTTTGAAACGAATCAAATAGAATTTCAAACTAATCAGATCGAATCTAGTGTTTGATTCGAAAGGTTTTGAATTCGATTCGATTAGAATCAAATTTGATTCGAATTCTTAACACCATTTTCGATTAAAAGTTAATTAAATAAAACTGTTTTGAAGATGGATGTGAAAATGTCGATGGCAAAACATTCGAATCGAATTGTATTTAAACCTTTTTAGTTGGTAATTGATGAAAATCCGAAGTGTCATCCAATCGAATCAAATGTAAACCAATAAAATAGAGTTAGATTAACCATTCGAGTTTAAAATAGATTTGAGAAATATGCAAGTATCAACCATTTAAATCAAAAATAAATCCAATCGAATCGAATATATAAAAGTATCGAATCTAATTAAGACTGAATCCAATCGAATCCATGGGTTCGATTTGATTCAAAGTGAATCAAATTAGATTAACACTATATCTATTCTATTAGAATGGTATTATAAGTGATTCGAGTCCTTTAAGGCTGTTGTAAAATTATTTTTTCCAAGTATGAACCATTAGAATCGAGTTTGAAACGAATCAAATAGAATTTCAAACTAATCAGATCGAATCTAGAATTTGATTCGAAAGGTTTTGAATTCGATTCGATTAGAATCAAATTTGATTCGAATTCTTAACACCATTTTCGATTAAAAGTTAATTAAATAAAGCTGTTTTGAAGATGGATGTGAAAATGTCGATGGCAAAACATTCGAATCGAATTGTATTTAAACCTTTTTAGTTGGTAATTGATGAAAATTCGAAGTGTCATCCAATCGAATCAAATGTAAACCAATAAAATAGAGTTAGATTAACCATTCGAGTTTAATATAGATTTGAGAAATATGCAAGTATCAACCATTCAAATCAAAAATAAATCCAATCGAATCAAATTAAGACTGAATCCAATCGAATCCATGGGTTCGATTTGATTCAAAGTGAATCAAATTAGATTAACACTATATCTATTCTATTAGAATGGTATTATAAGTGATTCGAGTCCTTTAAGGCTGTTGTAAAATTATTTTTTCCAAGTATGAACCATTCGAATCGAGTTTGAAACGAATCAAATAGAATTTCAAACTAATCAGATCGAATCTAGTGTTTGATTCGAAAGGTTTTGAATTCGATTCGATTAGAATCAAATTTGATTCGAATTCTTAACACCATTTTCGATTAAAAGTTAATTAAATAAAGCTGTTTTGAAGATGGATGTGAAAATGTCGATGGCAAAACATTCGAATCGAATTGTATTTAAACCTTTTTAGTTGGTAATTGATGAAAATCCGAAGTGTCATCCAATCGAATCAAATGTAAACCAATAAAATAGAGTTAGATTAACCATTCGAGTTTAAAATAGATTTGAGAAATATGCAAGTATCAACCATTTAAATCAAAAATAAATCCAATCGAATCGAATATATAAAAGTATCGAATCTAATTAAGACTGAATCCAATCGAATCCATGGATTCGATTTGATTCAAAGTGAATCAAATTAAATTAACACTATATCTATTCTATTAGAATGGTATTATAAGTGATTCGAGTCCTTTAAGGCTGTTGTAAAATTATTTTTTCCAAGTATGAACCATTCGAATCGAGTTTGAAACGAGTCAAATAGAATTTCAAACTAATCAGATCGAATCTAGAATTTGATTCGAAAGGTTTTGAATTCGATTCGATTAGAATCAAATTCGATTCGAATTCTTAACACCATATTCGATTAGTTTCATTTGTCCTTAGAAAATTTTGAGAAGTCCCATTCCATTCGAATCGAGTCCAAATTCGATTCGAGTGGTTTGTTATATTTGCTTCGAATGGAACTCATATTCGAATCAAATAACATGTTTTTGTCCAAATCCAATTTTCTTTTCCTTTTTGGGTTCATATAACCCCGATGAAGCTTTCTGGTAAATCTACACACATCTCCAAACACCTTTCCCAGGTCAATCGAACCCAATGACCTAAAAGTTGAAAACTGTACAAATGCTTGTAAAAATTTCCACTAAATCAGCACACGTAACCCTTATGATAGCAATAACAAGATTATAACAAAAATGGAACCCAACGACATAATCTATTCAAATGATTACCGTGGGTGAAGGTTTCACCATGAACGGTGTATTACCGGGGGTGAAGGTTTGAACATGATGATTATCAAGTATGATAACAAAGAAGATAAGCAGATTTGTATTTGAATTTATAGTTTGAAAGATTGAAGGCGGTGAAGGATAATGTAGAGAGAGATTTGAGAGTTTTTGGGAAGTTTGAATG
This sequence comes from Bidens hawaiensis, assembly GCF_021521415.1. Classification (NCBI taxonomy): domain Eukaryota; kingdom Viridiplantae; phylum Streptophyta; class Magnoliopsida; order Asterales; family Asteraceae; genus Bidens; species Bidens hawaiensis. The sequence goes on along the minus strand of NW_027491189.1, from coordinate 1,451,903 downwards.
AATGAATTGAAAATTCTTTTGGTTGAACCTATTTACAGGGTCTGCCTATCTCGCGACAGGGTCAAAACATCTCGTGTTTTAAACAATTTTACACTCTCGACCCTCGAACTCTGAAAATATTTACAGATTTAAACCCGAAAAATATTTACCCACCAAATCCAAACACTTTTGTCGGTTCGTTACTTAACAACTTTTGCACAAAAGACCTTATCATATACCCATAGATTTTTAATGAAATCAAGGATAAACACAATAAATTTAAAGACAAAAATAAAATAAAATAACATAATAAAAATAAAAAAAAATAAAATTAGTAAAGATACTTAAGAATATTAAGCTAAGAACTAAAAAAATAAAATCAAATAAAACAAAGTGAAGTAAATATGAAATTAATATTATGTTAGTTATACTAATTATAGTTTTGAAGAGTTTACATATTTTATTTTTATTTTTTTGGTAAGAAAGATCACGACATGAAATCATATTATCCGCTAACGTCCTAAATCACACTTCTATTTGGATATTATGCCGAGCACCCAAAGTCAATTGTAGATATAATTGTCCACTTTAAGCTTAACAAGTATTTAGATGTCAGTGTGATACATTAAGGTATATATTAAGCACGATACTTATGTGGTCCCCATTAAATCTGACAAACTACAAATTCCATCATACCTAGGGCATAATCTGTGTTTACCATATCACCGCAAATTGACTCAGACCCCCTATTGATTGATCAAAACATTTTAAGCTTATTTAAACTTTTTGCAAATTTTCTTTCAAACAATAAAGGTTTAACCATGGACTTACTTGCCAAACGGACTTACAAGCCATCATATAAAGTGTTTAGGACTTACTTGTTTGCCCCACGTTACGTGGTTCTAATATACCCCCTTAATTATCAACAATATTTGATGTTGAATTTGAATATTTTGAGCATTTTGTAGTTTTTCTGCTTTAACATTTTGATTTTTGACAATTTTATTTAAAGAAAGAACAATTTTATGGTGATCAATCAGACTAATAACATTTTTGCCTTCATCGATATGAGTTATATTGGAGTCGGAAACCACTTCATGATAGTGTAACCACTAGCATGGGCGGGAATATAAATTTATATCACTATGACATTTACTTATTTGTCAAGCATATCTACACATCAAGCGATGATCTTATTGGCTTTTGATATAATCTTTTCATGTGCTAGGATCATTAGAGACAATTTCTTATCCTTTTTCAAAGTTCAGATCGATTTCTCAAAATTTATAATTCTATATAACATCCGACTCTCTCTAAGCAGGAGCACCCTCTAAGTAAGAGAATAGCTTTTTGAAATTCTTTTTGATTTTCTTAATTAAGTATGAAGTCTTTTTGGCAAGTCAAGTGACTCATTTTTGTTTTTCTTAAAACAAATTAAAAATCTTTTTGGTGAGTTAAACTTAACTCATTTTCTCCCTCTAAATTTGTGGCATATTTGAAAATTATTTAAAATTTTAAAACACAAAAAGATAAATAAAATTTAATCAAAATAAATCATGCCCAAAGACTCAACAAGAAAAAAAAATCGGGCACAATAAAAGGCATTAGTGAAAAGGTCAGCAACGGTGTAATCCGTGTGGACACTTTCAATACAGAAAAATTTCCGATCATAACAATCACGAATGAAATGCATTCGGATGTCAATATGTTTTGTCTTAGAGTTTTGGATAGGGTTGTTAACGATACAAGATGCTGCTTCGATATCACACTTAATAGGAGTGTTAAAGATATTCAAACCGTCATCCAGCAGCTAATGCTGGAGCCATATCACTTGTGAATAGCAAGCGGAGGCGGCAATGTATTCTGCTTTAGCGGTAGATGTGGGTACAATGATTTTCCTCTTGCATTGGCATGAAATCAACCGATCTCCCAGGAACTAACATGTTGCAGATATTGACTTTCTGTCAAGATTGCATCCCCTATAATCATTGTCGGTGTATGCATGCAGAACCAAAAGGGAGTCTTTGGGATACCAAAGACCGAAGCGAGGCTTTACCTTTAAGTACCGAAAGATACGTATAACAGCAGTTAAGTGAGACTCTTTTGGATTGCATTGATATATTGCAAACTAACAGACATGAAATATTATGCCCAGTCTGCTGGCGGTGAGTTGTATCAGAGATCCAATCATAGACCAATAAGGTGTTGATCGACGGGTTTCCCGATCGATCTGAAGCTAAAACAGGTCATTTAGCAATCCAAGTGAAGAAGCAATTGGAGTCCTTGAATCCAATCTTCTGAAAGATGTCACGAACGTATTTCTCTTGATGTATTAAAATCCCATTCGATTTCTGTTCAGCTTGAAACCCCAAGAAGAAAGTCATTTCCCCCCAATGAACTCATTTCAAACCGACTTTGCATGACCTTGGCAAACTCTCTACACAGATTATCAGATGTAGAACCAAAGATAATGCCGTCAGCATACACTTGAACGAGAATCTGATCGTCCTTTATGTTCGTGATAAAGATTGTTTGATCAATAACACCTCTTCCATAGCCATTCTTCAAAAGATGTTCTGCTAAAGTAGCATACCAAGCACATGTGCTTGATGAAGGCCATAGAGAGCTTTATCAAGTCTGTAAACATGATCAGGACGTTCATGATCTTCAACACATGGTGGCTGCTTGACATAGATTTCTTCTTTTATTTTCTCATACAAAAAGGCAGTCTTCACATCCATTTGATACACTTTGAAGTTCATGTATGAAGCGTAGGCAAGAAACAGACGAATTTCCTTAAACCTAGCAATAGGAGGATAGACCTCATCGTAATCAAGACCTTAAATCTGAGAGAAACCTTGAACTACCAACCGTGCCTTATTTCTTATAATCACTCCCTTATTGTCCTTTTTGTTCCTGAATACCCATCTTGTCCCAATCGGTTTCTCGTTCTCTGGCTTCTTAACCAGCCTCCACACATTGAGCTTCTTGAATTGCAACAAATCCTCTTGCATTTCTCCAACCCATGAGTTTTCTTTCAGAGCTACCTTGTAGTCCTTCGGTTCAACTTGTGAAATAAAACAAGCATACAGACATTTGTTAATGGTACCGGATGTACTCCCTATTTGGATTCCGGCAGAGGGAGAACTAATAATGTTTTCAGTGGGATGTGTTTGATGATGAGTAACTGGGTTATGTCCTCCACTTGGGTGACTGGTTCCTCTTGAAGATCAACCGTCAGACTATCAACAAGATGGAATATGTGAGGAGTATTGATTAGAACATCAGTGGTTGTCTGAATAATGTCAGGATAATCAACCACATGTTCTTGTGCAATGGGTTCATCCCATAGATTCTCATCAAATGGAACAACAACTGCAAGAACAAGAGTGGATGCAGTGTTGTCAGATTCACAGCTACATGATCTTCAATAGTGGCAACATATTCAACAACACTTGGTGTTTCTTGAACATTTGATGTAGGTTTTATCTGAACTTGTTCCACATTGTCGGCTGACATGAACGACTAATCTGAGTAAGAATCAGATGTGTCTTCAATGGCTACCAGATCGGTTGAATCAGCGGATTGAGGAGCTGGGTTACTGACAATTGGATTATTATTTGCTGGAGGAGGTACTGCAGGCAGTACAAATCTGTTGGAAGGATCATCAGACTGATTGACATCAGACAAGCTATTGAAAAGAGTTTGTATCAACAGTGGTTCGATCAAAGAAGTTGGAACTTGAGTACTGGTTGATGGTGGAATGGAAATGCCACGAAACTGATTGAACAAGTACTCATAGTCAAACAACCAGTTGGGTCCCGTGCGAGCATTAGTAGCGTTAGCTCTTGCCAATCAACGTTGAAGGATTCCACAATCGCCTTAGTCTTCTTGTTGTAGACACGATAAGCGGTTTTGTTGGGAGCATATCCAACAAAGTAACACTAATCGGCCTTTACAGAAAACTTAGGATCTGGGTAAGCACCTATGTGGAGCAAAGTACATGTTTTAGGTTTTATATTTTAGGCCGACTCATCAAATTAAACGGGTGAATTTAAGCGAGTTTTATATAATTTCATTGGTCTTATCTAAGAGGCGGATGGAGTGAAGACCAAGACACAAGACCACTACAAATAGATGATCAGTTAATGTGTTTCATTTTATGTGTTTTTGTTAGAGAGTTTGCCCCCCAGGATGAGCTCTCCCCGGGTGGCCGAGCGTTTCTGATTATGTATGTATGTATGAGTGTTCTACATAAAAATCATTCGGTTAATAGAATCATACTACAGCATCTATCGATTGCAATTTTTCATCCTATTATTGATTGTTAATCAAAATAAACTCTCCACATCCGTCCATTAGATCTTTTAAGAGTGTATACATGTTGTAGATCAGTCCTAGATCCGAGCTCGTTTATCATCGTTCGATACGCTTCTGCACCGGGGCTCTGTCCTGACAATATGGACATCCAAATGCCTTGAAGTAGTTGACCTGCGGATTAGTATTGAAGTAGGCATCAAACGGAGTCTTCTTCAAGCACTTGTTGATGATCACTCGGTATTGTATAAAGCATGCAGTGTTGATAGCTTCACCTGAAAAGAACAATGGAGGTTTGTAGTTCGACAACATAGTTCTTGCAGCTTCGATCATTGTTCGATTGTGATGTTTAGCCACCCTACTCTGTTGTGGAGTGTACGGAGCGTCGAACTGACGATCTATTATGTGTAAGTGAAAGAATTCATCCACTGTTTTGTTGTAGAACTCGGCCTCGTTGTCGTTTCTAATAAATTTTACCTTCTTGTATGCCTGCCTCTCCACAAGAGTAATGAATTTGATCAGGAACTGGGCGGTTTCATCCTTGTGTCCTAAAAGGAAAGTCCCACTGAAACGAGAAAAATCATCACTAATCACAAGACAATGGGCTTTTCGGTGGATTGCCAAAGGAAGAATAGGACCAAATAAATCCATATCTAACAGTTGACAAAGGGAATCTATGGTATTGACAGTCTTGGGCCTGTAAGGGAGCTTGTGTTTCTTGCATTTGGAGCACGAGAGACATTTCTCAATGCAAGAAATTTTTTTGATAGGCAATACCCTCACATGCTCTCCTTTAGTCAGTCTGTTTAAATTCTTAAAGTTTACATGGCCAAGACTTCTATGCCATAGAGATGAGTCATTCTCTGAGGCCTTAGATATTAAACAGACAGTAAGCTATTCATGTCCAATATATAAGCATCATTATTCCTTGGAGTACGCATCAATATCCATTCCTCGGGGACTTTGAAACCTGGTTTTAAGATCAAGCATTCATACTCGGTTATAGAGTGGAGTGTTGTTGATCATATATTTGCGAGACACTAAGCAGATTGTGAGTAAGATTTTCCACAAGATTGTCATCATCAAACTTCAAGATTCTGTTTGATACTTTTGCCCGCTTTGTGATATTTCCTCCCATGTCACCGGCAAATGAAACGTGTCCACCATCGAACGGTTGAACGTAAAACAGTAAGGACTAGTCTCCCATCATGTGTCGTATGCAACCAGTGTCTAAGTACCAAATACTGTTAACATGCCTTCTTGACTTATACTACACACATTAACAACTTAATTAGACACGTGTTCCCGAGACTTGGTTGTCTCGGGAAAGTCAACCACAAAGTTACAAAATTTTATTTCATTTTCTGAAAATATGAAGTGTTGAGGAGTATCCAAATCAGAAGAACAATCTTTAGGAAACCATGTAGATGCAGGCTTCCTGTTTTTAGAAGACCTTTTAGACCGTCTTATTCTGGGTTTTAAAACAAAATCCTCGAATCCTTCTATCTTTTGACTTCTTTTCACATTTCTTTTTGGTTGGATCTTCGATTTTTCAGTTTTTGAACCCCTTACAGATCTTTCCTTCTTGGTTATTGATGTACATAAAATTATACATCTTTTTAGCATCAAATAATCTCTAAAAACTGCAACTTCTATCAAATAACATAGCTCAGAAGGCTACCTATCATAATAAAATGCAAATTCGGGTAAACCCAAGCCTCAAATGAAGAACAAGTGAAAAGTAAAAAAAATGGAAGAAAAACCAGAAACACGCCCCCGTGCTTCAAGAAACACGCCCCATGCTTATGAACACATGAAAAGACAAAAATCTACAAGAAAAGACAAACACTGAAGACAAAAGCACGGGGCCGTGCCTCCCTAACCATGGGGCCATGGTCACCTTCAGATAAGTCAAAAATTATTTTAACACGTGTCAATAAAAAGCATAGGGGCGTACCTCAGAAAGCACACCCCCGTGGTGAGTCATCATGTACGATCTGACAACATACAACTGGGACACGTGGACACGGGGCCGTGCCTCACTAAGCACGGGGCCATGCTTCTCTCTCCAGACAGCCTATAAATAGTGGAGCATGTTGCACTCATTTGGTGTGCTTGAAGAAGGTCTCTAAACAGGTTTCTCTTATAAACACCCACATTACACTCATATTGAACATCTTGTGAGGAGTTAAAAGGCTTGGAGGTCATCATCATCTTCCATCATCAACATCATCATAATCCATCATTAAGAGGGGAGATTCATCCACTTTTGTTTAGATTGTTCTAAGTTTAATCATGTGTTTGTTATCATCTCTTCTTATGTTCAGAACAATGCTCATTATGAGCTAAACTCCTATTACCATCTATAATCTATGATGAAGCTTTGTTTTGCATGATGATTATGTGGAACATGTGGTTTAGTTTTATATAGTACATAGTTATTTTTGCATATATCCATTGATGAAGAAATGTTTTATCACTTTAATCCAATACATCAAGGTTGATGATTTATAATCATTCATGGTAATCATGTTCTTGGAAACTAGAAAGGGTAAAAAGAATACTTTGATACTTTATTTAAGATAAAACATGGATCCTTATATTGTACTTAGAAATGATGAGATATAAGTTATGATCTATTTCTCTAGTTTTAATAATTCTGAAATAACATTGTTAACACGATTGCTTATGTTATCATGCTAGTTAAAGAAATCATATGTTAATGGAATGTGTAATTATAATCTAATTAAATCAACCAAGGGGGGGTTGTATGAGTTAACTACAACCACTCGAAGTTGTTAGAACTGGTATTTGAGAAATAGAAGTCAATCATAATCGTTCTATTATATCAAACTGTTTGTCTACTTAAATTGACATTCTCGTGGTAGCATGACATTAGGAAAGGATGGACTTTAGAATGCACATGTTACATTCTTTTATGTCATAGAATATGTTTACTTAGAAATGAGGGACTATTCTATCGTATATTACTAGGACAAGTTTTTCACATGTTTATTTAATAATCATCAAGGAATAATGGAGTGAATTCTTGATATTAGATGGTAAACCTTCATATAATTGAATTACTCACTTAGAACTTCTCTTCTTGTCACCTATATATTATATATTTATATTTTATAATAAGCTTAAAAATCAACCCAAAATGATTAAAAGTCTCCGATTAAAGTAAAACGAAGATTCGTTATTAGAAACACTTGTGTCCACCGATCAATTCTTGGTTCTTACCAATACTATTCTACATATAAGATAGGTACACTTGCCTATTTTGTGTGTGTTTTGTCTTAGTAGAAATCATTTTTACAAATTTAAAACACGATCTTATGCGAAAACTAAATCTCCAGTCTTTCATATTTTAACCGCAACGCACACACGCATCAAGTTTTAGGCGCTGTTGCCGAGGACACGGTACGTTTCTAAGAACGATTCAAGTTTTAATTTAATCATTGTTTATAATTGTACAAATTTTTAACTTTCATTTCATTTAAAAAAACTTTTTACTAACTATTAAATTATATATTTCTAAGGCTGACCTAACTTATATTAATTAGCTTATATATTAGTTTAATTTTAGAATAACTTAGACTAACTTTTACTTTAAATTAAACAGTTTCTATTTAATTTAATCTCATGTATGTCCTCTACATTCGAGCCTGAGCTTGCTTTTCCAATTTCTGAACCGGAACGACTCTTTCGTTGACGAGCACGTACACGAACTGTAGAAACCGCCGAAACAATCAAAGACGAGTCAGTAGATGCCACCACATCAGGAGAAAATCAAACCGAAGAAATGATGGTAGCCCAAAACAATGAACCGAACATGAGCTAGTATGCCAAGCCAACTCTCGAAGGCTACGGCAATGGAGTAGCTCCACCCGAAATCACCGAAAATTTCGAAATCAAGTAAAGCACCATTCATATGGTGGAAAATTCAGTTCAATTTCATGGTTTCCTCGACGAAGACCCCCTTCTCATATATCTCGATTCTTACGAATCTACGAAACCTTTAAAATTCAAAATTGTTCAGAAGATCAGATCAAACTCAAACTCTTTCCTTTCTCTCTAAGGGGTCAAGCCTTATAATGGATAGAATCTCTCCATTCTGGTTCCATCACCACTTGGGAACAGATGGTTGAACAGTTTCTCCTCAAATATTTTCCGCCTGATAAAACTGCCAATTACCGAGCCAACATTACCAGATTTCGGACCGATGATGATGAATCGTTACACGCAGCATGGGAGAGATACAAAAGTCTTTTTAGAAGATGCCTACATCATGGACTGAGCATATGGTCACAATTACAAACTTTCTTTGACGCACAATCCAGTCAAAACGAACAGGCCACCGACCAAGTCGCCGGTGGAGACCTGGGATCCAAATCACCTAACGAAGCATTTGAAATCATGGAGAATGAAGCAAAGAAGAGTTTCTCTTATAAACCACCAAGATCTACACACAAAGGATTGCACCACGTCGATTCTAACACTCTTGTCACCGCACAGCTTGAAGCCCTTTTTTAAAAATTCGAACAACTTGAAATCGAACTATTAAAAACCAAGATCACCCGTGACACCTGTGGAGGAGCTCATAAGACAAGTGACTGCAAACAAGTCGTTATGACCATGTGAAAAAGTTGACTTCATCGCCTGTTAAAACAACGCTTTTAGCAACAACTACAATCCAGAATGGAGAAACCACCCGAATTTCAGTTGGAAAGACGGATGTGACACTCAAACCCTACCCGGATTCGAAGAACAACCGATGAATCAATCCTTCCAGCCTAAAACACAATTTCAAGACCAAAGTTTCAGTTTCCATCAGAATCCAAGCTATTCAAAAATCGAAGAAATGTTAATTCAAATCATGACCAAAACAAATGAAATAGAAAAGAAGGCCGACTCAAGACCTGTTGATATCAGCGGAGTATTATTGAAACATGAAGTTGACCTAAAAACTCAACAAGCATCACTGCAGAATCTAGAAACTCAAATCGGACAATTTGCCCGACATTTATCCCAAAGACCACTGGCACTCTCCCAAGCAACACAATCACCAACCCGAATGTGGCAGCTAACGTTGTTACATTCAGAAGCGGTACAACCACCGTTGCCTCACCAACTTCAGAACCAGTTATGAAAAAGAAAACCACTAGCAAAACACAGGAAATACCGATTCCAACAGGCACCGTACAACCTAAGGAATCAGTCAGAACCTATGTTCCGCCTATTCTGTACCCAGAATAACTGAAACAGGAGAGATTGGAAGCACAATACGGGAAGTTTTTAGAACTATTCAAAAAACTCCACATCAACATCCCTTTTATCGAAACCATTTCTCAAATGCCAAAATCCTCAAAGAAGTGTTGACAAACAAGAGAAAACTGGAGGAGTTATCACATGTCACCTTGATTGAAGAATGTTCGGCTGTCCTCCAAAACAAGCTGCCACCAAAGATGACTGATCCAGGGAGCTTTACTATCCCTTGTCTTATAGGAAATTTGTCTGTTAGCAATGCCCTGGCCTACCTAGGAGCTAGTGTTAACTTAATTCCATATGCGGTTTTTGCAAAACTAGGTATAGGAGAACCAAAGCCCACCCGCGTGAGCATTCAGTAAGCTGACCGATCCATTAAATATCCTCGGGTCATTGTTGAACACATGCTTGTCAAAATTGACAAATTTGTTTTCCCAGTAGATTTTGTAATTCTAGATATGGAGGAAGACAAAAGTGTACCTCTGATTTTAGGAAGAACCTTTTTAGCCACTACAGGGGCTATCATTGATGTTTGCACCAGCAAACTCACTCTAAGGGTTAATGACGAGGCCATCACTTTTGATATAGGAAAATCTATGCAACATCCGCAACATTACGATGCCACATTGTACTATGTCGACATCGTCAATTCTATCGTGAGTTGCAATGTGCGGAAATCTTCCATCAGCACCCCATTAGAAACACAAATCTTGACCGACGTAAACAGTAAACCTACGTTGGAACACGATAATCTTGATACTATCATTAATAATTAAGAAAAATCAGCAATTGTATGTGAGATCACAGAGTGCAATGAAAAATCAAAACCGTCAATCGAAGAACCACCAGCCTTAGAATTAAAAGAACTCCTGAAGAATCTCGAATATGCCTTTCTCGAAAAAGAACCTCAACTTCCAGTAATTATTTCATCTCACCTTTCTAAAGAATAGAAAGACGAACTTCTTAAGGTTCTCAAAAACCATACGAAGGCTATCGCATGGAAGATCATGGATATCAAGGGCATCAGTCCTTCCTTTTGTACTCACAAAATTCTCATGGAGGAAGAATACAAACTCGTGGTCCAACATCAAAGGCGTCTAAATCCTACAATGCAAGAAGGATGAGCTGATACTAATGAGGACCATCACAGGTAGTACCTAACAAGGGAGTAATGATAATTGTAATGAACGAGAAGGATGAGCTGATACTAATGAGGACCATCACAGGCTGGCGAGTTTGCATTGACTACCGGAAGCTTAATGACGCCACAAGAAATGATCATTTTCCATTTCCTTTTATCGACTAGACGCTTGAACGTTTATCTGGAAAAATGTTCTACTATTTTTTTGATGGATTCTCCGGATACTTTGAATTTCCATTGCTCTTGAAGATCAGAAGAAAACCACCTTTACATTTTCGTATGGCACCTTCGCCTACCGAAGAATGCCATTTAGACTATGTAATGCTCCGACCACTTTCCAACGTTGCATGGTGGCCATATTTCATGAAATCATCGAACACTCTATGGAAATTTTCATGGACAACTTCTCAGTCTTTGGAGACTCCTTCGATCATTGTCTGAAAAAACTAGACAAAATGTTGGCTGGGTGTGAAGAAGTGAATTTAGTACTCAACTAGAAAAACAACCACTTTATGGTCAAAGAAGGCATTGTTCTCGGTCACAAGATATCTCAAAAAGTATTGGAAGTTGATAGGGCAAAAATAGAAACCATATCTAAACTTCCACCACCTACTTTAGCCAAAGCCAATAGAAGTTTTCTAGGTCATGCAGGATTCTATCGTTGTTTCATAAAAGACTTATCCAAAATTGCTAGACCTATGAAAAATCTTCTTGAAAAAGACGCACCTTTCTTCTTTTATGAAGAATGTATTGAATCATTCAATACATTAAAAGACAGGCTTGTCAACGCACCAATCATGACTACACCCGATTGGACCTTTACATTCGATATCATGTTCGATGCAAGTGACTTTGCAGTTGGAGCTGTACTCGGACAACGCAAAGAAAAACATTTTCACCCAATTTATTATGCTAGTAAAACTCTTAATGATGCACAGGAAAATTACACCACAACAGAAAAGGAGTTATTGGCAGTTTTTTTCGCCTTCGAAAAATTTAGATCTTACCTCGTTCTTTCCAAAACAATCGTTTACACCGACCATGCCGCCATATGATACCTCTTCAACAAACAGGATGCTAAACCAAGACTCATTTGATGGATTCTCCTACTCCAGGAATTCGACATAGAAGTCAAGGATAAGAAGGGAGCAGAAAATATAGGCGAAGACCATCTCTCTCGCTTAGAATGCCCAACTTCAGAAGAACATCAAGAGGAAATTATCAATGATAACTTTCCACATGAAGTTCTCATGCATATCCAAGCAGTCATGCAAGAGGAAGATGAAAGTCCTTGGTTTGCCGATTTCGCAAACTATTTAGCTTGTAGAATCTTAAGAAAAGGTCTAACTCATTAGCAGCGGAAGACATTCTTTTCGGACATTAAGTTCTATTTCTGGGAAGATCCATACTTGTTTAGGATAGGTGTTGATCAGGTTTTCCGTAGGTGTGTATCAGGAAAGGAAGCCTTGGATATCCTCAAACACTACCATGAAGGACCAACTGGCGGACACCATAGTACATCCACTACGGTTAGAAAAGTGTTTGATGCAGGATTCTTCTGGCCCACGATATATAAAGACACACATGCTTTGATCCAAGCTTGCGATGCTTGTCCAAGAGCCGGGAACATCTCAGCCAACAATAAGATGGCTCAAAAAGGCATTCAAATTTGTGAAGTCTTTGATGTATGGGGAATAGATTTCATGAGCCCATTTCCTAAATCATTCGGAAACAAATACATCCTTGTAGTAGTCAATTACGTGTCCAAATGGGTAGAAGCACAAGCTCTTCCCACTAATGATGCTCCTACAGTTGTACGATTTCTGAAAAAGTTATTTTCACGATTCGGTACCCCAAAAGCCTTAATTAGCGACAGAGGTACTCACTTCTATAACGCTCTAATGGACAAAGTCTTAGCATGATATTGAGTTCACCACCGACTAGCAAAACCATATCACCCTCAGACCAGTGGGCAAGTAGAAGTCTCTAATCGAGGGATCAATAGAATTTTAGAAAGAACTATAGGAATGAATCGTAAAAATTGGGCGGAAAAGTTAGATGACGCTTTGTGGGCCCTTAGGACAGCCTATAAAACTCTCATAGGAACGACACCCTTCAAACTTGTTTATGGAAAAGCATGCCATATATCCGTAGAAGTGAAACACAAAGCCTATTGGGCTCTCAGAGCAGTTAACTTTGACCTAAAGTCCGCCGGTAAAAACTCGAAGAACTAAGAACATTAGCCTATGAAAACTTCTGGTCTTATAAAGAAAAGACTAAAAGTTTACACGACGCCCATTTAAAAAGGAAACAAAATGTTCAAATTGGCGATCGAGTACTGTTATACAACATACGTTTACGTATTTTTCTAGAAAAATTGAAATCTCGCTGGACAGGTCCATACACAGTTGAATCAATTTTTAACTATGGTAAAGACGAGATTTCAAATTTTGATGGCCACAAGTTCAAAGTTAATGGACATCGATTAAAACTGTACATCGATAGGCCATTTGAAGATGTTTCGGAGGTAGTAACCCTCCAACCAACCCAATAAACATGCAAGAAATAGGGACTGGCCAAGACCTTCAAAAACTAGGTCTTGTAAATTTTTTGTTTTATACATATACATATATATATATATATATTTCAAAAACACGGGGGCATGCTCCAAGAATCACCATCCCGTGCCACAAAGTGCCGGCCAGAATCTTCGCTGCAAAAATCTCAGTCAGACTGGTTTTTAACAGAATTGTCAGACCAAAACACAGGGCCGTGCTTCACAAGGCACGGGGCCGTTTCTGACAACTGGTTGGCTATAAAAGTCACCCTTTGCCAATAAATTTTCTTGCACCAACCCAAACCAAAACAATCTCCTCTGAGATCAAAACATGTCTACTGAAATGAGTGAAGCAATCCCCGTCCCTCGCCAACCGAGGAACGAAACCCAACATGTATCCAAAACCGAGCTTCTTTTGAAACTTCAAGAACTCGTCAAAGAACTCACCGAAATGAATCTCCTCACAGAATTGCGTCTCGTTCAACTCACCGAATCAGTGGAGAATATGAAAATGGAGCTTGGAGACATTAACGAACAACTCCAGTTTCAAGTTCTCGGCTTCACGTACTTTCCGCCACCAGGACCATTCGGCAGAGGAGAACCCTTCGGTGAAATTTAGGAACCTCAAGTTTTCTGTTTTCATGTGTAAACAAGTGCTAGGCACATTGTGTTAGGACCATCAGGGTTAACCTGAATAATTTTGTGTTTCTAGGAAAAGTGGGCTTATCCCGTAATTGTTATAGGACTTTTAATTTTAATGAAAAGTTATTATTAGGATGATCAAACTCTTGAAATAACATACTAAACATCATTCTAAAAATTCTGGCTCTCGCGTTTGGTTGAAAAATCAAAGAAACTTTCAGTGACAAAAGCATGGGGTCGTGCTTCTTGAAGCACGGGGCCATGGTCACCTTAGAATCTTCGGCATGATACGCACTGACTCAGTACAATTCTCTGAATTAGAAACATTTATTCCCCTAGCAACACGGGGCCATACTCGACTTTCCATTCTCTATATAATGCATGCAAAAACTCACTATTCCATTCACACCAAACACAAGTTACTGAAATGGAAAGTAAGAAAGTTGAATGGAGACCAGTAAGGAAGGGCAAGCATGGTGATTCTTCCTCAAACCTTGAGGAAGAAATCATGAGGCTTCAATGCATAATGAGAGACCAAGTCGAGAGTAACATCCAAATTGAGGCTCGCCTAATCGAGCTGATTAACAAAGTCGAACTACTTCGGTTTGAGAACTTCCATTTTGTGGATAGCCACAACAAATATGTGAGCTTTAAGCTCAATTTTCTCAACCGGGAAGTCGCAAAACTCGACAAGAATCTCTCCGAGCTCTTGGAAGCCAAACGAGCACCACCACACATTCAGGACTTGTTCGGGAATGATGGTCGTTGAAGTTCGGATTTTGTCTTGTTAAGAAGTTACTCTAGCTAGTATTATGTTTCGTGATTCGGGATTGCTGTTGTACTTTTCTTTCTACTATGTTTAACTATGTTTAATGTTTTAATGAGTATTAGGACTTTTAGTTTCTATCTTAACTTTAATCCTTAAAGAAAATCAGTTAAAAAAAATGAACCAACCCGACAAATAAACATTAAAACAAAAGAAACTGACTGCTTCATGCAGCACGACACCGTGCTTCCAAAAGCACAGGGCCGTGCTTTTGTGTCCAGTACAGTTACGATTTTTATTTTAATTAAACAATATTTCCATTCATTCAACCTTAACACCAACATCGTCCAGAGGCGAAAACTGACACCTTTTCACCAATTTCACTAATCTTCGCCTCAAATCTTCGATTCATAACAAATGGTATGTTAATTTAACAATTCTAGTCACCAAATTCAACATTTTAGGTCCAAATCAAACCCCAATTCTAACACGGAAAATGGATGGGTTAAGTGTTTAGATTTAGAACAATGAGTTGTTAAATAGATTCACACTTGTGTTTTGTTAAGAAAAACGATTCGGGTTCGGACATTGGTTGATTTACTTCAAACTTTAACTCGAATAATTAGTCAAAAACCGGTTGGAATCATAATTTCGAGTTTTGATTATAGTGGAATTAGGATTAAAAACACGGGCTGTGCTTTACAAAACAAGACCCGTGGTGACCTTTTGGTCAACATAAAGTCATAATCTAGAATTAGGTTAAAACTGCAAACTACCTGCAGCATGGGGCCATGCTTCCAAAAGCACGGTACCGTGCTGACTCAAAACATGGGGTCGTGCTTTTAAAGCACGGCACAGTGGTTCTGGTATTGTTCCACCATTTTCCAAAATTTAACTAATTTGGGTATAAATTCCAGATGGCTGAATACGGGGATGATGTACATGCATTCCTAGTCTTCCCAGAACGCACTGAAAGGGATTGAAGAGCCCAAACTAGAATGACCTACCTTAACCGACGCTTCCTAGAACCGAACTTTTAAGCTTTCAAGGATACGTTGATTCAAGTTAATCAATGGAATCGATACAAGACCATTTTTAAATGACCATGGAAACGGGTTTTTAGTCAAAAAAGCAAAGCTGTTACCGAGTTAACAAAGGAATTCTTAACCTCTTTCTCTTTTAAGACGAAAAATTTGGACATGTAGGATGAAGAAGCAGTCGAGTTCTGATGTGGGGCTGAGTGGTACACAAAATCGGTTACCCAACTAGGGATAGAATTTGGAATTTACACGAGTGATGAAATACACAGCCCGATCTAGTACACAACCGCAACCTCATTCGCAGATGAAGATGCTGATGAAGATGAAGTGGATGGAAACACATGGTTACAAGCATGGCAACAGTTGAGCTCGAGGATGAAACCTACATTGCATGTAGCTCAAAGAGCACGGCACTACGCGACCCACTTATGAAATACATTCACCGCTTGCTTAGCCACACTGTCACTACTCATGGTCATAGTGAAGGGGTTGTGAACCTAAGGGATTTATGGGCCTTGTATTGCATGAAAAATGACATACGTACCGTGCAACGTCACTTTCTATTCTGCAAACTGTTCACAACGAATGCAAATGCAAAAAGCCAAAATACCCCGATTTTTCGTGGACCCTGGATCTATAAGTTGTATAGAGCTTACGATGAAGACAGAGAAAGAACCCATAGCCTAGACCTGATTGCTCTTAACCTTGGTTTTTGCATCAGTATATAGATGGCCCAGCAGATCAGCAGGGACCAGAGGTGTGGAGACTACATGATGCCTATAACCAGGTTTGGAATCCGGAGGACCTAACTGACATAATGATCTAAGATGATCCCGAGAGGAGAGGAGGATCACCACCTCCATAGGCCCGCCACCGGACTTACCACCAGTAGGGAGGCCCATCTTCATCAGGGGCCAGCCCAAGCTCGTTACACGATAGCCGATACTCATTTGAGGGCCTATACGGGCTCATTGACCAGATCACAACTAACACTATCGCCTCGTTTAACAGGATTACAGGACAGATCGTTGCGTCTGATGCACAGCGAGCAACTGAATATGCCGAAACGAGGCGAGAGATTGACCGTCTAGGTTATCACATGGACAGGCAGTGGGGACCGTTTAACCCAGACACGGGTAACTGACGAGCAGCGGCACCGGTAGGTCTGGTATGGGCATGGGATGGGCTGGTAGTACTTGTATGATATTATTATCATGTTTGTTTTAAAAAAAATTACTTTCTGTCATTTGGTTGTTTGTTTGTTTGGATACTTTTATGGTCGTGGGTGCCAAGGCAATTTATTAGGAACTTATTAGCCCGTGTGGGCAGGATGTGGAGGATTCCACACCTAATTTTCAGTAGTATTATGCTTGGTTGTTTGTGGTTGTTTGCAATTTTATATTAAACAGGTACAAAACAAAAAAACGGACGAAAAACAGTGGACGCTCTGTCGAAATCCGAAGGGAAGTACCTTTCCATTTAACCCACCATACTTAACTAGAATTTTTATCTTTTTATGAATCTTTTATCACATTGACGTCATTGTGAGATTCAAGTGTAAGGATGGGATTTACTTAACCAATTCTGCTCAACTAATTATAAAATTCTCTAAACAACATTTTTTAGCAAATAAAGACTATTCTTATAAAACCAAAAGAAAAATCCAAAATTTTTTTTGCAAATAACCAAATACAAATCTATTCTAACCAAAAAGTGAAAAAGTAAAAAAAATAAGTTTTGTAATATTGAGAACAAATTTATGCAAAATATGGCGTTTATTCCCAACTCCTCCGTTATTGTGAGATAAACCTCATGCCATATAAAAAATTATCCGAAGATTTGAGTGAGTCATATGTTTTGTGTGATCTAGAACTTGTCACAATTATTCATTTCAAGACCGCACGAAGCGTTGTATAAGGAAGAAGGTAATATTATTACAAACACCTCAAACCATTCTCCAAATTACACAACCCAAAAACCTTAAACTAAAACCTTACCGCTTCATCCCTATCACTGGTAAAATACAACACTGGTCTTTTACCGGCAGACCCTAAAGAACTGGAAATGCATTCTTTCTATTTCAATTTCCTTTGCTGCACACATTTTGTAAAACCTAGGTTGCCTCCATAACTTAGGGAGAGAATATTTCTCTTTTGCAATGAGGTGAGGAAAGGTGGCGCCAAAACGAACAACGGCCACCATTTTGTGGAGTTTCCAAAAGCGCAATGAAAAGAAGAGCAAAAAGATACGAACGTTGCTTAGGATGTGAGAACTGGTCACACGAAGGAAGATGTAGAAAAAGTCAAACTTAGTCTCAACATGAATATACCGAACTAATGAGGGTAGGGGCTATTAGGCCTAAAGCCGAACGATCCATTAGAGTTGGAAGTTATGTTCAGAATATGATTGAGGAAGAACTGATTCACATCCTCGACAAAACTGGTCTTAACGATCTTACCTTAAAATAGTCATTTAATTTGTTATATATATATATATATATATATATATATATATATATATTCAAACGGGAGAAAAGAAGCTGTCTCTGGAACATAGAGGATCCTTGAATCTGCTGACCCATCGGTCCTGGATTATGAATGGAGGATCCTTGAATCGCTGACCCATGGACCTCGAATCTAGGATAGATGATCCTGTCAGAAAGATCGAGGACCCTTGAGTTTGTATACCCATGGATCCCTGTTGAATGATAGATGATCCTTGCGTGAACTGAGCCAAGGATCCTGGAGTGGTGAAATCCAGCATCATAGGCACTAACGGAGTCTGATCCTTCGCTGGCCTCTTAGTCTTCTTCAGATCTTCTATCTCCCAAAGGATCCTCTGGTTAGTCTTGTTTTGTTGCTCCATGTTTGCTTTAACCTGTGAAAACATAGTAGAAACATCATTGTTAGTATTAACCACCGAAGTGGCAGCAGTGATTTTCGATCTCTGGAAGACTGGTAGTTGCTTCTTGTTTCCAGCAGCAGCCCGTGGTTCACCCGTGGTTGGAGGAGGCATCGGCGGCAAATTTCTTGATGAGAGAGGAACCGAAGATGGCATGGTTGATGAAGCAGAGGCTGATTGAGAGGCCATTGATGGTGATTTAGGTATGAAAGGTTGAAAATTGATAGGAAGTAATCTGGATTATAGCACCGATTGTCCCACGGACGGCACCAAATTGTTTTGGTAAAAAATCTGTTAAGGATCAAGTAACCAAATCTATTATGTGAGGTTTTGTGCTGAGGTAAGAAAATTTAATGTATGAACGAAATATGGATGAACACCGTGATTTGTTGCGAGGAAAAACCCCTTGATCTTGTTTAGATTAAAGGAAAAAAAACCCAGGTGATGATAAATAGTCTATAACCACTTTATTAATATCAAAAAAAGGTTACAATGGGTGGATTTTATGATCAACGAATACAATTGTACTATGTGTGTGTGATTACAGAGAACTATCAGCTAGAGTATGCTAGTGTAAGCTAGTAAGTGCGTGTGTAACTGTGTGACCTAGCATTGATCATAACTCAATATATAAAGAAAAGAAATTATTAACTAACTACTAGGTCCTCTTAATCCGTCATTTCTCCACTCTCTAACTTCGTGCCTTTTGACCACGTGCTATAGAAGTCCAGTAGCGAAATAGGTGGTGGACTAAGTCTTAGAGCCGTTGCACTTGATAAATATCAACCTTCATATAAGAAACAACCGTTAACAATACCAAGTACCAAGGATCCTCGATCCTGATATAACCCTAGAGCTCTTCAAAAGGATAACTGATCCATACTGGTCACCAAGAATAAGACATCCTCAATAATTGATTATTTGTGGCTCTGTTGGAACCCGTAAATCAATCCTATAACTATAACAGATCTCGGATCTGTGTTAATACGATTAATACCTTAATATGGATATAGCTCATAATTATGTTTGATTAAGTGTTATATGTGTATATGTATCTCCCAAAGCTTAAATTAAACGTGAACAGAGTTCACAATAAAGAGAAGATAGGTCTGGTTCGCTAACATTCCCTAGCAAACCAGGCACTACTTCGTTACATACATAAATAACTTAAATAACTTGACGAATCACCCCCTGATTCGTTAACATCCCCTAACGAATCAGGAGGGAGTAAACTTAAGTCTTAGTTCGCTAAACAACCTTAGCGAACTAGACATTACATATAACGAACTAGAGAATAACTTAAGACGCAAAATCGTGCACTAAAAGACACCCCCTCGTCTTGAGCTCTTTGTTTTTAAGTTACTTGAAACGCTTGGACTGCCAGTCTCTGCAACTATGAATTCCATTTTCATAACAAACATGCACAACGCGTTGGAATTGCATAGCCAGGTCGTAGTCTTCATTGAGCTCAATCAGAATTTGGTTCTTGTGAAGCACGTCATTGTCGGTCTCCGATAAATTAACCAACCACATAGGGTCGATAATCTTGATAAGCTGAGTCTTCAGTCCTTTACCAAGCACAATGACGGCCTCGCCAGTACGATTATCGTAGTACCTGCGGTCAAACGAGATATGCATCTGTTGGGGCATCGTCTTCACAGGTACCCGCTTCATCGTCTTTGGCGGCTTTACCTTCATAACCAGTTTCCTCCAGCCAGTCCTTGGATCAATCTCGTCAATACGTTTATATCTCGGGACCTGGGGCTTGAAGAACTTGAAGCCATGATTGACCTCGAACAGTAAGTGTTGATGAAATAACTCAGCTGTCTGGTGACCACCACGATTGATGAATGAACGACGCGCGAGGGTACGAACATACCACCGCGGTAATGTAAGAACGTCCTTTATCGTTTCGTAGTACTGGATCCCTTTCTCCCATTTAATTATACATACTTTAAGCTCAGAATCATAAATCCATGAGACAATATCACCATGTACCTTGGATACAGTCTTGAATGAGGTCACTTGGTTTGCTTTGACCCAAGCTGCAGCTACTTCTTTTCGTTCTTGATCAAAATATCTATACGCCTTGATAATCTTACCCGCCGCTTTGTAGCTGAACCACTTAGCAATATCAGCATCGGATACGACTTCAAGTGATTTGAATACTGCATCAACTTCCTGTTTACCCTTGGATGCCTTTACCAAATCATCCTCAACAACTTTAACCGTTTTTTCATCGAATACCGAAACACCTTAATCAACGTTTGTTTGTTTAAACAAGTCCGGATAATCCTCAGCAGTGACATCTTCCATTTCAACATCCTCGTCTTCATAAATAAAGTCCGTATTCATTTGAATTGACAGATCGTCTGTTATACCCTCCTAGTTCACCACCTCGACGTCAGGTTCTGTCTCTACCACGGTTAATTGTTTATCGTTTAACCCTAGCAGTATGGAAATCTGCTCTTGTGTCAGAGACCTATCAACGAACTCACCAACCTCTATCTCATCCCTGTTCACCACACTTCTAACCATCCCTGATCCATCCACAAATATCACAGTGTTAGCATCAATCATTTCAATTGTCTTAGCGGCAGTTGGATCCTGATACACAACAATCTGTTTACCCGAGTCCTCACCACCACTTGTACCAGCACCGGAAGATGAGCCGTGCGTTTGTTTAGGCTCACCTCCTGCACCAGACTCGTCAGGATCTTGATCATCTTTTTTTAGTTTCTTTAAGGCATCTTCTTTGCAAGTCAGTTGCAAGATTAGATCCTCTTGTTCCTTCATTTTCACCCCCTGAGACTCAACAATCGCACGTAGCGCTTTAGTCTTCTTCTGACAGAATGAGATATAACTCATCATCCGTCTTTGATTCTCCATAAGACATTCTTGATTCTGACAATCAGCAGCCATTTGATTCTCATATAGATGAAGAAGATTTAAAAGCATCTCTGTTTGGCCGTTTGGTGGCAAGTTGTACAATGATGGATGAACAGGTTGGATTGGTCCCTAAGGCCTAGTAATTCTCAGAAAAGAGACATCACTTGGAGGAGGAGGAGGAGGTCTCATGGATGGTGTTGGAGGGACAGTCGACAATGTAACAGGAGGCCTTGGTAATTCAGATAACGCCATTTGTGGAATTAAACCAAGTCTTTCATGGGACACCAACGTCGTCGTCAATGTAAGCATCGGAGTGCTAGTAGTAGGCGGCACTACCAAGCATTGAGGCGTTGATTGACGAGGTGGTGGCACACCAATAATTACCCCAGCCCCAGCTGACACACGTCGTTTCTTTGATGGCTCTCCAGTTGCTACCGCTTTCCCTTTTCTCTTTCGTTCTTGTTGAGCTGCAATGGTGGCAGCTAATGCAGCATTTACTGCATCTTGTTGCTCTTGAAAAGCAGCATCACCAGCTTCACCATCACCATCATTTCCATCATCATTCCCATCATCATCGTTCCCACCATCTCCCCCTTCACGCTCGGAATCCGAGTCGTCATGGATCCAGCGTTCATTAGGAAGACATACATAATTCGGATTAATTATATGACCAATCATTCATTTATCCGCTGGCCTCCCCTTTCTATAAAGCGACATTCGACGTACGGTATCCACCGTCATCTGTTCCATAGGAAGCACATCATTCACCAAGGTCTGATCAATATCTAAATTAGGTATCAAATCTTGAATAATCAACTGCAAGAAACGAGGATACATTAAAAATTTCTTCGACTGAATCGTTTGCTGAACTTGCTCTTTCAAATGATCAAAGACTAGCTCCGAGAAGTTAAATGGCTTGTTCAGAATTAAAGCTATAAAGGCTGATTGCAAACTGAGTCGACATTCGTCAAAACCTCCACGACGACCACTCATACAATGAATTAGAACATGGAGAAGATACTTGTATGGTGGGCATAGTCCATTCTTGTTCAACATAGATTAATCAATGTCTCCACCATAACGCACACGTGTAAACAAACCCTTGATCAGTTGCTTGTCAAATTCACTCGGGTCGTTATCATTATCATCAAATCGAAGCACACGTCGAATTACTTCATCATCAATTGTAATAGGAGTTTGATTAATCGTTGCTCGAATATGATTCTCCACTTACACATACTCAGTAGTAGCCCAAAATTTCCTGATAATACTCAGATACACCTTAGGTCGAGCAGTAATGGCGTAATGTATCACTGATCGTCTTAGAAAAGGCAACATATCTCCAAATGTAGCTACATCAGCAACTTCTGAGTCAACATAAGCACATATGTTGTGCTTCTTGTCATATGATAACAAAATAATTTCATCTCATTGTTCCTGTTGACGTGGTTGTTCTTGTTGTGGTTTTTCTTGTTGCCCTTGATCAGCAACCGGTAGATCTTGATTTACTTGATCAGCCATTGTACTGTATAAGTAAAAACGAATATAAGGAACATGAAGATGTAATATATATTTAGCACATATATATCTATTTATCTATAAATGGTGTATTTAATTTCATATATCATGTGTAATCAATATATTTACGCGTTTAGATGGTTGGAATAATTTATTTAATTCAAAATGTAATTAAATTTAATTAAATAATATCATTCGTGTGATTATCACTCTGATTCATTACCAACCTGTAACGAATCAAGTGATTCGCTATCATGTAAATAGATTAACAAAGTAGACTTAGCGAATTACTATTTAAAGCAACGAAATAGAATCTAGTTCGTTATAATTTGACAAACCCACGTCTGATTCGTTAGATAAATTATTCGCTAATCTAATTCGTTTGACTCTTTAACGAATTGGACACTAAGGAGTTCCAATCCGCTAAAGTTAACAAATGGTCAATATTATACTTGATCTTTGACTCACACTGTCAAAGTCAAAATTAATATGAACACTGAAAGTCAACATCACGAATCAATCTTCAAGTTATCCATAACAATCGTCGGATAACCGAAACATTATGTGTAGTGATCTCGGAACCATATTACTGAGCACATGATGTTGAGATTGAGGCTCAATACCAAGAACTAACTTAGGTTAAACATAGTATACAAAACCCCGAAACCATAAACACTCAATCGACCCGGTAAACAGTAATCATACTTTGATTAAGGTCTACCAAGGGTCTTGGAATCGCATTCCGATCACAAATAACTATACATCAACTATAAAAACACAGTATAATGTCCATTGATCAGGGTTTATCAAGCCGTGAAACCCTTAGAACAAAATCACATAATTAGTCTATCAATACAACATCATTTTTGACGAAAATCACAAAGATGTGATTGTCTATACCTGAGCAACACAATGATATTCGTGAAAGATCAAAATTCGAAGATTGAAAATCAGAGAAAAAATATGAAAAGGGTGACTTTAGGTGTAAGGAAGAAGATGAATATTGAAAGGACGGTTCGTGTTTCTGTCTTATATAGCCTTACACGCTACCCAATGTACCCTATTTACGAATCAAGAGATTCATTTGAATTCTGAAATAACGAATCAGGCAATTCGTTAACCCAATTCGTTATATCAGAATAGCGAACAAGACATGTATTGTGTCTTGATTCGTTAAATATGTATAACGAAGTAGAAGTGATTCGTTAAAGATTGCGGAAGCGAATTAGGTGAGCGAACTAGAAGGTAGTTCGCTAAAGAATCACCTAGTTCGTTATCCATACTTAAATTATTAACTTTTAACGGATTAAAATTTATTTCATTTTAACTTAAATAATTAAATGAAATAAATAAATAATTAATTAAATAATATTCAATAAATAAAAATTTTAACTTAAAAGAATATTACAGAGGACCTTTTATCCCGATAATTGAATACTTTTAAAAAACGTTTCATTTTTACCAAACATAATTAAAAAAATATTAAATAATATGTAAAGTAAAAAGAAAAATATTTTTGGTATTTTATAAAAAATGAAAGAATGTATTTGCAGAAATATCCGAATTAGAAAATACACAATCTTTTTGTGTTTTTCTATGTTTTTTAAAAGCAGTACATATTTTTGCTTTTTTGTTGAGTTTGAGCAGAGAATCCTATTGACCAAAATGCTCTTCCATCACAGTTTTAAATTTCAGCGATATTATGACTGGCGTTAAGTCGGTCATTGATATTGTTGTCCACCTAAATCTTATAACAAACCTTCGAGCATTTTTGTGATATGATTTATGGTTCAATTAGCGCACAGAATATCAGAAACTATCAGCCCTTAATCTCGGTTCAAGTTTAATTTGATTTTTGCCAAATCACCCCAACTTGACTTAAACCATTATAGTGTTGATCAAAATTTTCGAATACCAATTGAGAAATTTTGAGCAATGCATCAAGTTTCCTTTACCATGAGTGAGTACGCACGAGTCCATCTGTCGGCTTACATACATTGTATCCCCTGGGGTCCGTTTCTTATTGGTATTGAGACGCACGCAAGGGAGGAACAAATGTACGACTAACAGCGGATTTTGATCAAGTCAGTAATTTGGATTGTACGGAGTACAGCAGTGATCAAGTTTAATGACTTTGGGTTTGCTCTAAAAAGCGAATGAAATATTCATGCTTATGAATATCCAGATGATTAATCCGCATAAAAACTCACAGTGTCCAGAATCCTAACGCTTGTTATTTGCTTTATTATATTTTGGGTGATCAACCACTATACGGCTTGAGTATGACCGATTATTACATTTCTGCCATCTTCGCTGAGACTTTTGCTAGAGACTAACACCTCTTTCAATTTGGCTTTTCGTTAAGTTTATATCATTAATTTACTCTAACAGCTTGTTTAAGACTTATCAATGCACCAATGATTAAGCACACAGTTTTTTAAGCTTATTTCTTTCTAGATTTGGGGTTAAATAATCAATGCACTATCATTTTCTCTTTTTGCTTCAAAAACTCAAAATTTTGAGGAGCATAAAACAAAATGATTTTAATTGCCCCAGTTAATTTAAGTTCATAAATTAATGGCTATCCTATTCATCTACAAGTAGAGAACAGGACCAACACATGCAAGAACGCTTCAAAAACTTAAATAACTGACTAAATTTTCAGCTAAAAAACATAGAAAGCTTAACGAACTCCCCAAGTACTTTCCATTTGTCAGGTAAATGGCTAACCCGAAGATTTACAGGAAATTATCAGGACCAAACATATAAAAGTATATGTCCTTTAAAATAAAAGCAAATGACATAATTTTCAGCGAACATAAGCAAAAATCTTTTTGGTTTTTCTCTTTACAAACTAAAAACACAATATTTTTATCTTTTCGGTTTTTTTTTACAAAAGCGAGAAGAATTCACATTCTTTTTGACTTTTTCAGAATTTTCTGTACAAACAGAAATCACAATCTTTTTGGTATTTTCTAATTTAAAATGTTTTTGGTTTTTCAAATATTAAAATAAAACAAGAAAGAGCACAATATTTTTGATTTTTTTTTTAAGTTTTCTAATGTTTTTGGGTTTTATCAATACAAACTAAAAACACAATATTTTTGTATTTTCTAAGATTCACCCCCTAAAACCTAAAAACAAAATAAAATTGAAACTAGAACAAACTAAAATAAAGATAATTATCCTAATTTTAGGATCTCAGCAAGGGTCTTCAATCCATTTAATCCAAGCCAAAAGTTAAAACGTGTTTTATCAAAGGCTTTGGTAAATAGATCGGCTTTTTGAAAATCAGTATGTACTTTCTCAAGGTCAATTAATTTCTTTTCATAACAATCCCGTATAAAATGATATCGAATTTCGATATGTTTCGTTTTAGAATGTTGTACGGGATTCTTGGTGATACTAATCGCAGCAGAATTATCAATCAAAATGGGAGTAGTAAGAAACTTCAAACCGTAGTCGCGAAGATGTTGTTGTATCCATAAAACCTGGGAACAGCAACTCGAGGCTGCAACATACTCAGCTTCGGCGGTTGAAGTGGAGACCGTTGTATGCTTCTTACATTGCCAGGAAACAAGCCGGCTTCCTAAGAATTGACATCACGCTGTAGTAGACTTGAAATTGATCTTGCATCCTCCATAGTCTGAGTCTGAGTAAGCAGTAAGATTGAAAGTATCATCTTTGGGGTACCATAACCCGATGTCAGGATTTTCCCTAAGATATTGCAGAATACGTTTGACCGCTTCCAGGTGAGTCACTCGGGGACTAGCTTGGTACCTAGCACATAAACAAACAGCAAACATTATGTCGGGTCGAGAAGCAGTTAAATACATTAAAGAACCAATCATGGCACGATAGAGGGTCGGATCAACGGTATCCTCCAATTCATCCGGTGATAAATTGTGACCCACGGGAAGAGGAGTAGAAGGGATTTTTCCGGCAGTAATCTTGAATCGGCTCAAGACGTCGTTCACATATTTTGTCTGATGAATGAAGATTCCCTTCACAGACTGATGAACCTGCCACCCTAAAAAGAAATTCAACTCTCCCATCGAACTCATCTCGAACTTAGTTTGCATCGATTTCTCGAACTCCTTACACAACGTGTCGTTTGTAGATCCAAAGATTATGTCATCAACATAAATCCGAACGAGCAGAAGATCATCACCAATATTTTTTTAAAACAAAGTGCAGTCGACAGTTCCACGTTTGAATCCAGAAAATGGTCGGCGAGCGTGCCACACCAAGCTCTCGGGGCTTGATGTAGACCATATAATGCCTTGTTTAATCGGTAAACACGGTCAGGATAATCAGGATCTTCAAAACCTGGAGGCTATAAAACAAACACTTCCTCATGAAGTTCACCATTGAGAAAAGAACTCTTGACATCCATTTGATAAACTTTAATATTCTTGTAAGCAGCATATGCCAGAAAGATTCGAATCGACTCTAGTCTTGCAACTGGAGCATATACTTCAGTGTAATCAATACCCTCTTGCTGATGAAAACTTTGCACACCTAATCGTGCTTTGTTTCTCACAATTACTCCACGGTCGTCTTTCTTACACTTGTATACCCACTTAGTCGGAATCGCTTTCTTGACTCTAGCAGGTTTGTCGATAAGATCCCAAACGCCTAAACGTGCAAATTGTTGTAATTCTTCTTGCATGGCTTCTACCTAAGATGGATCTTGAAGAGCCACACGAGAATTCGTTGGCTCAACTTGAGATAGAAAACAAGTAAATTTAGCAACAGTTACAATCCCAGACGAGTGTAAGTCAGCATAAGCACATAGAGCATTATTTTCACTTGAAGAAGCAACTTGATGTCGTGTTTGAACTCCCACATCAAGGTCTCCAATAATATTTTCTTGTGGATGGTAATTATGAATCCTGAGAGTAGGATTTTTAGAAACAACAACATTTTCAAATAAATTAGGGTAATGTTCACCCAATTCAGGAGATGAAACATCACTGTCAAGTTCAATAACTTGATCCACAACTGCATTATCATCAGATGAAGTAGAAGCATTATCATAATGAACAGGAGACTCATTATCAGGTTCTTCAGTTGGAGAAACAATTTGAGCTTCAACATCATTTGAACTTGCGAACCTTGGAATTTCCTAATGTTCTTCAAAATAAGCACGAACTAAATCTTCATCTGGATGATCAGTTGTTGGAGTAAATTAATTGAATAAGCCATCGTAGTCAAACATCCAGTCGGGACCTTTACCTTGAGAAGGAGTAGTGTACTTTTGACAGTCCACATGGTACCATTCTTCAACACAACCGGACGTAAAGTTAAACACTCTTTTCTTAGGAGACGCATACCCCAAGAAATAACTTTCAATGGCTTTTTCATCAAACTTTCCCACATCCTTTTTCAACCTAGTACAAGGACACCCAAAAGGTTCCAAGTACTATAAATTAGGTTTACGATTATTCAGCAATTCATAACTGGTCTTCTTGAATCTTTTAACAGTTAGAACTCGATTGAGTGTATAACAAGCAGTATTCACCGCCTCATTCCAAAACTGGACAGGAAGCTTTGAATCAACAAGCATCGTTCTAGCAGTTTTAATCAACGTTCTATTCTTTCTTTCAGCTACACCGTTCTGTTGTGGTACATATGGGGCACTGTATTCTCGATGAATTCCTTTTTGTACACAAAAGAAATCCAATACAGTATTTTTAAATTCAGTACCATTGTCACTTCGAATTCTCCTCACTTTCAGTTTGTAAAGTGATTCAATCTTAGTGATTAGATTTTGAACAAGACCCGGTGTTTGATCTTTTGAACTCATAAATAAGACCCATGAATATCGTGAATAATCATCTGTAACAACTAGGCAATACCAGTCTCCAGAAATACTCGCACGATTCACTGGACCGAATAAATCCATATGAAGTCGTTCAAGCGGAGTATCAATGGAATTTAATAACTTAGATGGGTGTGATTTTTTCTTCTGTTTGCCCTTCTTGCAAGCAACACAGTGATCGGATAACTTAAAATTCTTTAACGACACACCCTCTACCAGATCTTTTGCCATTAAGTAGTTCATCTTTCGAACATGTATGTGACCCATTCTTCGATGCCAAAGCACTGAGTCTTTCTCGGTCGCTTTCGAGACAAAACACGTTTCGATCGATGTAGATACTTTAGTATTCATATTCAAGACATAAATATCATTTGATCGAGGTGATCGCATGACAACCATGTCCTCGGGAATCACATAACCCGGTTTCAAAATCAGACACTCTTTATATGTAAATACTGTAGTGTATTGCTTATCACATATTTGCGACACACTCAATAAATTATGGTCCACTTTATCACAATAGTTAACCTTCTCAAACGTAATCTTCTCATTTGAAACATCACCTTCCTGTGTAATCATACCCCTAGAATTCCCAGCAAACGCCACATAACCCCCTTGAATATTTCTCACATTTGTTAAGATGTTGAGATTCCCAGTAATATGACGAGAACATCCACTATCCATGATCCAGTTTTCACCAGAAATGGTCTTGGATGTACCCTGCACACAAAATAAAATGATTAGTTCAAAAAGGCAGCCCAGGCCTCGGTCTTGGGCACCTGTTGGTTTCCTTGAGAAAAGTTAACTTTAGTTGCATTCAATTGTTGTTCAGCAACTTGAGAATAAGTTACAGGTTTCTTAGACTTTCGTCTTAGATACGCAGCTTGAACCACATTTGAATTAACGTTTTTGCATAATGGTTCAATAGGAATAAACGTAGCTTTAATGGAACCATGAGTTTCATTTACATGAACAACTTTTCGAGGATGTACATTCAAAAACATAATATGAGTATCATCAGCATACGACACAGGTCGTTTCAGAATCTCCTTTACCAAAGGAACCGGTTTGTAATGGTCCTTGATAAAAGGATGAAGATTCTGATAGTTCTTCTGGCTACAATTTCTTACTACATGACCTTGTTGACCGTAAAGAAAACAACTTCGCATGTCAACATGATGATGTTGAAAATTTGTTGGAACATGTGACACAGATGATGACTGATGACTCATATTTTTGGTCATGCTCTTAGCAAAATCATCAGATAATTCAGATTTCTTTTTCAAGTAAAAATCTAAATTAGAACAATTTGAGAAACTTTTTAACGTATCTGTTCTAGTTGACTTTACAAATTGAACCTTTTTAGCTTGTTTTAAAACCTGCTTTGCTTTAGTCAATGGATTAGATGGAACTGATGTTTTCGCTTGAGCATACAAACGTTCAAGTTCATGAATCTTGGAAGTTTCATTGTGAAACACACTCTCAATCAGTTCAGGTTTAATAATACTTATTGGAATGTCTTTCTCAGTGAACACCGTGTCCATCCCCTTTAATTTAAATACACGATCAAATGATGGCTTAGATACATTAGGATTTATGAAACGCAACAAATCCTCATCAGAAATTTTTGGTTTTTCTGGTTTCTTAGCCTTCACTGGTTTAGCATAAACCTCTTGTTTCATCTTAGTTGTGTGCGAACCATACACAGCCTCCTCAAATTCATGAGGTTCACACAGTATGTGATTAGAACTTGGAATGTTCTTGTTCTTGTGTATAATTTCAGGTTCAAACACATCCTCAATGATAACTTTGTCAATATTTTTAACAAAAACTTTGTTGCTTTGAACATGAGGTTTCTGAGTTGAAGATTGGGTTTTAAGACCTTTAGTAGTAACAGGTTTTGATTTTTCTGAAATCGCAGGTTCTTTATGAATAACATCTTCCTTAGTTGGAGCAAAAGGATTAATTTTATAATCATTGTGAAATGGTGGTGGAATTTCAACAAAACCTATACCTTTCTTTGAATCCTATTGTTTTCCATAAACTTCTATAATTCCATTCAAGTGAAAAGAAGAATTTCGAAATTTACCCAATTTGTTCTTTAACTCAGGAACCTCATTCTCAAGCTCGGTTATCTTTGAACGATGTTTCAAAATTTCTTAAAACTTTTGGTCACTAATTGTCATTTTCACAGATAACTCAGCTTTGAGATCATGGTTACTTGTCGACAATGCTTCAATCTTTTCACGAGATCTCATTTGAGATTCGAGAGATTGTCGATAAGTATCCTTTAGAGAAGCAATTTCTCTCACTAAATTGTCATTGTGATTCTTTAAATATTCTAACTTAGGTTTGTTAGATTCACATTCAACACAATTTACTTTAACAGATGATGTAGCAGAAATAGAATGACTAACCTCATTTGTCTTAGCCATGCACGTAAAGACTGTTGTAGGATTGTCACAGGAATCATCAGAATCCGATCAAGAGTCATTATCAGAAGACACTTCACTTCCATGAAAATCTTGAGTCAACCCAAACAAAGCCAGATTAGCTTGAGTATCGTTGCATAGTAGTCGTTGTGACCAATCATCTCCATTAGCTAACATTTCTTGTGACCCAGAACTTGATAGTTTCTTTTAAGCATCATTACCTCGTGGTGTTGAAGAGTTTGAATTTTGACCACAAGGACCAGTATACTCCTTTTTCGGTTTGTCACATTCTTTTGCAAAATGTCCGAATTCTTGACAATTATAACATTTCACCTTCAACTTGTCAAATCCCAACTTCTTGTTCAGGGCAGGAAGATCTTTTCCGGTTCTTTGCATGAATCTTTTCACCTTACGAACAATCATTGCCATGTTCCACTTTAAATCCATGATATCTAAGTCGTCTGGATCAATCTGATCATAATCTTCATCGATCAGATCACTAGTGGCAATTTTGCTACTCACTAGATTTTCGTAAGAAGTCATAAAAGCTTATAAGAAAGCAAAATTTTGTTCAGCTTCTTTCATGTTGACGTTTGGAGGTGATGAGTATTTATTTGTTGAAGACGAACTTCCTGAACCAGCAGAAACATTTGGTGATCCAGAATTACCAGCAGTATAAAAACATGCTCTGGGATCACTGTAGATGGTTGTTTCATTTTCTCTTGCATTCTGAGTCAGAAATGCAGTAATTGGTGAAATGGTGGAACTCAGAGGCATACTACCACCATAGAAAGCAGGATCTTGAATTTCCTTGGATGACTTTTGACACTTGAGATCATACTCACGAGCTTCAATCTTTTGTAAAAACTCACTTGTAGTCAAGTCTTCATTGAAATAACTGTTTTCTTTTAATACCATTAGAAAAGTAGAGTACGAACTTGGTAATGCACTCTTAATAGTATCAATCTTGTCAATCTCAGAAATTCCAACTTCATTTTATCCATTTCAGCAATCAAGTGATTGAATCTCGTTGTCATCTCTTCAACCGTTTCACCTTTGACTAAATTAAAGTTTCTGAATTGAAACTTAAGCATCACCTTTTTGCTTTTAGCTGTGTTTCCCATACTTCTCATTCGGATATGTTAAAACAAAGAGGCACAGATTTTAATACTACCCACTTGGTGAAATATATTTTCAGGTAAAGCCATGGTTAGAGTAGAATATGCTTTTGTCTCTATCTCTAGTGCCTTCTTCTCTTCTTGTGAGTATTGAGATATAGCTTTAGGTCTGAATCCGATTGTCTCATCTCCAATCATAGGAATAGTATAAACTTCATCTAAACAATATGAGCAGTCAGGATGAACTGATCCTAGATGAGCACGAAACTGAGGTTCCCATTTTGTAAAGTCACTGAACTTCATTAATCTTGGACATTTCGAATGTGAACCGATCTCGGTATCAAGTTGCAACATTTTTTGTATCAACATATTTTGAGAAGCTAATGCATACATACCGGCCATTTTTGACAAGTTTCAAAAATTCAAGGGTGTAACGAATCAAACAATGAATAAGATTAAAGAACGGTAAATGTAACAAACTGTAAACAGTTGTAGCGAACTGTGAACAGTAGATTAACGAATCAAATCTTAACAAAGCTAAGATTGATTAGATAGCGAATCAAGATTGAGTTTAACGAATCAATCCAACGAATCAGAAAGTCAACGAATCAGATTTAACAATAAGTAAAACTAACGAATTGACTAACGAATTAGCTAGCGAATTGATAAGAAGAATCTTGACGAATTAGAAAGTATTCAGTAACGAATCACTAAGAAAGACTTAGCGAAATAGATAATGAACCAGCTACAGTTGATAGCGAATCAACTATAGTGAAGCAGGTTGTTACAACGGTTTGTAACAAACTCTGACACCTTATGCCACGTGGCAAAGGTTGTTATGATCCAAATCCCAAGGTAGACACACGTCACACGAATCTGTTGAACACGAATCAGATGTTGATGCGAACTGGTTAATGAACTACTAGAACTGTATAACGAATCGACTAAATTAATGAACGAATCAAAGTGAACACGATAACGAATCAACATAAAAATGATAACGAATCATGTTCATCTTCAAATCTTCAAAGAAGATTTCCAGATTTTCTGGAAATGAAGAACACGAAACCCAGAAACCCAGAAACTTAAAATCCGTAATACAATCTCAATTCTTAACCAAAACACACAAATAACCTACCAAAAAACTTGTAACTCGATCGCGAATCCAATACACCTAAACTCGTAACCAATGAATCCCAATTACCAGTTCAATTATACCAAAACACAAACTCTGTTTCGGTTAACACCGAAATCAATATCGATTCAATTCAAAACCAAACCAAAACTCAATTCCAATTCACAATACCCTTCCAGTACCTTAACCAACTCAAATCCAATTCAAACCTACCATACTTCAATCAATTCAACTCAAACTGATCCAAATTCACCCAAAGAGAACACTATCGATATCAAAAAACTAATTTAAACGTTCAATACTCTAAATAAACACCAAATCAATTGTAATTGAGCCCCGAAAGCTCTGATACCACTTGTTGGAACCCGTAAATCAATCTTATAACTATAACAGATCTCAGATCTGTGTTAATACGATTAATACCTTAATATGGATCTAGCTCATAATTACGTTTGATTAAGTGTTATATGTGTATATGTATTATCAGTATATATATATTAGTAGTTGTATAATATTAAGATGAAGATCGAGAGAGAGTTTGGACAGAGTTTCGTTAATTATCTCCCAAAGCTTAAATTAAACGTGAACAGAGTTCACAATAAATAGAAGATAGGTCTGGTTCGCTAACATTCCCTAGCGAACCAGACACTACTTCGTTACATACATAAATAACTTAAATAACTTGACGAATCACCCCCTGATTCGTTAACATCCCCTAGCGAATCAGGAGGGATTAAACTTAAGTCTTATTTCGCTAAACAACCTTAGCGAACTAGACATTACATATAACGAACTAGAGAATAACTTAATTGTTTATTACATTAAAAATAAAACAAATACGTTAACAGTAATTACAAAGACTCAAGACGCAAAACCGTGCACTAACAGGCTCAACAAGGAAGTCCCCTAGCACTTTATATGTCTTCGGGCAGAATGTAAATTTCCTTAAGTCCCTTACTTTGTTTTTGATCACTTAAGGTGAGGAGATCCGTGCCGTGTGCTTGTCTGAGGAAAGATGTATTACTTTACTTACATGATGAATAAATATTTTAATATTAACACTATTATTATTATTATTATGTTGTGAGGGTCAAATGTTTTACTAATATTGTCTTCATTCAATTAGATTTATAAAAAACATGAATTCAGTCATCCTAGCTAACTTTGTATGCATGTTAGATTGATCGCAGGTTAGATGAATGTTTGGATCACCACTTGGAGGTGCTAGAGACTACCCGGAATTTCCAGATGACATTTCTAGTCGAAAACATGATTTAATTATCAAAATTTTAAGACATAAAACATCTGTGGCATTATCTATTGAATGAATTTCATGGAATGTACCTTTTCATTATGTCGATTTAGGTATTTCAGCCACATAGACTTTTGAGCCTTGAATTAAATAAAAGTAATGTTTACTTCAGATTTATTTATTTTTAGTTTAAAGGCGCATTTTGGGATTTTGATTTTGAAAGACTTCCACTATTTGTAGTTTGAGGTTAAATAAAAACGTGTCAAAATTTTTCTGCAAATTTTATTGTATAATATTCCAACTGTTTGATACCCCAATTGCGGGGTCTTTCAAGTTGGTATACGAGCTATTGTTCGAGAGATTCAGGCGTTCCTTAATGCTTGGACTCAAACTGTGAATGGGATGCAGACTAGAAATGCCAACTACGGGTAGCCGCACTCCAAGAGGTAACCTTTATGTTTCGATGTGTGTTAGGATTTAATTGCTTGATGTGTTTGATAAAATACTAATGTGGCTAGGAACACGCTTAATTGTTTGATGTAATAGATAGAATACTAATGTAGTTATAAACAAGAATTATTTAGAATAGGTAAGTAAAGTAATAAAATAATAACACTTGATCAACGTTATTCGCAGTTTATCCTTACTTTCCATGTTCTGACTACGGGATGTGGTTGATTAGATGACGAGTCTGTCTCCGTAGGATTAAGATATTGCTAGTTGGCATTTACTTAGAGGAGACTAAAAGTGGTAAGGGTGTGAGGAGTACTGGTGATGAGTCGGTGATGATTTTACATAATGAAGATGTGGACAAAGTTATATTGGTAGGGTCATTGCTCGGGATGCTCTTATGGTGATTTTATGATGTTTGGCCTTCCCCTAGTTGATGGCCAAAAGGATGCCTCGTCAACCCATTAATGGTTGTGAGAGATGGAAACGATTTGGAAGATTAGTAAGTGTCGGGAGGATTATATGTTTAGAAATGCTATTGTGTTGTTTAACTAGGATGGTTTGTGTTATGGGATAATATAGCTCAGGCTATTGGTGATGGGGGGATTGAAAGGCTAACTTGGGAGGAAATGAGAAAACCTTGTTATTGATCATGATGAATTGGATAAGATTGAGCAGTCATCCTTAGCTTTGAAGGCAAGTGACTTGTCTCTTAAGAAATACACAAATAAAATTTAATAAGATGGCCCATTTGTGTCGTGACTTGGTTACCTGCGAGACTAAAAGAAATATAAGGTATGTGAAAGGTTTACCGATGGATGTTCGTAGGGGTGTGGTGTTCACCAACATGTGCATATCGTTTAGTAGTTGTGTTAGTTGGCACCTTGTATGAGCAAAGGTATGGTTTTTAGTCATGACAATGATGTAAATTGTTTTAGAAATGATACTTCTACACCGACTAAAATTAAGGTGAAGGTGGTGACATGATGTTAAGGAGAGTTCTGGGGATATTCGGTAATTCGAGGATTTTGATGAAGATGTAACCTTTGTCATTTTTTATGAAGCGGATTCGGGTACGAATCCTAATGAAAGGGGGATGGAATTATAGCACCCGTAAATTCCCGTGAAATAGAAAACCTTATATAGATCCGCTTAGTTGTCGCATATTGCAATCCTAGGAGTTAAAGGGGGACCTTTAGTTCTTATGAATGTTCATTTATAAAACTGGATTTGAGGAAGAATCATATTGTAAGGAGGATTGACTTGTAATGTCTTTAAATTTCTCGTAAAGTTGAAACGTTGGTGTAGTTTTGTATAGTTATCAACATAGTTATGTGAGAAATAAAGGGGCCATGTAGTTATTCTTTAAAGTGTATTTTATTAACTATTAGAGCAACGCACTTGACATAAGATACTTGAGGGGCCAAATGTGTAAAATCCCAAAATTAATACCAAAGAAGCCCTCCCCAACCCTACCTTGCGATCACTAGCCATATTCCCCTCACCATTTTCGTTTTTGATTGCCATCAAAGAGTTCCAAGCAATGCAGTTAATGCGGTAAATAATCAAATAGTGGTCAAGGTCCGCTATTTGAAATATAGGTTATTGCGGTGGGATAGAGGTGAGAAAGCGGTAAAATTTTAATATCATGCAATACACACACACTAATATGAAAAGAAAAGAGTAAAAAGTATCAATAACTGAAAGTTGATTCAAGAGTAAAAGTATGCAATACACACACACTAATACAAATATTATATGGTCCTTATCGACAATTTCACACATTTTGTCTCCGCAACCCACCACAGAACACTTTCCCGCATCGTCACCTGCCCCCCCCCCCCCTCCAGTGTTGATTTTGTGGTGAACTGAGTTCGTTTTTGTGTTCGTTACATTCCTGTTCGAGTTCGTGAATCGTTTCCATTTTAATTCAGTTTTCGTGTCATTGATTTCGTGTTAATCCATGTGTTCGTGTACTGTTTTAATTTCATTTTCGAATCGCGGCTCGGTGTTGTTTTTGTGTTATTCAAACATTTGGTAACCGAGTTGGTTCATATGATTCAAATCTGTTCGTGTATTGAAAACGGGCCAAAACGCGTTGAATTTACTATTTTCGCTGTTGTCCGCTGATATACGAGTTGATTCGCTGCTGAAATACACTATTTTCATGAAGAAAATGGGCTGAAACGTGCTGATTCGCAGCTGAAAATTACGGTTTTAGTACTGAAACGCGCTGAAACGGTCTTAAAACTGCTGAAACGTATAGTTTAAGTGCTGAAATGAGCTTAAAACGAGCTGAAAACCCGCTGAACTTGCTGCTTTTTTTGCTGTTTTGTTGCTGAAATTGCTGAAACAAACTGAAATCTCATTAACGTGCTGAGTTTGCTGCTGAAAAGCCTATAACGAGCTGAAATCAACCGTTTTTGCATAAAAACGTGCCAAAACGAACCAAAACTTGCTTATATTGCTGCGGTTTGTTGTGAAACGCGCTGAAAGTTTGCTGAATTCGCTGTTAAGGACTATGGTTTGCTGTTAACGAGCTGGAAACTGTGTTAAAAGGTTTTGCGTGTTGATTTTCAAGTTTAGAAGTTGATTAAAGTTTTTGGTTCGGGTCAGTTTTGGATTGACAACGCGAGAGAAGAATTATAAAGGTTGTTTGGCACTTGGTTGTTTGACTTTTACTTGTCAAACGGGCCAAAACAAAAAGATTTTTATCTAACCTTTTCAGAGAAATTTTGACAAAGTTTTTCTTCAACACTGATGTGAGTCATTCAAGGGAGATATTTAAAGAAATTATTTTCAAGATCAACTCATACGTTTGAGTGTTCGAGATTTTGCTGCCGGCGGCATTTCTGTAATTAACTGCAATGGTAGTTTGGTAATATTGCAGCAGTGGCAGTTTTGTAATTAACTGCAGTAGCAGTTTGGTAAATACCAGAAAGTGACAGTTTGGTAAATACTGCGAAAACTCAAGCTGAAAGTTTTAATGAGCTTAACGAGCGTCTTTTGATCAAAGTTTTCATCGTCTTAGAGTTTGATTCGGTTAAAGACGTCATTTCAAGTTCGGATCAAGAAAATTTTTCGAATCTCGTTTCGGTGCTCAGTTCGCTTATTCGCTTATATTCTTTAGTTGCAACTAATTCGATTGGCCAAACCAATTCTTCTTCTAATAATAAGATCGAAGTTCCGAAAGTTACAAATATTGCTGATCTCATGTTTGGAAAGTTTGTTTTGAAGAATATATAAGTTTGATGGATAGAGATTTGTTGATACCGATAAAAGTAAAAACTTTTTGTCCTCCGCTGAGTTATGAAGGAAACCGTCCGTTTGGTCACGGTCCGTATAAATCATAATTTGAACGGAATGCTTGTGAAAAAAGTTGAGTATGATCGTGAACAGAAGGCATTTGCTACACTTAAATCAGCAATATCATTTAATGTATTATATGAAATCGACGAATCCAAAGGAGAATTCAGATCATGCATAAAGTCATATGAGATATGGATTTCTCTTGATCGACCATATTCTCGCGTTTATCAATGTCTTAAACCCGCATTTGATACATTCAAGCACTTGCCTGATGAAAGTCTAATGGTGACGATCGAGAGATTCTTGGATCTGTTGAAGACATTGGATGAAAACAAAGCGATAAACATTTACGCACTAACAAACTTTCCGTTGGATATTGCTTGGTCTCGATCTTTAAAATCTTCAATTTTCTTCAATTCTCTTTAAATTTTGCATGTTGTGTCTTTTAAGGATAAAAGGTGATCAAAAAATAAAAAAAAAAACACGGATGCATATACATGTTAAGACCTGATCCTACCAATCGAGTTTTATCTGGATGATGATTAAAGATATTATCAATATTGAATTCATGATTCTCCTGACAGATTGTATTTATATACTTGTCAGGAGATAATAAATCAAGACATAATCTTGATTGAAATATTTTCGTTCTTTTATTGTAGTATCCTTGATTTGTTATATCCTTGCAACCTCAGCTACAAGAACTTTCTAAACTTATCATCCTTATCAAGATCGATACCATCAACATAAAAAAATACACAATTTCAAGCAATAATCATATTGATCCTAGACATGCAAGTATATCCTCAGTGAACAAAATTTGAACTCCATTTCTAAAAAAATATCATATAATCTAACCATTTCCGTATAAGTTGTTTCGGAACACACAACGTATAATCCTTAAACAAATCAATTAAACCACAATCATTGGTTTTTATATGAAAAATCACAAATTAAGTCTCAAAAATCACCGAGTAATCATTTTCAAATCGTCAATTTTGACTTTTGAATGTCCTAAAATCAGTAAACAACCTTGTGAGTGTTACCGTTTTGTTTAAACAGTCAAATATGATAAAAATTACAAGATTAAAATCACTATACTGATCAAATATGATTAGACAAAGAAGATTAAGCCACGGATAAGTAAAACCATCAGAAATACATTAACATAACATGAAAACTGCTAAACCATACATCAGATTAAATCGAGAAATACCTTTGTATGTAGTAAGATCAGATTCACCATACAAACTTGATTTTAGCAGAGTAATCGTTAATTGATA
This sequence comes from Bidens hawaiensis, assembly GCF_021521415.1. Taxonomy (NCBI): domain Eukaryota; kingdom Viridiplantae; phylum Streptophyta; class Magnoliopsida; order Asterales; family Asteraceae; genus Bidens; species Bidens hawaiensis. The sequence goes on along the minus strand of NW_027491189.1, from coordinate 1,412,079 downwards.
AAATCGAGGTAGTGTAAACGAGTATGCTCTATCCATAAACCAGAGTGCAAGATATGTATTTATATACAACACATATACGCGGTCGGTACATCAGAACATGTGTCGTGTAAGTCTCACATATATCCGGCGTATAAGTTTATAAACATATGCGATGTATAAGCCATTAGCTTATGCGAAGTATACGTCTTAAAACTTATGCGCTGACAAAATTCAAAATCGAACTTTCCCTCTTTGAACATTTTGAAGTCATGACCTTGGTTAAAAAAGAATAACTTAATTTTTTAACCATTTTTTTCTGAAAAGATATTGTTTTAACAAGTCCAAATTAATGACCTTGTCTAAAACACTTGGTGTTTTAGCTTTCAAAACATGTAATGATTTAGAAACACAAGCTCAGTTCATCATTCCTATTAGATACTAAGATAAAATCCCAACATCAAGAGAGTCAAAATTGAATCAGAAATATTGTGACAATCGTCAATTTCAGGTTAACTCCGTTAACTCAACTCCGTCAAGTCAAACTTAAGATCACTGAATCTATAACACACACTTCATTACATTTAAACTAGAGTTTAAATGACGCTTAACACTTACTACATGTGTAGTCTTTCGGGATTTGCACCGAAACGCAAACGAGTTGACGCAAACGATTGATAAATAAACGAAAAACGTCAAAACAGTAATTATGTGATAATTATGTGTTAGACTTATGTGTTATGTGATAACATGGTTATAAACGTTAACTCAAGATGAAAACAAGTTAGTTAGGCTAGAAAAGTAATACTTAGAAGTGGAGGGACTTGAGTGTAACTTGTGTGTTTATAAATAGATCCTTAACCTTAACCCTAACTGTTATTCTTCTTTCCCACAAGTTCCGATCGCAAACCCATACCCCTCCCTCACGGCTGCCGTCCATCAATACACACACATACAACATCAAATCAAGTGTTTGATTGAAGAACTAGGTGCTAGGAAGGTATAATTGATCATCCTATACATCTTTACTACTTGATTTTGATGTTTGTTGGGTTAATAACAAACCCTAGCTGGCCGATTTCATGAGTGCATATAGTTAATATGATTGTTGTTATTTGGATGATGATTTGATAACTAGATTGAATCTTGTTGCATGTTGATTGTTGTGTCTTTGATTTGAGTTCAAACACAAACCCTAATCAAGTATGTAATATGTAATTGATGTGCATGGATGGTGTTTATGGAGTCTAGAGGGTCATATGAATGCATGATAGTTCATAGGTTGTTAATATATTGAGTTTGGATGCAAACAGTTTCTGGACAGAATGTGTATTTGATGTTTAAGTGACTGTAACGAAGTATAAACATAAAAATTGGTTGAGATTGTTGGTACTACAGTAAACTAGGCTGAGTCTAGTTTCTAAAGAATATAAACTTGTAATTTTTGGACAGGTAGAAGTTAACTTTTATGATTTTACAAAAACGTTGTGCAAAGCTGAGCTGTTAGACCTGCTGTTAGGTTATGTTGTAAATGTTATATCTCATGAACTACGAGACCAATTGGGTTGGTTCCACTTCTAGAAGTTGACTTATTGAGTTAGGAACCTAACCCAAGTGGTCTTGCATTTATTGGATTTTTCGTTTAACGGGAATTGCAAAGAAAAAAAATGTTGTGCATGAATTTGACTGTTATGAGTTTGCTGTAATGATTTGATGATTGTGAGAAAACTATGAGAAATAAAAATGTAATAAAATATGTTCTGGAAACCTAAGACGTATGTGCTTCTGTGATGATTTTTGGTAAATTAATTGAGATGCTATGATCGGTGAAATAGTACAATCTTTTTAGTAGGATTTCTGTCTCGGTGAAACTAGCTGCTGAGTTTTGTGAAAATGCATGAAATATGATACTTGCTAATTTATTATCGTGTTTTGACCAAATTGCCCTTGAGGGGAATGATTGCAAGATAATTGTCGTGTTTTGACTAAAATGCCCTTGCGGGGAATAACTGCTAATTGATTGTCATAATTTGACCAAAATGCCCTTATGGGGAATAATGGCTAGTTAATTGTTATTTGTTGACCAAAATGCCCTTACGGGGAATAATTGCTAGTAACGTACGTTATGAATACATGACACGTATATGATTGCTTACAAATGTGATGTGTCACAAAAACACTTGTTAAAGTCACACACGATTCACAAACGAAACACGAAACATGTTATGTGCATAGGTATTATGTGCCGGGTCTAGAGACTCGATAATATTCCGACACTTAGAAAAATCTCTTTGTTGTTTTAGAACGTTAGAGAGAGTTTTTCGGTGACGCGCATCTTGGTGAATTATTTTGGGAAATTCTTCGCAAACAGTGAGTTTCACTTTCCCCTCTTTAAACTGTTTTCAAACGTTTTTCACTGGGGGAGATAACATACTCCACAACGCATTTAAGATTTTGTTATAAATTATATATCACTTGTAAAGGCTAAGTGGCAACGAAACAATTGAAGTCCTACACATCGAACCGGTTAATATTTGGAATAGCGAGTCACTGTTGAGTAGTACTACTGGGTTAGACAAACCCCACCCAACGCTAAACTCGACAGGAGGTCGAGCGGGTGTAATTTTGGCTAACACGTACCATGGTCTGGAGGACCTGGTGACAAGGCACTTACTAAACGAGTCAGCTTCGGTGTCGAACACTTAGTAATACTTGTTGTATAGACTAGCTACCTATCGATATATAATTTGACATAACACTATCTGGTAACGCAAAACGCCATAACGTTGTTATGCAAAACGCTTAACGCAAAACGCTGTAACGCTGTAACGCTGAACGCAAACGCTAAACGATTTATTTTTATATAACTTGTGAACTCACCAACCTTGTGTTGACACTTTTAGTATGTTATTCTCAGGTAGCCGAGGCGGGCGCGCGGTTTAGGAACATGCATTGATTGAAAACGCTTTTGTCCTGCAAACTTATTTTTAACGGTTATCTTTGGTTTTAAGTCGTCCTGCGTGACGCAACTTTTGATTAAAGGTTTTTACGCTTCCGCATTTAATTACTCGTAAACGTTTTCATGGTTTTGAAACTTTATTTTATGGTTTGATTATAACTGATGATTCCGATTCTGCCAGTTCACACCCTCTGACGGTAAAACTCCGTTAGTGGATTTTGAGGGTGTAACAAATATAAAATCTTCTTGTTTTAACGAAAATAGTAAAGAACGTAAAGAAATATTTACAAAAAATGAGCTTTAAAGCTTGTAAAAAAACATATTTTTGTGATTATGAGCAGAGAATCATATTGACCAAACCCCATAACATACTTTTTATGAGTATGAGAAGGTAATCATATTTACCAAACATATTTTTTTTGTGTTAAGTCACAAAATATCAGGAACTATCACCCTCTAATCTTCATTAAGAAGTATTATGATTTTCGCCATGTCACCCCAACTTGACTTAAACCTTAAAATCAGCAAATCAAAACATTTATAGAAGAATTAGCTAAGACGATCAAGGATATTGTTGTCCGCCTAAACCTAAACATGCAAGTCTACCAAAAAGCCATGATTTTAAAAGATTTTATAATAGCTAATTAGAAAATAATCCTCGCTAAAAGACATACAACGAGTTCCATTCACATTCACATGGATGAGTATGCACGATTTCATCTGTAAGGCTTACATACATCGTGTTCATTGTGGTCATTTTTTAATGGTAATAAGATGCTAGCAAGGGGACCATGCATGACTAACAGCGTTGTTTGATCAAGTCAGTAGTGAATTTGTAATTTGAAGTACGATGTGATCTCGTTTAATGACTTATACGGGAGAAAAACTGCAGGAAACTGCAGTTCACTCTCTAAGCTTTTTAACATTCACATAAGTGAATATCCAGATGATATGTCCGGAACCCCGAAGCATCCCATCAATACAGGATTCAAGATTAACATGATATTTGATTCTGATGTTGTTACATGCTTGTTCGTATCAGTTTATTGTTGATATGGACTGAGTTAAATGTATTAGGCTGACCATTTGGACGTATTTTGTGTTAGGAAGGAAGTTACAATGTTTGAACGAGTTGATTTTGTCTTTTTAAGTCAAATTGATTGGGGTTTTGACTGAATTGAGTTGTTTTTGGTAGTGAATTATGCTCGAAATTGGTTTGGAATGGTTTGGAAGTGAATTTTGAGTCGTATGTGAGTGTTATGGTAGGATTTGGATTGGTTTGTTGGGGGTTTGGATTCAGTTTGAATCTGGAAAATTGGATATGTGGATGAATTCATTCGTTAATTTCTTGAAGATTATGAGTTCATTCGTTATGGTATTTGAACTCATTCGTTAAGAAGTTATCAGGTTGTTGTAATCTTTTTAACAGCCTATTCGACATTGTTCACTAATTCGTTACCTAATTCCTTATTTGTTACCCGTTCATTCGTAACCTCATTCGTTACCTGATTACTCATCCGTCATACATTATTCGTTATCATGTTCATTACCTAGTTCATCAACTCTCATTCGTTTCTTTACCTATTTTGGTTCATTTGTTATAACCAGGAATCTCTCATTCATTACCACAGTTTGACAGATTGTTAAGTTTCATCCTCAAAACTCTAAGTTTGATTGATTAACCCTTGAACTTTTCACAATGACAAATTATTATGCATTGGCTTCACAGAATGAACTTATGCAGCAGACATTAGCCGGTGACACTTAGATTGAGTCTCATACCAAATTCCCGAGACTTAATAACCTTTGTGATTTTGCAAATTGGGATTTAAGGTTTAGAGCTTATTTGGGAGTAATTCATCTCAAATGCATTCAAAGTTTGGAAAAGACTTAGCAACCATTGTATGTTGATTCTCCTGGTACTAGTCAGGTGGAAAAATTATTTACTCAAATGACAGCTGAGGAATTGAAATATTATGAAGTGGTAGCAAAGGCCTATTCCACCTTAACAATGGCTTTACATGAGCACATCTTTCATCAATTCAATCATATTAAACAAGATGCTCCATTATATCATTTAAAAGCAAGAAGCATGGGTAATACACATGAGAGTAATAAATCAATTTTGAAGTTTTAGTACAAAATTTTCAATCTCATTCCTAGAGAAACTATTGGAGAATTGTTGATATGTAAAGCCCCATTACCGGTGCCTCACATTTGGACGTTGAATTTACTCATCGACATAGTTCTATTCATCAGAGTTAATAAAAACATACGCGGAATATAAAAACTTTCATAACATTACAATAATAAGTCATAACATGTCTTAAAACATTCATCTTGTCTTTCAAAATCAAAACATAACATAACAAGTCTTCAGATGCTAGACTCTTATTCTTCTGCCATGTGCCTCCGCTCAAGCCAGCTGTCTCATTCTACTCACCTGCATGCATACTAAAAGTTAGCTACGTTGAGTGAGTTCTTGTTAATCATGCCACATACAACACATTCATAACTACATACTTTCGTACATCCTTCATACTTTCATACTTGCATAATCATACCTTACGTTTTAAAGAGCATTACACCCTATAACCTTTGCATATATTATTAGGGTATGAAACCCATTAACCTTTAACCTTCGCATATATTATGAGGGTATGCAACCCTTTAAGCTTCGCATATATTATTAGGGTATGCAACCCGTTAACCTTCGCATATATTATTAGGGTATGCAACCCTTTAACCTTCGCATATATTATAAGGGTATGCAACCCTTTAACCTTCACATATATTATTAGGGTATGCAACCCTTTAACCTTCGCATATATTATTAGGGTATGCAACCCTTTAACCTTACCTTACCTTTTATTATCACATCTATACATTAATATCATACCTATCATAGTCGTACATACTTCCTTATTCACATACACATATCATACATACTACACTATACTTGCCTTAAAAATACGTGCAATACCTGAAGGTCGTTCACGTACTGTCAAGCATACATACATAACTATCACAATCGTCATTAAGACATACACTTACCATTTAAGGTAAGTGTATTAACATTCACATCGAGTATGCACACAGCCCCGAAAACATAACAAGGAAAATGGGGCTAGAAACTCACCTGAACACGGTGACGTTCACCGTTAATTGTTATTCCTTTCTTGAGCTGTGCACGGCTAACTGTATAACAATTACACGTATCAATTAACTATCACTGTCCATATCGTCTTTCTAGTTCAATTATTACCCTCAACGAACGGGGTCTGGGGGAAGCGCCCCTGGCAGCGGGGTTCTAGTTCAATTATAATTCCATTAGGATTTTGAGTTATTTTCTAATTCGTTAACTCATTCGCTATAACGAATTAAGCCTAATTGTTACTGATTCGTCATCTTACATGCCTGTTTCGTTAGTTGATTCGTTATTCTAGTTCGTTAGCTTAACATAGCGAACTGTGAGTAACGAACTACGGATTCGTTATCCTATCCTGGCCTGGTTCGTTACCTCAGCGTAACGAATTGAATAAGTAACGAATCACTTGATTCGTTGTCTTGACATAACGAACTGGGTGAGTAACGAACCACTTGATTCGTTGTCTTAATCCTTTCATTATAACGAACTATAATCTGTTCTTATCCAGACTTTGACTAAGGGGTCAAAGTCAAAATTACCAAGAACAATAACAGTCAACAGACCTCAGATTCGCAATAAATCCTCATTTCTTGATGAAATAACACGAATAGGGTATCATTGGGCTCGCAATACCAGCTCCTACAAACCCTAAGTGTCAAATCGGCCAAACATTCATGTTTAAAGGGTGTTTTGATTGATAGAAACATACGGTTCATCACAACAATCGATTAACCTATCAAATGTTAATGGATTTCTCTGTGGATTAGCTCGTTTGATTCGTTTTCATCATATACGTATAGATCTAGGATTTACTTACACGAATCCGAACCTAAGGAACAAGTTCTAGATATAAATGTACCTTAAACGAGTCGATCTACGGACACGATTTAGTATTGATTTTGTTTGGCTTGTCACGACGTTCCGGCTCCAACGGGTTCGGGTTTCTACCTTCGGATCTTGGCTCGGGTTATATGATGGTGTTAGTGTGTGTTTTTGACGGTGTAGGCTATGGTGTAGAGATAAATGGAAAGGTTTAGGGTTTAAGGGGTATTTATACTCCCTTAAGCCCATGGACCTACGGCCCATTCCATCTTATAATCCATCTTCTAAAGTCCAAGCCCAACCGTGTACAGTTTATTAACTAAACTGATAAACGACACAATATAAAATAAACAAAATTTATTTTATTATTAAAACTAAAAGTAGGATGTTACATGATAAGGTTTTGTCATTTAATGGCTGAGTTGACCAGATTTAATATGAATTAGGATGAAAGTGATAAGATTGATACTTTGAAGAATGCTCTTCCAAATTCATATTCAACTTATCTGATGATTCTCACAGAAAAGAGGGTATTTTAAAAATGAAATGCTTGCAGCTATGGATTTGGTGCAAAAGTTGGAAGAAAGGGCTTTTGAATTAAAGTGTCATGGTCCTTCTAAGGGTAACCAAGATTCAACATTTTATGGTGGGACACTTCCTGTGAATAAGAGTGCATCTGTCCAAATGTTGCCTTTTATTCTCAATCAAATCAAGAGATTCCTCAAGAAGCTTTCTGAACCTTACGTGTCTTCAAGTTCATCTAGTATTGGTTATGGTTCAGTTCCTCACCATATAATGTAAACATGAAGGAAGTAGACAAACATTTTTGCCTTGATGGGAGCATTAGTGTCTTCATATGAGAAATTGGTGAGTAGTCAAGTTACATATTATGACATGACTGATGAGGATTATGATCAGATAGATGCTGATGATCTTGAGTTAATGGATCTAAAGTGGAACATGGCTATGATAGTCAGGAAAATCAAGAAGTTCATGCAGAGAACTGGGAAGGATTTTCCAGCTATGAGTAAGAGAATTGGGTTTGACAAGCTGAAAGTTTAAGTGCTAAAATTGTCAAGAGTTTGACCACTTTGCCAAAGAGTGTGATAAACCAAGAAAATAGTATTCTCCTGGACAAAGAACTCAAGATAAAAGCTCCAACTACAGAAAATATACCAACAAGGAGCTTAATTAAGGATAAACCAAAGGGTATTGACTCTGTAAGCGAGGTGAGTCAAAAGCAATGGTGGCACAAGTAGGGATTGATTGGTCACAAAGACTGTTGGGTGAGGCATCTACTGAAGTACAACAAGCTAATATGGTTGTGATTGCTAGGGTTGAAGAGTTTGAAGATGCTAAGGATGAGAATCTGAATAAAGAAATTAAAGAATTTGAAACTGATTCAGATATGCCAAGTATTTATCAGCAATGAATATTCACTTGCATAGCCAAAATTAAAGAGGTTAGTTCTAACTCTTATAACTTTGTTTCAATAGAATCTGAGAATGTCATTTCATCTATGGATGATGAAATTAAGAAAAATGAGTTTTTCATTGTATTGATTCCAAGTCTAAGCTTGAATTGATTCATCAACACAATGATAAACTAGTATGTGATTTGGCTATCATTCGTGATAACTATCGGAAAGTGGTTGAAAGTGATCAATAATCTAAAGAAAAGATTGTTTCTTTGTCTGAGAGTAATCATGATTTGAAAGTTAAATATTCTACTAAACTAAGCATTATTGAAAATCATTTTCAAGAGATCTTAGGATTAAGAACTAAAACCCCCAAGTTAGAAAACGAGGTGATGGAGTTGAAAAACATATTGGGAAAATATAGAAACTCATCATTATTGTTAAATGAAATAATCGAAGTTAACAATAACCATCAAAAAGGTGGGAAAGCTAGTTTAGGGTTTATTGAAATCCCTCCTCATTTTCATATTGATTATACCAAACTACCAGACACAAAAAATTTAAAACAAATGATATAGATAGTCCTCTTATATAGATCCTCCTGTAATTGTGTGTGAGTTTATTGATAGTGAGGAGAAGTCTAAACCAATGGAACCATTAAAATCTGTTGAGAGAAGGTCAACTCCAAAATCTCATATTCATAACAACTAACAACTTGGTCTTCTCTGAAACTGATAATGATATAATAGTTGAAGATGTGTTTGAGCCATTTGTGATTCACAAAAACAAGAATATCCCTCTTGCAAATCTGTAAACGAGCCAAGATCTAGCCGATAACACAATACATCAATACGTTAACACGAGACGATATGTTAAACGGATTTGTTATTGAATACATTCAAGGATGAATACATTATAGATGAATAAATTATGTCCAGAGAGAATCCGGCATGGTAACGAAACTTTGATAGATTAAGCACGAGTCTTTACTTCTCCATTAATAGGATCTGCCTATTTATAGGCACATACCTCATTCGTTAACATCACGAACGAAAGTGGTGATCCCATTCATGAATGATCTTCCATTCGTTATATCTCCATAACGAATGGGGATTACTTAAGGAATGAGCTCACATTCGTTATATCTCCATAACGAATGGGCTCTTAACTTAGCGAATAGCCTAGTCTATAACGAGTGGACCCATTCGCTATACAATCCATAGCGAATGGCTATATTATACTAAACATAAAGACTAGACTATCTCTAACTTATTCGATCGGCTACGGACAACTTTGTTAACAAAACATGCACTAACAAACTCCCATTTTTCTATAGCTGTCGAATGCTTTAACTTTAAATACTTTTAACTGGAAATCATTAGTCACGATTAATGCATTAACAGTATCCATAACTGAACCGCATTCTCATAGTATCCATGGCTAGACCACACTCTAGTTGTATCCATAACTGGACCAAATTACCATAGTATCCATAACTAGACCACATACACGTATATTATTATAACAATCAATACATTGTATCTCTAACTAGACCGCATAACATAACAACACGTGCGCTAAACAAAGTATAGGCTTTTAGTCCTTTTATTGTGTTCATGCCCGTGCTTTTCTGTCCATAACAACACACTATCATGTAGTCATGCATTTTCAATAAACATTACCATTTCATATTCTTTCTTATTAACTAAACCTAGGTAACCACTTGGGCTAGCTCAAGTGGCCAGCCAAATGATGGGTAAGAGATTGATGCCGGTTGGCCTCTCAAGTTCGAATCTTGACGGCGACACAAGTTTTCTATAAGAGTGTCCCTTCCCAGAGAGCGTGCTCTTGTGGGCGGACAACTCCTGTCAAGTGGCAGGGGGCTCGAAATTTTCTCGTGGAACGCCTAGCCAAACTCGGATGCCAAGCGTGGGCCCGGTTAAGACAGCATAGTCTTAGCCCGAGTGGGGCGGTTGGGGCTCTCTCCGAGAGCTGTGGCCGATTATTCACCACTATGAAAGTCACCGTTCAAAAAAAACTAAACCTAGGTCGAAGCCTAAGACTTTACTTTATTTTCGTTTTCTTGACTATGCATACAACCCCAAAACGTTTAAAGGTAAAAAGGGGGGCTAGAACTCACCCGGATCCAGTTACATTCTAAATTAATAGTAATTCTCTTCCTTAACTGAGCATGGATAACTGTTAAATAATTATTCAATAATTAGTGATTCTACAACTTAATTATACTTAACTATGGTTCTACGTAGGTTGGTAAAACACAAGTGTTGTCGGTCCCGGATATTGAAGCCATAAGTCAACGCAAAATTGATCTATTCAGTCTCGTGCCTTATGATATCATAACTAAAAACCATAAATAAAACAAAAAAAATTATAATAATTGAGGTGGACTAATAGGTGGCGTCGGTTGGTAAAACCCGGACGTTGGGAATACCCAAGCATTGTTGATCATGGGCGTTGAGACGGTGACTGTACGCAAATTCAACCGAAATCTGCTACATTCGTTACGGTACTGGAGCTAAAAAATCACACGCGTTCAGATGGTTTTCGTTACGTTTGTTACGTTACAATATTTAAACAAAATGCGGTGAGTCTACGCGAATTCGGTCGGTTTTTGTCACATTTGTTAGGATAGCGGAACAAAAAAACAAGATTGGCATTCGGTCACTTTTCGTTATGGTACCAAAGTGAAGAAGCGGATAATATAAAAATTGAGGTGCACGAAAGGGTTGGTATCCGTCGGTATACTCAGGCTTGGTAAAACTCGAGCGTTGTCGGTCTCGGACGTTGAGGCGATGAGTCTAGGCGGAATTAGTCGGTTTTTGTCACATTTATTACGGTACCAGAAGTCCATAAAAAAAAACCACAAAATGGAAGTTGGTCAGCTTCCGTTATTTTGTTGCGATACTAGAACTAAAACAAAAAAAAAGAAACAATAAAAGAATTGAAATAGAAAAAGAAAACAAAAACAAAAAACAAAATGCAACTGACAAGTATGGTACCGCCTAGGGATGAGCAAATTCGGTACCGATTTGGTACCGTCGGTACCGAATCGGTACCAAATTGAGTTTCGGAATCGGTACCGGTATTTCCCGAATTTTTACCTTCGGTACCGGTACTATCCCGGTACCGTACCGGTACCGAACCGAATATTTCAGTACTGGTACCAAGAATTTGCAAATTTTGGAATTGGTATTTTCGATACCGGTACCGGTACGGATTCGAGTCCATCCCTGGTACCGCCAAGTGGCCCAACCAAGGTTTAGCGACACTAAACTTATCAATTGTATTATATAATAACTAGATTTTTAAATCTCGGGTGGTGGTAAAAGCCAAGTGTTGTCGGTTTCGAGCGTTGAGATAGTAAGTCGACGCGAATTCGTTCGGTTTCGGTGACCTGTGTTATTGTACCGAAATTAAAATCAAATATATAAAAAAAATTATATAAGTTTAGATGGACCAATATGGTGGCGTCAGTCGATAAAAATCGAACGTTGGTAAAAGCCAATCGTTGTCGATCCTGGAACTTAAACAAAAAAAAATGACGTTAGGTCGGTTTTCATTACGTTCGTTACGTTGACTGAATTTGCTCTGGGCAGGTTATTAAAAGTCAGAGTACGGTGGTAAAACCCAAGTGTTGTCGGTCCCAAGCATTGAGAATTTGGTCGGTTTGACGACGCTTGTTATTGTAACGGAATTAAACCCAAATATAAAACACGAGCGTTGTTAAAGGTTGATTGTTGTTAATCCCGGAACTAAAACACAACAAAAACTGCCATTCGCTTGGTTTTCGTTACATACATTTCGATGATTGAACTAAAGAAACAAAAACAAAATTTGCGGACCAGTTCGGTGCCGCCAAATGGCCAATAAGGCACTAGCGGCACCAAACTTTCTATTTATTATATATAATAATTAAGATAACTAAGCTAACGGGTTCAAACCCCGGTAAATTAATTGATCTTACTATCAATATTAACTTACCTGATCTATCTACAATTGTTAATTATCTAACAATAAGTATTCCCAATGTCCATTTGCAAAAGAGTATTCCCATTTGCAAAGACAATTCTCATTTGCAAGGATTATTCCCATTTGCAAAGAGTATTCCCATTTTAAAGGCTATTCTCATTTGCAAAGGCTATACCCATTTGGAAACCCAATCCCATTTGCAAGGACTATACCCATTTGCAAAGAGTATTCCCATTTGCAAACAACATTCGTTGCAAGGAACATTCCGATTTGCAAATGAGTATTCCCATTCTTTTTATTAATCGAACTTACTAGCTTAAGTTTAAGACTTTAACAATTGTTCCATCCTGATCTAGTGGCATACTTTATTGCATGTAAAACCGACTTCATTTCCCTCTCCTTTTTACGAACTGAACTTTACTCTTTAACAAGAACCAAACCAATTAGCTCGTAAGGCCCCGGCCCTGATGCCCTACTTTGACGCTGATTTATTCATAAACGCAATTCTAAATATCATAGAGAATTAAACTTTTGCAGAAAAATTTAAACATCAACCATTCGTTACATAAGTCTTATATTGAAACAAACATTCAAACATTTCTTTTATGTTCAAACATCACAAAACATCATAACTTCAAATCTTCATATGTCAGCTTCTTTATCCTTCTGTCATATGTGCTTCAAAAGCCAGCTGCTTCATTGTATTTGCTTGTGTGCATACTAAAAGTTATCTACATTGAGTGAATTCTAGTTAATCAAGCAACATACATACATTCACATACTTACCTATACGTATCCGAAGATTCGTCTTACTTACTTAACTTGTTTACCTTCCTTTCATACATACATGCATGCATTCATACTTTCATACTTTCTTGTTTTAACTTACTCAGTACATACATAACTATTTTTACGTTTTAAAGAGTCTTCCGCCTATAATCTCACATATATTATTAGGGTCTGCCACCCTACTTGCTTAGATATTATTAGGGTATGGTCATTCGTTTCTCAGATATTATTATGGTCTAGTCCCTACTTTTTAAGATATTATTAGGGTCTGGTCCCTAAATTCTTACATATTATTAGGGTATCGTACCTAATTTCCATGCAACCATACAACCATACATACATTCCATACAACATATAACCATATACTTGTATCATTTACTATATACGTACACATTCACATATCGTACACTTACTGTAAAAAGTAAGTGTATTAACCTATCAAATAAAGTATGTACACAGCCCCGAAAAACATAGAGAGAAAAGGGGCTAGAAACTCATATGGATACTGTTAGTTTAGAGCTAACAGTAATCTCCCTCCTAAGTTGTAAACGACTAACTATTTAACATATATGTTTGTTAATTAATCGAGTAACTAACTTACAGAACCAACTAATTTTGCAACTTAGTTTATTAAACTTAATTGATAAGCTAGGCTCGTTTGTTTAGTTAAATTAATCTATCGGGTTATCCTTGATTAACGAAGGTAGTTACTAGTTTCGTTCTATTTCTTATGCTGATGGTTTATATCTTTTATTTATTATATTTATTCCTTTCTTTGATTATATATGTGTGAGTCTGTGTGCTTCTTACATGTATTGAGTATGTTTATGTTTCATTTAATATATATATGTATATATATTGTTCACTTACTAGTGTGTCATCTAAAAAGCTAACAGTTGTTAACAGGGTTGACGAGGCAGATTTGCTTGGTCTATTTTGTGGATCAACTTTGGGTTAAATAGGGAATAGACCCAATTAGCTCATGGGCTTGGCTGGATCCGGCCCAACAGATTATAAAAGTATCTGGGCCAAATCGCAGGGACCAAATCTCATGGGCCAAATCGCATTTGCATGGCCCAACTGCATCGCATGGGCCAATCAATTCGGTTTCGCAACATGCCCATAGTTTAACTCGCAAAAACGTTTTGTAAGAATCGAGATTTGATTGGGGTCTCCCACTTCACATTCCAACGAATCAACCACCCTACTAATCTATCCGGAGGGTTATTCCTTCATCCCATCTCTTAATAAACATATTCTAGCTGTTTCTTTTTCACTTTTCCTTATTTAACTATCATCACCGTCATCGTCATCATCACCATCACCATCAGCATCACCATCATCGTTAGCAACTGCTGCGTTTGTTATTTATTATTACTATAGAATTATTATTATTACGTTATACGATGTTGTTATAACTTTGAATTATTATTATTATTATTATTATTATTATTATTATTATTATTATTATTACTACTACTACTACTACTACTACTACTACTACTACTACTACTTTATTTTTATAGGATAGTAACCAAGTTTCAAAAGTGTTTTAATTAAGTCACTCAACTTTAAAATGTATTTCAATTATGTCACTTAACTTTCATATTTTATTAAATTAAAGGTTTTAAAATATTTTTTTAACATTTCTCTTTATTGTTTCAAATAAGAAATCTTTTTATTTTTTTTTATGTTGACGTTGAGTGCCGACGTGGATTTTATTTTTTTATTTTCGAATTTTAATATAATTATATATTCTTTTATTTTTTAAAATATTACTACATATATTGTAAATTCGGACCTCCACATCTTATCCTTCATTTCTTTCTTGACCTACAAAAAAATCGGTGAGACTCGATTTGAAGATTTAGTGACCCGATTTAAGGAAAACATGTATGAGTGGCCTAATTGGAACACTTTTGAACGTTGAATACTATTCTATGAGATATTCCCTATAATAAATAGCCAAAATCCAAATTTAGTTGGATTCAACTTCCAATCTTTTATTCTAGGTTTATAAACCCCGTTTTATCTAGATCTAGAAATCATAAACAAGCCTAACTTAAACGATCGAGCATATAACTTAAAACGTACCTCTAATCGATCTAGATCTTAAACGTTTTTGTTGTTTGTTTGATGAAAATTGAACACGAACAAGCCTCGGTCTCACTCTGATTTGGATCCGAAATTTAGGAGGAGTGTTTGTGTGTTTGTTTTGAGTGGTTGTTGGTTAATATGGAAAGTGGCTAGTGTTGGAAATAGTGAAACGGTTCGGTTAATTTAACGTGGCCGACCAAGTTACGACCCTTGAGAGTTACACCTTGGAAAACAAACTAAAATCCGCTTAAATTGTTTAACAGGTAAATGACGAACATAATTACGACAGAATTATTATTTATAACAGTTATAAATAATATAGTTTATTTAGTAATTAAATAAAATGGTTCGGGCTTTATACAAGAGTTGGACTTTTGGCCCGATTAGGTTGTATTATTGATAATAATAACATTATTATCTATATAATGAACATAATAATAATAACCTAATGATGGTTTTGATTGGGGAATAATGACCCAAGAAAAGTGGAGCCGTACTCCACCAAAACTCCAAATCTGGTTTTCCACAGCAACCACAAACAGAGTCGTCGGTCTCACACATAAGCCATCGGCCATCGTTGTTATACATTAGAAACCACCATCGGATCAGTGTCGCTCACCGCTGCTGTTCAACGCCGCCCGACGCACCGGCTCTCAGAAGCCGTTGGACGCCGTCGCATGCCGAAAGCCACTGCTGTCTAAAGTTATTGCTGCTGTTGTGTGTTGTTATCATTGCCACTATCATGCGCCACCACTACTATCAGGCACCACCAGCCGCCGTCTAGATTGTTCGGTTCATCAACTAGCACTTGTTCGTTGAACCTCAGTGTCTCGAATGGTTATTTATCAAACGCAAGGTATATCTATCTCATTGGTAGTAAGTTAGATAAATTATTTGTTTTATTCCGTGCTAGTATCGTGTGCAATCAGATCCTGTCAGGTTTAGTTTTGTTGATGATTACTCGTTTATTTCCACTGCGAAAATATTAATTAATTTGATTATTTATTATCTGACATTTATTGAACCGAATTTAATAATTAATATTTAACTGGTCACCACCGAAACCCAACAGTGGTATCATAGCCTTTGTTACAACATGAGTCGGTACCGGTATTTTAACCGGAATTAGAACACAAACTTTAATTGGTTTTAAAGTTTCTGATCTAATTGTATTTTAGGGAAACTTTATATTTTGGTCAAAATTTAATTTTTTTATTTGACCAAAAGCTTGCTCGATTTGTTGTGTGATTGTTATATAATATGTAAATTTGGCCCGGCTGTGTTTTGTGGTTGTTTGTGATGATTTGGTTTTAGTTTTTGGTTTTGGCCATATTGATGGTTCAAAGTTGTAATTGTTAGGGTTTTTCCTTTATTGTGATTACTTTTGTAAAATTTTTATTTCATTTATTAATATTGTAATAAACGAAGACCCGAAGACAAAGACCAAGGAACCGAAACATGATTCACGAAGTCAGTGGGAGTTACTCGAGACGACAATTGAATGCACTAAAGTCCATCCTTGTGTTGTTTGTGTGTTATGTCCCCGTGACCCGTTTGATCTTGCTAATAGGTTCTAACAAGATCGAACAAAATTTGTCCATATAGATTTACATATTTTTATTGCTTTTGTGATTGCTTATATTTTATAAATGTTATATAATAACCTACCTCATACCAATATATATTTTTTTAAAGGAGTTTTAAAATATTGAAACAATCATTTTATAACTAGTTCTCAAATGAGTTTTACAACTTGGCATATTTTGTTTTAAAACAAATAATAACCAATTATGTTTTTAAGAATTAAACAAAATTTAATTTTCAAAATCTTATAACTTAATAGATTTTTCTATAGACTTAAATTTTATTATAAATATCGCGACAAACTTAGTTTTAAAAGGTTATTAAAACAAAGGATCCTGAGAAATGAATGGGCTCATCAAGTTTTCCCGGTTAACACAGTAAAACTGGTCTTTTACTCTTTTCGGAAATATTCAAAATTAATCCCAACTTTAAATCAATAGTCTATGTCATCCTACTATAAGCCACACTTGAGGCAACTTGCGAAACTTCAAGTGTTTGGAGCTAAAGCACCGCACTTGATTTCTAGCCTATCCCTTCAAGGTGAAACGGTATCGTTGACACATCCGGCCCTTTCACAAGTGACTGTACTAGGCCGACTATTACTTTACTCTTCTGTTACGTGCTACAGTTGTCTGAAGACTAAGGTGGGCGTAGATAAGGCTAAACGTATCTAATTAGGAAAGTGTTGTCTTATAAGGCCTCATATTCGAGAGTTGTGTTTATCCGCAATTGGCAATCGTTGTTAGTCTGCCTAACCACCAGTGTGCTATAACTGCCATTACTAACTGGAAGCCAGATTCTCAAAATTCCTTTTTTGTTCTTGTAATAGGGTCATTAATAAAAGAAATTAAATCATCAAAAATACTATATATATATGTATATATATATATATATAAATATATTGCTTATTTAATCATATTTCTTCTAATAATTCCTCATTCCATCTCAAGCATGTACTTGAGAAACGTTGAATGCTACCACCTTTCTCAATTAGCACCACTCTGAGACCGGTTCTCAAGATGTCAAAGAAGCTCTTTGTTAGTGCTCATGTGCTAAAGATAAATGGCTACATTGACCAAATTTGATTATCCCCTGCCGAATGAAATGGTATCGGATTTCGTCTAGAACTCTCTTCCTAGCTCTTACGACCAGTTTGTGATGAATTCAATATGAATGAATGGGTGATGACAGCGACGAATATTTCAAATAAAAATAATCAAGTTCTTATGGTTAAATCTACTGGTGTCAAGAAGCCCATACCCTAGAAAATGGGTTATAACCACAAAGGCAAGAAATATATGATTGTGATAGCCAAGTATGCCACCAACAATAACAAGCAAGTTGCAAAACCACCACTACCGCATCATGAAGACCGCCGTTGCTTTGAATGCAATAAGATGGGCACAGAAAACATAATTGCCCAAGTACATGGCCAAGCTGAGACAAATGAGGGTCATTGATAAATTCTCCTCTTAATGGATTTCTATTTATGTTATTGAACTTTTCACTATTTCATGTAACACATGGGTATTTGATATCAGATGTGGTTACCACATCATGAATGTCTTGCAGGAACCTGAAAGTGAAAGAAACTGAAACAAGGCGATATGGATTAAACAATTGTTAATGGAAAGAGAGTCCCAGTTCTTGCAAGTGGCACTTATCATTTGTGTGTCCATACATCCTTGTAGTTACCTTGGATAACTGTTTGTTTTTGTTATTATTTGAACAAAGATTTAAGTACGCTTTTAATGGTATTTCTATCTTCGCCTACTTGACTAATCTCAATTTATTTTGAGGCTAAACTTCTAAACGATATTAATTAAATTGTTGCTCGAACAATCAATAAAGTATATAATCTTTCAAAACGTATCAGATCTAGAATCAATGATACATTTCTATGGCATTCCTGACTTGGTCATATAAGCAAAAAATGAGTTAAGAGACTCCAATCCAAAGGAATCATGAATCCACATGACCGGAATCTTTGAACGACTACGAGTCTTGCTCAATTGGCAAACTCGCCAAAGGCAACGAACTAAAATGATCTTCTAAACAAATGATCTTCTAGGACTCATACGTACTGATGTTTGCGACTCTTTCAATATGCTAGGAGGAGTGTTTGTGTGTGTGTTTTGAGTGGGTGTTGCTAAATATTCAAAGTGTCTAGTGTTGGAAACATTAGAACGGTTCGGTTAATTTAACGTGACCGACCGAGTTACGACTCGTGAGAGTTACACCTTGGGCAACGAACTAAAATCCACTTAAATTTTTTAATAGGTAAATGACGAACATAATTATGACGGAATTATTATTTACAATAGTTATAAATAATATAGTTTATTTACTAATTAAATAAAATGGTTCGGGCTTTATACGAGAGTTGAACTTTTGGCCCATTAAGACTTTATTATTAATAATAATAACCTTATTATCTATATAATGAACATAATAATAATAACCTAATGATGGTTTTCATCGGGGAATGATGACCCAAGAAAAGCGGAATCGTACTGTACCAAAACTCCAAATCTGGTTTTCCACAACAACCACAAACAGAGTCGCTGGTCTCACGCATAAGCCACCGGCCACCGCTGTTATACGTTAGAAGCCACCGTCGAATCAGTGTCGCTTGTCGCCGCTATTTAACGACGCCCGATGCACCGACTCTCAGCAGCCGCTGTCCGCCGCCGCATGACGGAAGCACTGCTGCCTAAAGTTACTGCTGCTGTCGTGTGCTTGTTGTCGTAGCCGCTGTCATGCGTCACCACTACTATCAGGCACCACCAGCCGCCGTCTAGATCGTTCGGTTCGTTAACTAGAACTTGTGCATTGAACCTCGGTGTCTCGAACGGTCATTCATTAAATGCAAGGTATATCTATCTCATTGGTAGCTAGTAGATAAATTATTTGTTTTATTCCGTGTTCGTATCGTATGTAACTGGATTTTGTTGGTTTTAGTTTTGGTGATGATTACTCGTTTATTTCCACTGCGCACTTATTAATTAATTTGATTAATTACTATCATTTTTTGAACCGGATTTAATAAATAATTTTTAACTAATAACCACCGAAACCCAACAGCTAGGGTTTAATGTGTGTGTGTGTGTGTGTCTATATCTATCTATATATATAGACATACATACACAGTGAGAGAGAGAGGGGGGGAGAAGATACAATACAATAATACCTTAACGTACAATAGGTACGCGAAAACCCTATATTCACGAAATCGATCCATGAAATCACATCCCAACATCTCAGAATCGTCAATCCATATCCAGTTAATAATTGGTTCACCGAAAAAAACAGTTTTGGATTGTTAATCGATCATTTTTTTACTTTTTTCACTAAAACCCTTTTTGGGCGTTTGCTAAGCGTTTAAGGTTTTTGGCTGAGCGTTTCAGTTTTGGTTGAGCGTTTTTGAATTTTTTTTGTCTTTGAGCGTTTTTGAATTTTTTTTCTTTAAGCGTTTTTGTTTTTTGCCTTTGAGCGTCTCGCGTACCTATCGTACGTCAAGCAACTATTGTACAGTAACCTCACCCTATATATATATATAGGGGAGGGTTCAAATGAAAACCCTATACATTTATAAAAACTCTTAACCAATCAAAACTTTTCTTTTGTATATTTCTTTTTTTAATTATAAGGTTAAACATGTAATTTGATAGATTAATATTTACATAAGTTTTTCCTTAATTATCTCTCTCTCCCATTAAAGAATTGAAGTTAAAAATATCCCTGAAAGACAAATCATCTAACTTAAATCAAACCTCCCCAAAGGAGGTAATCGTATTTTTTCTTTCTCTCTTCGTGTTTTGATGATTTTAGGAACCGCAGGCTGTGTCAACATCTATGTCGCCGATATCTTTTGCAACTGGATCTCAGTTTCACCCCACATACGAGTATTTGAGGAATTAAGTTTTATTTACGTGAAAGGTGTGTGGGAAGTCGTTTCGATTTGAAGCTGCTTCAAAAGTGACGTCTACAAATCTGAATCGGGGAGCTTGCTGGTAGTTTTGGTAGTGTTTTCAATGTGTTCTATAACTTTTTCAATTGCTATTTGCTTTAACTATATGTGATAATATGAATTCCATATATGCAGCTTAATATATATATTTTCTTAGAGATAGGGTTGAAGAAATAAGGGATAAGTTTCTTGTAAACAGATGGGCCAACAAAAATGCCAACATATTATATAGAGGTTGGGTAGCAAAAAGACCCAAATACCCATAAAGATTATCCGCGGGTAGAAGAGGACTCCCTCAAAATTCACCCGCAGAACATTATAACCACCCGCATAACTTAAGTTAGAGGAAGAATAAAAGTAAACTCCAGAGACTATATGCTAGGCGACCCAGAAGCCCTCGAAAGTCCTCCACAAAACATTATCCCTATGCGTGAAGGTGACAAGAGGTTGACGTCAGAGGAACATTTGTAATTAACTAACTTCTTTCTGGAAGATTTATTAGGATCTTTCCTTGGGAAGCACGCGATGCAACAGCCAATTAGAGAAGGATAGCTGGCAAGGTTGTTATAACCATGCACATGGCCAAATTAGACCGTCCTATCATATGTGACACGTGTCCAGGTTATTAAGAAAGCATCTTCTGGAAAAGGACAGCCGGACCAATAATATTCCCTTAACCTCCGGCTATAAATACCTTTGTCGTCTTCACAAGGTATTCATTCACTCTCCACGATTTACTCTAAATACTCTTTAGTACTTTTTTATCTTTAAGACCGGTACTAACTCTCACACCGGAGGGTGGTTACGGGAAGACCCCTCTCTTATCCTTCCCGTAACAAGCTCACAGTGGTTGTTTTGCAGGTTTCTGTCATTGGACTTGGGAGATTGGGCTTATATCGTTAGTTTAGTAATTGTTCGACCCGTATCTAGTAGACTTATTGATCTAACCCCTTAGGGATTAGATCCGTGTTTCTTCATTGGCCCAATCCGTGCTTGTGCTAGAATTGAGTTTTTATTGTTCCGAACGATATGAGTCAATCTCTTCAAGGGCCGATGGAAAATCCAACAGTGACCAGGCGATCTGTCGGTATCATATCACCTCGAGTTCCAACTCCTGGTGACTTAAGGCACGTGACGATGGAAACTCGCCGGATTCGCTCGGATGCAGATTTGGAAGACAGATATGGTAATTCCCCTTCGGCGAGATCTCATCTTCACAATCTCAGATATGAAGGATTTTAGTCTCCAGAGGAATAGTTGCGCCTGCATCAAGAAAAAGCGCTAGCTGAGTATGAAAACATGATTCGTGAAGAACGAATTCGTGCTAGAACCTTGGTTTATGATGAAGTTCCCTTGAGGTCTCCATTTCCTCCTTCAACAGTGAGAAGGAGTCAAATGCGGGAAATCGTCAGAACTGAGGGGAACTTTGAGGGAAAGGAAATCGTGACAGAGGTCGTCTAATTGTGCGGGAATATTTCCGCAGAATTAAATATGATCGGAGTCATGTTTCCAGGAGTCAGAGGGATCCTACATATCAACAAGACGAGGTCAGTTACTTCAGTCACGATAGTCAGATCCACGGAAGAGAAGGAACTATTCGGCCGCGTGCGATAGTTCGTCATACGAAATATTGTAGCGATGCAGAAGAGGATTACACCAAGCCATATCGTCCCGCAGCGTTTGCTGAAAAATCAAACTTTGTCCTGCGCATCGCTAGGGTTCCATTCCCGGTCAACGTGAAGATCCCTACCAATTTGGGGAAATATAACAGAATGTCTGATCCAAGCGACCACTTACTAAATTTTGTTGCGATTGGCAAAGTCAGTGGTTGGACTCTTCCATACTGGTGTCACGTGTTCGCGTTAACATTGACTTGCGCGGCTCGTAAATGGTTCGAAAAGTTACCTGACGGACGGATTTAAAGTTTGTGTGACATGGTGGCTAAGTTCTCTCAACATTTCAGTCAGCAGAAGAAACACACACGAGACCCGTCTAAAATTTTAGACGTCATTAGGCGAGATAACGAATCTATTGAGGACTTCATCTCTTGGTTGAACGACGAATGTTTGAACATCGGTGGGATTAGCGAAGACATGTTGCGGGGAGCCTTCCGCAAAAATGTGAGGAGTAGCGCTTTGATTCGTTGCTTAACTAGGAAAGAAGGAATGCCAAAAGCATGGGACGAGATAATGACCGCGAAAAAACTCTTTGCCCGGACAGAAAAACGTTGGGCTCCGATAATCCTAAACGAACGACTAGGGTGGAGTTCAAAAACACACAAACGAATAAGCCGGCTAGGGGTTCACAGGAACCCAATGCAAGAACATTAATTGGCAACAAAAATAAAGCAAGTACTTTTACGCAGAATAGCAACAGTTGGACTCCATTAACAAAGACTTCTTCAGAAATTTTAACCACAGAAAATGTGAGGTTCAAGAAACCTCAATCGCTCATGAAGAGAGCACATCTCAATCCCAAGAAGTATTGTACGTGTCACGATGATATTGGACATTTCACAGATGACTGCGTTACTTGGAAGAATGAAATCGAAGCCGCAGTTAAATCCGGAAAGTTGGAACACTTGGTGAAGAATGTAAGGCAATGTACTCACAAAAATCCCACACAAGTTAATCTTGGCCCGTCTAAAAAACAGGTCAAAGATTTGAACGTTCATATATTCAAGGAGGGTGAGTCAGTGGGTACAAAAGGCAAGAAATTGATGAGGAAGAGTGAAAGAGTGAACTTGTAATATTCCCGCAGGTATAGGAGGACCGTGCAATAAGAGTACGTTGATAATCACTGCCCTGATTTGTCACTATCGATCACAATATGTTTTCTTGGACACAGGAAGTACGTCAGATATAATGTACGAACAATGTTTTGAGCAACTGGACGCAGAAGACAAAGCAACGTTGAGGCCGATTCATGCGCCAGTGTCTAGTTTCGGTTATGAAGTGATGCATCCGCGAGGGGCACTTTCTTTCCATGTAACACTCAATGACGAGACTCACTCGCGAACTGAAGAGGTGGAATTTCTAGTTTTGCCGGCCAAGATAAAACATGATATAATTCTGGGAAGAGAATCAATAGGTGATTTGAATGCTCACGCATCTACTACTCATACTACAGTAGGAGTTCCAACCCGGACCGGTGTAGGAATCATCTGCGTAAATAAGCATTGTTTCACATGGGACAGTTCAAAACCAAGTAAGATTCCAAAACAAACAGAAAGAACTAAACCAGAGAAGTGGGTGTTGAATAAAGAGTTCTCAGAATAGACAATCACAATTGGTCCTGCTATCTCAGAGATAGTAAGGAAGTTTTTGAAACAACTGTTAACTAGAAACATGGACAATTTTTCCTGGTAACCTGCGGATATGACGGGCGTTCCAAGAAAGATTGTGGAACACAAATTGCGGGTAAATCCATCATTCACCCCAGTTGTCCAGAAGAAATCAAAGATGGGTCCCAAGCAAACAAAAGCTATGAATGAGCAGGTTCAAGACTTACTGAACATTGGGATCATTCGAGAAATTCAGTATCAAACATGGGTGGCGAATCGGTCATCGTTCCCAAAAGCAAGGGAACATGGCGGATGTGCATTGATTTTAAAGATCTGAATAAAGCTTGTCCGAAAGATTGTTATCTGTTGCCGGAGATCGATTTAAAAGTTGACGCAATGGCACCTCTCAAATTCAAATGTTTCCTCGATGCTTATAAAGGATACTATCAGATCCGTATGGCGGCATGTGACTAAGATAAAACTGCTTTCTACACTGACTAAGACACATTTTGCTATAAATTGATGCCCTTTGGATTGAAAAATGCGGGTGCCACCTATCAGCGTTTGATGGATGAAGCTTTTAAAGATCAGATCAGACGCAATCTATAAGTATACATAGACGATTTGGTGATAAAGAGTATAGAGGAAACTCAGATGTTGCGGGATATAGAAGAAACATTTGGCACTTTGAGAAAAATTAACATGAAACTTAATCCCAACAAGTGTTCTTTCGGAATGGAAGAAAGAAAATTCTTGGGTGTGATTGTCACGAGTGCGGGTTTCAATGCTAACTCAGATAAGGTCCAAGCTGTCGCCTGCATGCCTTCACCTTATTCTCTCAAAGAGGTCCAAACGATGAATGGCAGCTTAGTGGCCTTGAACATATTTCTAGCTAATAACGTAGCTAAATCTTTCCCTTTCGTGTCAACATTGAGAAATTGTCTAAAGAAAGCGCATTCAAATGGACTGCGGAAGCTGAACAAGAATTTTTGGAAGTTAAAAAATGCCTAATGGACTTTCCTACTTTGACTGCGCAGCAGGCAGGAGAACCAATGACCTTGTACCTATCAGCATCCGACATAGTTATCGGGGCTGTACTGCTGACAGATAGAAAAATCTCCAGACACCGATTTACTATGTAAGCGATACATTGACTGACGTGGAAACCAGATATTCAATGCTTGAAAAACTAGTATTGGCAATGGTTTATGTGGCCGGACGTCTCCGCAGGTATTTTCAAGGGCATCCAATCAACGTGTTAACTGAATATAAACTGAAAAGTGTGTTAAGTAAGCCGGAATTTTCCGGAATATTAGCCAAATGGGCTATCGAGTTGGGAGAACATTCAATTAAGTACAGACCCAGACCCGCAATCAATGGCCATGTGCTGACAGACTTTGTCACAGAAGTCCCAAGGAACAAAGAAAAAGAGTGTTTGATTGAACAACAGACCTCAATACCTCCAGAACATGATCAGGTGTGGTCAATATTTACGAATGGAGCTTCGAGAGGTGAAGGATCAGGTGTGGGTCTCAGATTGGTTAATCCAAAAGGCCATGAATTTACTTATGCTATCAAATTAGATTTCAAAAGTACCAACAATGAGGCAGAGTATGAAGCCTTTTTTGCAGGTTTTCGGATAGCCAAAATACTCGGTGTAAAACATTTAGAGGCAAAGGTAAACTCAATGCTGATAGAAGGGCAGATCAACGGAACATATGAGGCAAGGAATGATGTGATGGATTCATACCTTTTGCAAGCAAAAGATCTTATTCTCCAAATTTCATCTTGTAAAGTCATCAACATTAAAAGGAGCGAAAAGAAGTATGCGAACGAGTTAAGTAAACTAGCATCAATGAATTTCGAACATTTTGCAAAAGATATTCACATCGATGTTTTGGACCATCCTTCAGTCCTGCAACATCAGGTGTTAGTCATACAAACAGAAGTAGCATCCTGGATGACACCGATTTCTGCTTATTTAACATCCAGGGTAGTCCCGGAAAAAAAATCAGCGACTCGAAAAATTCGACATAAAGCCTTAAATTACCAAGTGCAAGATGGAATATTGTGTCGAAGGTCATTCCTTGGCCCACTCCTAAAATGTGTAGATGCCGAAGATGCAAATTATCTTATAAGAGAAATCCATGAGGGCATTTGTGGTCTTCATGCGGGTCCAAGGATGGTTGTGGCCAAGCTTATGAATGCGGGTTATTATTCGGCGGTAATGCATATGGACGCAGTAAGAGAGATCTGAAAATGTGACTCATGCCAGCGGCATGCTCCCAATACTCTGAGGCCGAACAACGAATTGGTGCCAGTAACATCCGCATGTCCGTTCCAGAAATGGGCCATTGACATTATGGGTCCATTCCCAGAGGCCCCGGGACGCGTCAAGTTCTTGATTGTGGCGATTGATTACTTCACTAGATGGGTGGAGGCTAAGCCAGTAGCTTCTATTACTGCGGCTAGCATAAAGAAATTCTTATTGGAATTCATTATTTGTCGTTTCGGCCTCCCGCAAGAATTGGTTAGTGATAATGGAACTTAGTTTGCTGATGGCGGACTACAGGCATGGTTAAAGGAACTTCAAATTAGCCAAGTATTTACGTCGGTGGCTCATCTGCAAGCGAATGGTCAAGTGGAGAGAGCCAATAGAACCATCAAATATGGATTCAAGTCAAGATTGGATACCAAGCGAACAGGTTGGGTGGACGAATTGCCTCATGTGCTCTAGGCTTTTTGCACTCAAAAGAAGACGAGTAATTCAGAAACGTCGTTCAGTATAACTCATGGCACTAAGCTATGATCCCGGCCAAGATAGGGATACCATCAGCAAGAATGTTATCAGATAATAATAACGAGGAAGAACTGCGGTTGAACCTCGACCTCCTTGAAGGGAGACGAGAATTGGCACTTATCCGTGAACACAATTACAAGCGACAATTACAGAAGTATTATGATTCACGAGTCCAAGTATGCAAATTCTATGCGGGAGATTTTGTCTTCCGCAACAACGAGGCTTCAGGACAAGAATCCCCGCGCAAACTAGCCTCAACTTGGGAAGGGCCGTAACAAATAAAAGAAATATTATCAAAAGGCCCCTACAAGTTGGAAAATCTAGATGGAACTGAGATTCTGAGAACTTGGAATGTCACCCAGTTAAAAAAGTGCTATATGTAAGTAAAGTTGCTTTTATTTTCGGCCTGCGTGCCACAAGTAGACAACAACAAATGTGCGAGCATTTCCTTGTAAATTGGCACACACGCGATTTTTATTCAAGTAATCATTTAGCCACAATATACTTTATGTTCAATATTGTATTTATTTCCAACCCGCGTGTCAATTTAAATTATTCCTGGCATGCGTGCTAAAAGTGACCCGCGTGTCAAAGAAAATTAATCCTGGCATGCGTGCCTGAAGTGACTCGAGTGTCAAACAAAATTATTCCTGGCATGCATGCCAGAAGTGACCCGTGAGTCATTAAACTTAAGTTAGGTATATCAAATAATCCTTTATTGACATACAAGAAGATCCTAAGTCATAACACTTATATTATTCATAAGACAAAGTGTTAAAGATAAAAACTTCTTATATTAAGTCAATATAGGATTACTAAAGAGAATGGTTACAAAACATAATTGCAACATGACTACACTAAAGGATATTGAACGTTTGCTCCTTCTTGATCTTGAGCTTAGGATGACGGAGTATCCGATTTGGGAGAAGTTGGAGGAGTGGAGGGCGTATCGTCTGAGGACCCGCACAAATATTCTTTCAAGCGTTGGAAGCCATCCTCCGCTGATGAAAATTCAAGAAGCATAGTTTGAAGCGGGAATGACAATTCGTCATACTCCTTCATTCGTTTGTTATACTCTTTCCCAACATTAACACCATGCAGTGAATGCTCCTCAAGAGGACGTTGGGCCTTCATGTACTCTACACCTTCCTCAAAGCCAACCTTGCGGCCGGCTTGAGACGAGGTGTTGAGCAAGATAGCAAGACTATCTACCAACTCAGGCCCGTCCTTGAAGTGACCAGTAACCTATCAGACAAATGAGAAAAATACGGTTGTTAACAAATGATAAGAATACGGGGAAAGAGTTGAAGGAGAGGAAGAAAAATGTACCAGTGCAAGGCCCTCAGACATTAGTTATTGCATCTCCTCTTCAGCCTTTTTGGCTCGCTTCTCCAATTATCTATACCCATCGGCCAGCTGCAAGTTATCTTAGTTCAGCTTCGTGGCACGCTGCTCCTGCTCCTCATGAGCTTTCGCGAGTGCAGCATGGGCAGCCTTAAGATCCTCCGCTCTTTTGTCCATTTCTTCAGCCTGCTCCTTCCGCAACCTAGCCTCTTCCCCATATGATTGAATTAAGTTACCTTGTTTGGTAACTTGATCCTCCAATGCAACGTTGGTTTCAAGGGCTTTCGCTAGGTCTGCTTCTTTATGTTTAGTCTCGTCGCGGGCGACAATAAGAAGGGCATTCTGTTTTTTTCAAGCCTCTTCCCACCCGCGAGCTACAGCATCTAGGCGATCTTTCTCTGCCTTGAGGGAAATTTCTGCGTCTTTCAGCTTCCATTGAGCAGTGTTAGCTTTAATACGTTGCTCCTCAACAATCTTTTTGATTTTCTCAGTCGCCCGGGACATTTCGCCCCATTTCTCCCACATGGATTGCCATTCCCGCAGAATTTCTTGTTCGTTGGCTACTGTATTAGCCAAGATGAGGCTGTGATTGCGGGCAAGATCATGACACGCCTAAAGGCACGTTCAGCTAGGGGGATTCCGCGACTTAAGAACTCAGTGCAGACATCCTGATCCGTAAAACGGGATCCCTGCACTAATGTCCTATGTAGTATGTACAAATGATCATCCTCCCTAGGATTCGCCACTCCGTAATAATCAGACGCGGTGGTGGGGAGAATGAGACATGCGGAGGAGATTGTGGCGGAGAGGATGGTGAGCGGTGAAGATTCTTGTGATTTGCGACCCTTAGTGTCTTTAACTGGTTCCTTCCCTTTAAAACCAGACACATCATCAGGTATGATGATCGTTGGGGGAGGAGATGGTTGCTTTTGTGTTTATACACCTTGATTAGATGTATCAACCTCTTATACAAGTGACGAATGATAATGTTTGCCAAAACATAAAGTAAAAAGACAGTCATTTTATAATGTCAACACTTACGTGCAGAAGACTGCATAAGTTCCTTCACACGGTCCGAGAGCCGGACCTTTTGTTTCTTAGGGCAACACGCCCGCTTTTTCTTCTTGGCTAGACCTTCCTCAGCATCTGCTTGGCTAGCCTCCGAATCACTTGCCTTGGAAGAACGATGCTTCCTCTTCCACTCAAGATTTGCCAGATTATGCATAACAATCAAGGTTTCATGCGTATCATCAGAATAAAATTCTTCGTGGGGTGATGATTCGTCACTTGAGGACAGAAGCACAATCACCCCGTCTGATGTTAGAGCATTTAACGATCGTGGGTTCAAGGAAAACACACCTAATTGGAATATCGCCTCAGAAACCACCGGCTCGGCGCGCACCTTGGTGGGAAAGTGGTAATGATCCCGCGTCTTGTACAAAATGGGCAGAGCTTTCGCATCGCGGATGCGCTTTTGCGGGCATCCAACAGTCTTCTCGGACAGGGCGTCAAGCATTGACCCCTCACCTGGTGAAATGCAAACCAAGAATAAATAAAAATATAAAGTTAATAAGGAAAATAGAATTAACTTACTTTCGTCAGTGTACTGGAAAAACCAGTTCCAGATCTAGATATGGCCATAGGTGGCTCATACCAGCCCATACAAGGGTTTCATCGGGTATCGCCAACATTGGCGTAGGCTTCCGGATCAACGTCTTGAACCACTCTTGACCCTCAAAACAAGCAACGTTCATGTCCGGAAGCTTCTCGTTGGCCGGAAGATGAACCATCGTGATTGGAATCACATCCTCTCGTATCAAAAAAATTTGGTTATCCAATCATAGGCACTGAGTGGAGGCTCAGTTCCTATCACCCTCTTGGCCACGGTGGCACAATTAAACCACCCACCGCGGCAGTGCATCTTGTAGTAGACGCAAAATTTCTCAACAGTGGGCACAATGTCATTTGCCCTACAAACAAACTCGAAGTGACGAATCCGCAGTAGGCCGATGGGATGAACCTGCGATAGGTGTATTCCGAGACCGGTCAGAATGTTGCCTAGTGTAACATTCGCCAATTTGGGGTCCTATTTGTATTCGTTTGTGTATTCGTTTATCATGTAAACCGACCCGATTTATATCCTGAACATTTCAAATATTTAAAATATCGGATTTTATGTTACTAAATCATTCCCGCTTTTTTAATTTGAAAAAACCCCTTTTACGGATTCGAAAACGCCTTTAAAACGCTCAAATAACACTGAAAACGAACTTCTTGGACGCAAAACGAACCACGCAAGACGAGCTGGACCAAACCCCACCCTCATGATCGCCGCTCCACGCCTCCATGGGGTCTAGCGCAGCCTCAGACCTGCAGTATGTTGTTGTTTGTGGTTTTCATCCTTTTATCCGAATCCGACTTTTACCCATTATACCTCTTGTTTAACCCTCTAAATCTTATCCTGTAAAAACTAGACCCTCTCCTACATTCGTCCCTACTCATAATTCAAATCCTCACTCAAATTCAAGGTTCTTTAACGTTGTTTTTCATTGTTCTTGAAGGTTTGACTTTCAAAAGTCAAACTGATCAAGTTTTACATTTTAATTATTTTAATTAGTCTTAATTAATACTTGAAGTTTATGGCACAACATATATATATTTACACCCCTTGCTACCTTTGATGGTCACTTCCGTTGTCTCGGTCAGTGGAGTGTCGGGCCTCGTAAGGCAAGGCTACATGGAGGACTTTCGTGGTCCTTGATATATATATATATATAATTATATAACTTATTTATACATATTAACCATGCTTAACTTCTGCTCATTTTAGTTTGTATATCATATTTATGAATTTCATGGTTATGATTTTGTAGAGACTAGCCCCGGTTTAGCCGTAAATAGCTCTAAACCGTAAACTAAACTTTGTTTACTAGTTTTATTAAATAATTGTTTAAACATGCTTATTGTTAGATTTAAGTTTCTAAAATCATTTTTATAAGTTCTGTGGTTTTGGGTTTGTAGAATCTTACCTCGGTCTTAACCCGAAACAAGATTCGAACCGAAAACCGAACTTTCGTTTAAAGACATTATTGTTAACTTTTTGGTTGTAAAACTTAAGTATCATCATTTATAAATTATTATACAACTTCTTTGATATTTGGGCATGTGGCAACCATCCATGAACTTATTAGGAGATGGAAACCGAACCAAACTGAAATAAACCGATTTTCACTCGCTTAAGACAACAAGTGTGTTTTTAGCTATCAAGACTTGTATAAATCTTTAAAATAATTTATAAACCGATTTTAATTATTTTCTTAAGTACTTGGAAATGTTGGATCCAACTTGATCTCATAACAAAGTTTGGACCGACAAAACCGAACACTCTCTTAACAGAAGTTGTGTGTTCTAAAGCAATAGAACTACATCCTTGGTTAAGTCTTATTAAATTTTATTGAGTTATCTCATAACATTCATTATTTTGGAAAGTTGAATTTTGGTTTGACCAATTACCAAGACCCGAACAAACAACCCGAAACACTCATTAAAACCTGTTTTAGTATCTGTATTGTATAGGGACTTGCATTCTTGCATTTTACCCACCTTATTACTTAACATAGGTTGAGTAAATATTAAGGGCTAGATACTTTAACCCGGTTTCGAGCAAACATGTATTTTAAAAAGACTAGTATTGCAATTTATTAAATATTTACATTTTTAATCCTTAAACTCTAAATTGGTTGCATTTATTATCATTTATTTTAATTAAAGACTTCCTAGACAACCTTTCTAATACATGACTTCCTTTCATCTAGACTTTGCCCGTTAAACCTCATCCTTCCGCTTACTTGTTATTTTACCAAATCAAGTTTGTTACTTGGATGTGAGTACTTTCATACCCCGGTTTTCATATTTCATTTTGGGGGTGATATTGCATACTTATTCAAACTAAATGTTTTATACTTGAGTCTTAAACCAAAAACTTTATTGTATACTATACTCAAATAAATGATCGATTTGGTTTTCTATGCTTACATGCTTAAATGCTAATGTGTTTACCACTTTTGGATGGTTGATTCATAAAATCCGAATCTATTTGGTATACTCTTTAGACGGTGTCGTTAATGTATTCTTATTAACGATCTCATATAAAATCCGAATCTATTTGGTATTCTCTTATAGACGGTGTTGTTAATGTATTCTTATTAACAATCTCATATAAAATCCGAATCTATTTGGTATTCTCTTATAGACGGTGTCGTTAATGTATCTTATTAACGATCTCATATAAAATCCGAATCTATTTGGTATTCTCTTATAGACGGTGTCATTAATGTATTCTTATTAACGATCTCATATAAAATCAGAATCTATTTGGTATTCTTTTATAGACGGTGTCGTTAATGTATTCTTATTATCGTTTTCATTATCTAAATTGTTGCTATTATTTATTGTTTCGTATACAAGTTGTGAAATTTCTTATTATATACATATTGTACAAAACTATGAAATTGCTCACCAACCTTTGTGTTGATAAACTTAATTTTATGCAATGTTACAGGTTTGATTTTTTTTACTTGAGGACTTGACGAAAATATGTTATCAAGACTATTAGGATATTAGCAAAACGAACAATATATTTGTTTACTTGTATTCAATTTGTTTTGTATTAACAAGATGTGTTGTTTATTGATTTTATGAAATAAATGAGTTGCTTAATTATTGTCACTTTAATAGTGTCTTGTGTTTTGGGCAATCCGTTGCACCCCGGCATGTTCCGTCGCCTTTGGTCGGGGTGTGACACCTAGGAACTTGGTTATCGGAAACCAAAGATTCCCAGACGCAAAGAATTCGGAATACATGGGCCATTTTACTGGCTAGAGGCTTGTCGAGGGTGGAACCGGCAACGGGGAACTCTGGTTCCCATTCCGGTGCTATTCCGTATGTTGTAACGAGTTTTTCAAACTCAGGTTGTTTCCAACTTATCTCAACCGTCTCTATAGACGGCGAAGATGAAGCTTTTTTATCTCCGGCCATTGAATCAGAAGAGATCGGAAAACAACGGGCAATGGTGGAAAACGGAGATCAGATCTGATTTGAAAGAAAGAAAAAAGGAGATGAAGTTGTAAAGGCAATAAAAATCTTGGATGAAGGTAACGGCTGTATTTATACCCATCGCAGTTAATGCGATGTGAGTTACGACAATGGAGAGAGAAAAGAAGGTCCACTAGGATTGCGACACGTCACGTGGGAACATCGAAAAAGCGAAAAAAGGGTACAGTCATGCACAGTTGACAGCCGGTACTAACGTAACGTCAGCCATACAACGCCTATACACCTGTCCAATCGTCCTTTCTCATGTTTATCTTCAACAATAAAATATCTTCATAAAAAAACAAAAATTCAAAAGTCCCCATAAAAAAAATCTTAAGTCCAAAATATCACCCACATAAAAGGTTACGCGAAAGAAACAATGGACTGGGGGGACTTATAGATGTTGGGTAACAAAAGACCCAAATACCCATAAAGATTATCCGCGGGTAGAAGAGGACTCCCTCAAAAGCGTCTCGCGTACCTATCGTACGTTAAGCAACTATTATACAGTAACCTCACCCTATCTATATATATATAGTAGTTTTTATCCATCGTATTATGTGGGTTGTTTTATATTGTTTGTTCTAATATTTATTTATTTTAGAATTTAGATTATTTTATTGTATGAAAGTTAATAATATACTTATGGTTTGATGATAAATTGTTTCACAAATAATGAGATGTTATAACCCGGTTTAAAAGTTATATGGTTTTGATGAGACCCAAGACCCTTTTATTTTTTTTTTTCTATAAAATCTGTTTTTTTTAATTATAAATAATATTTATGAAAGTTAATAATATACTTATGGTTTGATGAGACCCAAGACCCATTTATTTTTTACTATAAAGTGAGGTTTTTATTTATATATATATATATATATATATATATATATATATATATATATCTTTTTTAAAATAAATAAGATATTAATTTTTAGTGTATCCTATTTTATAGGATTTTTATATCAATAATTTGGTGAGAATAATTTTTAATTTAACGAGATGTTATAACCCATTTAAGAATATCTGGGTTTGGTAAGACCAATACCCATGAATTCGGGTCAAATGCATGAGAAGCCTCCATTTAAAAATCAAGTAAATCTGGTGACTCCAAAAAAAGTGTCACGGTCACTTGTCTTACGACTTCCTCCACAAGTGTCAAAGGTGAGTCTGGTTTTTTGATAGTTCGGCTTGAAGTTGCTCGAATTTGTTGGAATCGACGTGGTGTATTCCTTTATGGGCTGGATTAAATCTTGTTGGGTTGTAAGCGAAACTCATCTTTGCGGCTTGATCCAGGACTTCAAATGCTTCGTTAGGTGATTTGGATCCCAGGTCTCCACCGGCGATTTGGTCGATGGACTGTTTGTTTTGACTGGATTGTGAGTCAGAGAAAGTTTGTATTTGCAACCATACGCTCAGTCCATGGTGTGGGCATCTTCTTAGAAGACTTTTGTATCTTTCCCATGTTGCGTGTAATGACTCATCATCATCGGTCTAGAATCCGGTAATGCTGGCTTGATATATGGCAGTTTTGTTAGGCGGAAAATATTTGAGGAGAAACTGTTCAACCATCTGGTCCCAAGTGGTGATGGAACCAGAGGAAAGAGATTCTATCCATTCCAGGGCTTGACCCCTTAGAGAGAAAGGAAAGAGTTTGAGTTTGATTTGATCTTCTAAACAGTTTTGTATTTTAAAGGTTCCGCAGATTCGTAGGAATCGAGATATATGAGAAAGAGGGTCTTCGTTGAGGAGACCATGAAATTGAACTGAATTTTCCACCATATGAATGGTGCTTGATTTGATTTCAAAATTTTAGAATATATTATGATAACAAACACATGATTAAACTAGAACAATCTAAACAAATGTGGATGAATCTTCCTTCTTAATGATGATGATGGATGATGTTGATGATTGACGATGATGACCTCCAAGCCTTCAAAATCTTCACTAGATCTTCAATATGAGTGTTAGTGGGTGTTTTTATAAGTGAAAACCGGATAGAACTCTCTTTAAGGCACACCAAATGAGTGCAACATGAGCCACTTTTTATAGGCAGTCTGAAGTGAGAAGCACGGCCCCGTGTCTTTGTGGGCATGCCCCCATGCTTTATTTTGGCATGTGCCAAATTCGTTTTGACTTTTCTTGTAGATGGCCAAGGCCCCGTGGGCAAGGGGCACGGCCCCGTGCTTTTGATCACAGTTTTTGTCCTTTCTTATAGATTTTTGTCTTTTCTAGTGTTCAGAAGCATGGGGGCGTGTTTCTTGAGGCATGGGGGCGTGTTTCTTGATTTTCTTGTGCTTTCTTTCGTTTTTCTTTGTTTTTTCGCTTGTTTCTTCGTTTGGGACTTGGTTTCACCTGAAATTGTATTTTATTATAATAAGTAGCCTTCTATGCTATGTTATTTGATAGAAATTGCAGGTTTTAGAGATTATTTGATGCTTAAAAGATGTATAAATTTATGTACATCAAACATTCCCACACTTGAACATTGCTTGTCCTCAAGCAATCTATTTATAAATATTCTCTAAAAACAGCAAGTTAGGACCAAATCTTAAAACATCCCCTAAAAGAGTTCCAAGAAAATGGAAACAAAATAACCAATCTTAAATCATGCGAATATATGTAGTGATAAATAAAAAGTAAATTTTGTTTTTATGAGCTTCTGTTTATGCAGAACGTCATGTTCTCACAATGTTCACTCACACTCGGTTTTATATCTGATTATACCTGTGTTGTATGTATGTGAACACTCTTAGTCAATATGTAACCTGTGAAAGCTTGTAACAAGTTCAAATCTCCACCTTTTTGGAGGGTTGCATAAATCAGATGGTAATAATGGTTGGTCTTGGGTAAGTAGGGATTTTGGTATTTTGTGGTGGTTCAAGGGTTTAGGTTAATGATGGTGAGTACGGTAAATACATCTTTTTGTTGATTGTTGGGAGTCTTAAGATGTCTTCAGTGGTTAGCTCTTTCTCCCAATTGCTGATATATATATATATATATATATATATATATATATATATATATATATATTTGGAGTTTACACACCTAGTGACTCTTTTAAGGTCAGATCGTCAAGACCAGTTTTGTCGAGGATGTGGATCAGTTCTTCCTCAATCTTGTTCTGAACATGACTTCCAACTCTAGTGGATCGTTCGGCTTTGAGCCTAATAGCCCCCACCATCATTAGTTCGGCATATTCATGTTGAGACTGAGTTTAACTTTTTCTACATCTTCCTTCGTGGGACCAGTTTCCGTAACCTAAGCATCATTCGTATCTTTTTGCTCTTATCTTCATTGCACTTTTGGAAACTCCACAAAATGGTGGCCTTAGTTCGTTTTTTCGCCACTTTTTCCTCACCTCATTGCTAAAGAGAAATATTCTCTCCCTAAGTTTTGGAGGCAACCTAGGTTTTGCTAAATGTATGCGGCAAAGGAAATAGAAATCGAAAGAATCCATTTCCAGTTCTCTTGGGTCTGTGGCAAAAGACTAGTGTTGTATTTTACCGGTGAGATGGATAAAGTGGTAAGGTTTTGGTTAAGGCATTCTTTCTTTCTTTTTTTTTTTTTTGGGGGTTTTTGGGGAATGGTTTGAGTGAAATGTGATAATATTTCCTTCTTCCTTTACATCACTTCGTGCGGTCTTGAAACGAATATTTGCGACAAGTTCTAAATCATACGAAACATATTACTCACTCTAAGATTTCGAAAAAAATTATTTATATGGCATGAGGTTTTTTTTCTCACAGTAACCGAGGATTTAGGTATAAACACCAAATTACAAAACTTCTTTTTTACTTTTTCACTTTTCTTTGGTTATAATAGATTAGTAATTGGTTATTTGCAAAAAACATTTCTTGGATTTTTCTTTAGGTTTTGTTATAAAAATAATCTTTGTTTGTTGCAAAAAATTTCATTGATTAGAGAATTTTTATAATTATTTGAACAAGCAATTGGTCAAGTAATTTCCCTCCCCACACTTAAATCTCACATTGTCCTCAATGTGCAAAGATTCATTGAAAGATAAAAATTTTAATGAAGTATGGTGGGTTAAAATGAAGAGATACTTCCCTACGGGCTAACGAAATTTTGACAGAGCGTCCCCTGTTTATCGTCCGTTTTCGTGTTTTGTACCTGTAGAATATTAAACTGCAAACAACCACAAACAACCAAGCATAATTTGCTGAAAATTGCGTTTGGAATCATCCATCCCTTGCCCGAACGGGCTAAATAAGTACCTACTAAAATGTCTTGGCACCCATGGCCATAAATGTATCCAGCCAAACAAATAAACAAACAAGTAAACGACGGAATGTAAATTGTTCAAACAGACATAATAATAATAATAATTATTATAATAATAATAATAATAATAATAATAATAATAATAGTGTCATGAAACGACTACCAACCCATGCCCATGCCCGTACCCAACCTACCAGTGCCGCGGCTCATCAGTTACTCGTGTCCGGGTCAAATGGTCCCCACTGTTTGTCCATGCGATAGCCCAAACGATTAATCTCTCGCCTCGTCTCTACATATTCGGCTGCTCGTTGTGCATCGGATGCAGCCATCTGCTCTGTGATCCTGTCAAATGAGGCGGTGGTTCTTTCTGAGAACTGATCAATCAGGCCGTATAGGCCCTCGAATGAGTTCCGGCTATCGTGTGACGAAATGGGGCCGGCCCCTGATGAAGATGAGCTTCCTCTCTGATGGTAGGTGCAGCGGCGGTACTGTCTGAACGATGATCCTCTCCTTTCGGTAACATCTCTGCTGGGTCTTCTGGGTCCCAAACCTAGTTATACTTATCACAGAATCTCCACACATCCGGGTTTTGACCGATTCGCTGAACCATCTGCATGCTAATACAATAATCAATGGTTAGAGCAATCGAATCTGGGATTTGGGTACCTTCCCTCTCTACACCATAAGCTTCATAGAGGTTGTAGATCCGTGGCCCGCCAAAGATCGGTGTGTTTCCTCTGGCATTTGCATTTGTCGTGAACAGCTTGCGAAATAAAAACATGATGTTGCATGGGACATTGTTCTTCATGCAATGAAGTGCCCAAAGATCCTTTAAATTAACAAATCCTTTGCTTTGACCTCTAGCAGTGACAGTGTGACTGAGCAGGTGGTGAATCTCATAAGTGGGTCACATAGTGTCGTGCTCTTTGAAACGCTTGCATTATAGTCTTCTGTCCCGTAGCTCAGTTCTTCCCATGCTTGTAACCTTGTGCTCCCTGCTTCAGCATCATCATCACCGTCTTCGTCTGTAAAGGTTGTCTTTGCTTCAAACCAGATTTCTCTGTCGGTTTCCATTGTCGTGTATATTCCCAGATCAATCCCAAGTTGGGTGAAAGAAGTTGTGTGCCATTCACCCTGAAAGGAGTAAGGAAATGGGCCCATGAAATCTATTTCCCATACATCAAAGACTTAACAAATTTGAATGCCTTGCTTAGTCATCTCATTTTTGGCTGAGATGTTTCCGGCTCTTTGACAGACATCACATGCTTGAATCAAAGCATGTGTGTCTTTGTATATGGTGGGCCAGATAAATCCTGCATCAAACACCTTTCTGACCGTAGTGGTGGTACCGTGGTGTCCACCAGTAGGTCCTTCATGGCAGTGTTTGAGAATTTCTAAGGCTTCCTTTCCTGCTACACACCTACGAACAATCTGATCGACACCTATCCTAAACAAGCAAAGATCTTCCTAGAAGTAGAACTTAAGGTCGAAAAGAATTTCTTCCGTTGTTGATGAGTAAGCCATTTTCTTAGGATTCTACAAGCCAGATAGTTTGCGAAGTCGGCAAACCAAGGACTTTCTTCTTTCTCTTGAATGACACCTTGGATATGCATGAGAACTTCATGTGGAAAATTATCATTGTTAATTTCCTTGTGATGTTCTTCTAAAGCTGGGCATTCTAAGCGTGAGAGATGGTCTGCGGCTACATTCTCGGCTCTTTTCTTATCTTCAACTTCAATATCAAATACTTGGAGTAGTAGGATCCATCGGATAAGTCTGGGTTTGACATCCTGCTTATTGAAGAGGTAACGTATGGCGGCATGGTCGGTGTAAACTATGGTATTGGAAAGAACTAGGTAGGATCTAAATTTTTCAAAGGCAAAAACTACTGCTAGTAATTCTTTTTTCGTTGTGGTGTAATTTTCTTCTGCATCATCATCACCGTCTTTGTCTGTAAAGGTTGTCTTTGCTTCAAACCAGATTTCTCTGTCGGTTTCCATTGTCGTGTATATTCCCAGATCAATCCCAAGTTGGGTGAAAGAAGTTGTGTGCCATTCACCCCCACATCTGAATTCAATGGCGTCCTCATCCCACATGTCTGGATTCTTTGTCTTTATATGGAAAGAAGCTAAAAATTCCTTTGTCAGTTCAGTTAAAGCCTCTCCTGTTTGACCAAGAACCCTTCTCCACGGTCCTCTCACAATGGCCTTGTACCGGTTCCATTGGTTGACCTGTTTCAATGTGATTTTGCAAGCATAGAAGTTCACTTCTGGAAATCGACGGTTAAGGTAGGTTAATCTTGTGTTGGCCCGTCTATTCCTTGCATCACGCCCGGTAAAGACTAGGAAAGCGTGTGTGTCATCCCCATACTCGGCCATCTGCAATTAGTATCCAAATTATTCGAAAATCAATAAAAATTTATAATGTGCTGGAAAAGAGAGCAAAGCACGGTGGCGTGCTTTTAGAAGTACGGTACCGTGCTGCTCAGGTTCGTCAATTCCTATAGATTTTGACTTTTGGTTGACCAAAAGGTAACCACGAGTCGTGTTGTTTAAAGCACGACTCGTGTTTTTAATTCTAATTTCAACTTTATCCAGATTCGAACCTTCGTTTTGAACTAGTTATACCATTTGGGTTTATTAGTTTGGTAGATATTCAACCCAAGATCCAAACCCGAATGGTTCCTTTCAACCAATCTTTAACAAACAACTATTCAACACTTCATCATCCTAAACTAATAAAATAACCCATACAGTTTTTGGGTTTAAACCCGATTTAATCAATTTGAGAGATTTTAGGGTTAAACTAGTCCAAGAAAGATGAATTTGAACAATATAATCGTTAAATTAACATACCTTTGGTTGGAAATTGAAGATTCGATGCATAATTTAGTGAAATAGGTGAGGGTTCGGCGGTTCTTGTTTAAAGACGAAGTTGGTTTTAGGGTAGAATGGTTAGAAAAGTTGTTTTAATAATTAAAATTTCGTAACTACACTGAACATAAAAGCATGGCCCGTGCTTTTTAGAAGCACGGTACCGTGCTGCATATTGCAGACGAATTTTTATTTTTTGTTGTTTATTTGTCGAGCGAGTTCGTTTTTAACTGATTTTCTTTGTGGGTTAGATTAAGATAGAAATTAAAAGTCCTAAATATCATTAAAACATAAAACACAATTAAACATAGTAAAATGAAAAGTACAACAACAATCCTAGACCTTAACACATAACACTAGCAGGAGCAACTTCATCATAAAACAAAGTCGGGGACTTCAACGACCACCATTCCCGAACAGGTCTTGAATGTGTGGTGGGGCTCTCTTAACTTCCAAGAGCTTGAAAATCGTTTTGTCGAGCATTGCGATCTCCCGGTTGAGAAAGTTGAGCTTGGAAGCCACATCCTTGTGGTGGCCATCCACATCATGGAAGTTTTCAAACCGAAGTAGTTCGACTTTGTTGATTAGCTCGATTATGCGAGCTTCAATTTGGATGTTGCTTTCGACTTGGTCTCGTATGATGCATTGTAGCCTCACGACCTTCTCCCCAAGATTTGAGGAAGATTCATGTTTCTTACCTTTTCTCACTTGCCTCTATTAAACTTTCTTGCTTTACATTTCAGTAAATTTTGTGTTTGGTGTGAATGGAGTTGTGAGTTTTTGCATGCATTATATAGAGACTGGAGAGTCGAACACGACCCAGTTCTTTTAGAAGCACGACCTCATGCTGCTAAGGGAATAAATGTTTCCGAGTCAGAGAATTGTATGGAGTCAGCGCGTATCATGTTGAAGATTCTGGGTGACCACGGCCTCGTGCTTTTTGAAGCACGACCCATGCTTTTTGTTATTGAAATTCTTTTATTTTTTAGCTAAATTCGAAAGCCGAAATTTTTAGAATGATGTTTAATATGTTTTTTTAAGAGTTTGGTCATCCTAAAAATTACTTTTCATTAAAATTAAAGGTCCTAAAACAATTATGCGATAAGCCCGGTTTTCCTAGAAACATGAAAATATTCAGGTTAAGCCCGAAATTCCTAGCACAATGCGAATAAAGCACTTGTATACGCATGAAATCAGACATTTAAATTTTCTAGATTTCCCCGAAAGGTTCTCCTCCGTCGAATGGCCCTGGTGGTGGAAAGTACGTGAAACTGAGAACTTGAAACTGGAGTTGTTCATTGACGTTTCGAAGTTCTGTTTTCATGTTTTCCACTAATTCGGTGAGTTGAACGAGACGCATCTCAGCAAGGAGATCCATTTCGGTGAGTTCCTTGAGGAGTTCCTGAAGTTTCAAGAGAAGCTCGGTTTTGGAAACATGGTGGGCATCGTTTCTCGGTTGTCAAGGAACGGGAATTGCTTCACTCATTTCAGTAGGCATGTTGAATTTTCAGAGAGGAGTGTTTTGGTTTTGGTTGGTGCAAGGAATGCATTGGCAAGAGGTGACTTTTATAGCCAACCAGATACCTAAGCACGGTCCCATGCTTTTGGAAGCATGGCCCGTGTTTTTGCTCTGACAATTCTGTTACAAACCAGTTTGACTGAGATTTTTACAGCGAAGATTCCGGTCCGCAAATTGTGGCACGACACCGTGCTTCCTTAAGCACGCCCCCGTTTTTTTGTTCTTTGTTTTTTTTAAGTAAAATAAATATTTACAAGGCCTAGTTTGTGAAGGTCTTGGCCAGACCTTGTTTCCTTAAATTTCAATTTAGGGAGTTGGAGGATTACTACCTCCGAGACTTCTTCAAATGGCCATCGATATATGGTTTTAATCGATGTCCACTGACTTTAAACTTTTGGCTACTGGAAATTGAA
The DNA here is from genome assembly GCF_021521415.1 of Bidens hawaiensis. Classification (NCBI taxonomy): domain Eukaryota; kingdom Viridiplantae; phylum Streptophyta; class Magnoliopsida; order Asterales; family Asteraceae; genus Bidens; species Bidens hawaiensis. Next base: position 1,369,753 of record NW_027491189.1, on the reverse strand, counting down.
ATCTCGACTATCCCATAGTCAAAAAACAGATTCAACTATGTATGGGCCTGTCCGTCGTGACTTCAATTTTCCTGGGAAAAGACGTAAACGTGTGTTGTACAACAGTACAGATCGCCAAACTTTTTGTTTTCTTTTAAATAGGTGTCGTGCAGACGTTTAGTCTTTTCTTTGTAAGGCCAGGAATTTTCATAGGCCAATGTTCTTAGTTCTTCGAGTTTGTGAATTTGATCTTCCCGGTTTATGCCGGCGAACACTAGATCGAAGTTTACTGCTGTAAGAGTCTAGTAGGCTTTGTGTTTTAATTCTACCGGTAGATGACATGTTTTCCCATAAACAAGTTTGAAGGGTGTTGTTCTTATGGGGGGTTTTGTAGGCTGTCCTAAAGGCCCACAAAGCGTCATCTAACTTTTATGCCCAGTTTTTGCGATTCATTCCTATAGTTCATTCTAAAATCCTTTTTATTCCTCGATTTGAGACTTCTCCTTGCCCACTGGTCTGAGGATGATATGGTGTTGCCAAACGGTGTTGAACTCCATATCGTGCTAAGACTTTATCCATTAGAGTGTTACAGAAGTGAGTAACTATGTCGCTAATTAGGGCTTTTGGAGTACTGAATCGTGAGAACAACCAAGGACTTTCTTCTTTCTCTTGAATGACAGCTTGGATATGCATGAGAACTTCATGTGAAAAATTATCATTGTTAATTTCCTTGTGATGTTCTTCTAAAGCTGGGCATTCTAAGCGTGAGAGATGGTCTGCGGCTACATTCTCGGCTCTTTTCTTATCTTCAACTTCAATATCAAATACTTGGAGTAGTAGGATCCATCGGATAAGTCTGGGTTTGGCATCCTGCTTGTTGAAGAGGTAACGTATGGCGGCATGGTCGGTGTAAACTATGGTTTTGGAAAGAACTAGGTAGGATCTAAATTTTTCAAAGGCAAAAACTACTGCTAGTAATTCTTTTTTCGTTGTGGTGTAATTTTCTTCTGCATAGTTAAGAGTTTTACTGGCATAGTAAATTGGGTGAAAATGTTTTTCTTTGCGTTTTCCGAGTACGGCTCCAACTGCAAAGTCACTTGCATCGCACATGATCTCGAATGGAAGGGTCAAATCGGGTGTAGTCATGATTGGTGTGTTGACAAGTTTGTCTTTCAATATGTTGAATGATTCAACACATTCTTCAGAGAAGACAAAGGGTGTGTCTTTTTCCAGAAGTTTGGTCATAGGCCTAGCAATTTTGGAGAAATCTTTTATGAAATGACGGTAAAATCCTACATGACCTAGAAAACTTCTAACGGCTTTTACTGAAGTTGGGTGTGGAAGTTTAGAGATAGTTTCTATTTTTTCTTTATCAACTTCTAATCCTTTTTGAGAAATCTTGTGACCGAGAACGGTGCCTTCTTTAACCATAAAGTGGCAATTATCCCAGTTGAGCACCAGATTTACTTCTTCACACCTAGTCAACATTTTTGTCAAGGTTTTTTAAGCAATGATCGAAGGAGTTTCCAAAGACTGAGAGGTCGTCCATGAATTCTTCCAAAGAGTGTTCGATCATTTCGTGAAAGATGGCCGCCATTCAACGTTGGAAGGTGGCTGGAGCACTACATAGTCCAAATGGAATTTTCGGTTGTCGAAGGTTCCGTACGGACATGTAAAAGTGGTTTTCTGCTGATCTTCAGGATCGATGGGAATTTGGAAATATCCAGAAAATCCATCAAGAAAACAATAGAACATTTTTCCAGATAAACGTTCAAGCATTTGGTCGATGAAAGGGAGTGGAAAATGATCTTTTCTTGTGGCGTCATTAAGTTTCCGGAAGTCTATGCAAACTCGCCATCCTGTGATGGTTCTCATTGGTATTAGCTAATCTTTTTTTTTTCATTACAACTGTCATTCCTCCCTTCTTGGGTACTACTTGAACGGGACTAACCCAAGGTGAATCTGAGATTGGGTAGATTAATCCGACATTAAGGAGTTTGATTACTTCTTTCTTCACCACGTTTTGCATGTTGGGATTGAGACGTCTTCGATGTTGGACCACGGGTTTGTATTTATCCTCCATGAGGATTTTGTGAGTGCAAAAAGAAGGACTGATGCCCTTGATATCCATTATCTTCCATGCGATAGCCTTCTTATGGTTTTTAAGAACCTGAAGAAATTCGTCTTTCTCTTCTTTAGAAAGGTGAGATGAAATAATTACTGGGAGTTGAGAGTCTCCTTCCAGAATCGCGTATTCGATATGGCTTGGAAGTTCTTTTAACTCTAAGGCTGGTGGTTCTTCGATTGATGGTTTTGATTTTTCGTTACAGTCGGTGATCTCACATACTACTTCTGATGCTTCGTGGTAGTCATCATTGAGATTTTCATTCTCTAAAATGATGGTTTTGTCTAAGACTTGCGTTTCTAGTGGGTTAGTGATGGAGGAATCTCGCATATAGAAACTCATGATAGAATATGTGATGTCAACACAATATAATGTGTCATCGTTATGTTGTGGATATTGCATAAATTTCCCTATGTCAAAAGTGATTGCCTCGTCATTGACCCTGAGAGTGAGTTTGATAGTGCAAACGTCAATAATAGCCTTTGTAGAGGCTTAGAAGGGTCTTCCTAAAATCAAAGATACACTTTTGTCTTCCTTCATGTCTAGAATTACTATATCTACTGGGAAAACAAACTTGTCAATTTTGACGAGCATGTTTTCAACAATGCCACGAGGATATTTAACAGATCGGTCAGCTAACTGAATGCTCATGTGGGTGGGCTTTGGTTCTCATATCCCTAGTTTTGCAAAGACCGCATAAGGCATTAAATTAATACTAGCTCCTAGGTCAGCCAGGGCATTGCTAACAAACAAATTTCCTATGAGACAAGGGAGAGTAAAACTCCCTGGATCGGTCATTTTTGTTGGCATATTGCTTTGGAAGACTGCTGAACATTTTTCACTCAGGGTGACATGCAAAAGTTCCTCCAGCTTCCTCTTGTTTGTCAGTACTTGTTTGAGAAACTTGGCATATTTCAGCATTTGAGTGATGGCTTCGATGAAAGGGATGTTGATGTGGAGTTGTTTGAAGAGTTCTAAAAACTCCCCGTACTGAGCTTCCAATCTCTCCTGCTTCAGCCGTCCAGGGTTCGGACTGGCTCCCTGGGTTCTACGGTGCCCGTTGGGATCGGTCTTTCCTGCGTTTTATCATGGGATTCCTTTTCCGTAACTGGTTCTGAAGTTGGTGAGGCAACAGTGTTTGTACTGATTCTGAGTGTAACGGCGTTAGCTGTCGCGTTCAGGTGGGTGATTGTGTTGCTTGGAAGAGCGCCGGGTGGTCTTTCGTATAATTTTAGGCAATTTATCCGATTTGAGTTTCTAGATTCTGTAATGATGCTTGTTGAATTTTTAGGTCGGCTTCATGTTTTAACAATACTCCGCTGATATCAACAGCTCTTGAGTCAGCCTTCTTCTCTACTTCATTTGTTTTGGTCATGATTTGGATTAACATTTCTTCGATTTTTGAGTAGCTTGGGTTTTGATGGCTACCGGAACTTTAATCTTGGAATTGTGGTTTTGGTTGGAAGGGTTTATTCATCGTTCTTTTCACGAATCCGGGTAGGGGTTGAGTGTTACCTCCTTCTTTCCAACTAAAATTCGGGTGGTTTCTCCATCCTGGATTGTACTTATTGCTGAAAGCGTTGTTCTGTCGAGCGATGAAATCGACTTCTTCCATAGCCATGATGAATTGTTTACAGTCACTTGTCTTATGACTTCCTCCACAAGTGTCACAGGTGAGTCTGGTTTTTTGATAGTTCGGCTTGAAGTTGCTCGAATTTTTTAGAAAGAGCTTCAAGTTGTGCTGTGACAAGAGTGTTGGAATCGACGTGGTGTATTCCTTTATGGGCTGGTATAGATCTTGGTGGGTTGTAAGCGAAACTCTTCTTTTCGGCTTTCTCTAGGACTTCAAATGATTCGTTAGGTGATTTGGATCCCAGGTCTCCACCTGCGTTTTGGTCGATGGCCTGTTTGTTTTGACTGGATTTGCGTCAAAGAAAGTTTGTACTTGCAACCATACACTCAGTCCATGGTGTCGGCATCTTCTTAGAAGACTTTTGTATCATTCCCATGCAGCGTGTAACGACTCATCATCATCGGTCCAGAATCCGGTAATGCTGGCTCGGTATTTGGTAGTTTTGTCAGGCGGAAAATATTTGAGGAGAAACTGTTCAACCATCTGGTCCCAAGTGGTGATGGAACCAGAGGAAAGAGATTATATCCATTTTAAGGCTTGACCCCTTAGAGAGAAATGAAAGAGTTTAAGTTTGACTTGATCTTCTAAACAGTTTTGTATTTTAATGGTTCCGCAGATTCGTAAGAATCGAGATATATGAGAAAGAGGGTCTTCGCCGAGGAGACCTTGAAATTGAACTGAATTTTCCACCATATGAATGGTGTTTGATTTGATTTCAAAATTTTTGGGATTTCGGGTGGAGCCACTCCATTGTCATAGCCTTCGAGAGTTGGCTTGGCATACTGGCTCATTTTCGGCTCGTTGTTCTGGGCCGCCATCATTTCTTCTGTTTGATTCTCTCCTGATGTGGTGGCGTCTACTGATTCGTCTTTGATTGCTTTGGCGGTTTCTGCAGTCCGTTTACGTGCTCGTCGATGAAAGATTCGTTCTGGTTCAGAAATTGGAGAACTAATATCAGGCTCAAAAGTAGAGGACAAACATGGGACTAAATCAAAGTTAAAACTAAAGTAAAAGTTAGTTAAAGTTAAACTACGAGTTAGGCTAAACTTTTTAAAAACTAAACTAAGGTCTAAGTTAATTAAGCCAAAGTAAAGGTTATGTAAATAAAGGTTAAAATTAGGCTGGCCGTAAAATTATATAGTTTAATAGTTAGTAAAAATAAAATAAAATAAAATAAAAGTTAAAAATTTATACAATTATAGACAACGATTAAATTAAAACTTGGATCATTCTTAGAAACATACCGTGTCCCTGGCAACGGCGCCAAAAAATTGATGCATGCAGTAAGTGTGGTGAAATATAAAAGATGGGATGATTTAAGATTTTGCACAAGATCGTGTTTTAAATTTATAAAAGTGATTTCTACGAAGACTAAACACACACAAAATAGGCAAGTGTACGTATCGTATATGTAGAATGGTATTGGTAAGAACCAAGTATCGATCAATGGACACAAATGTTTCTAATAATAAATCGTTGTTTTACTTTAATTGGAGGTTTTAATCATTTTTGGGTTAATTTTTGAACTTTTTATAAAATAAAAATACTTATATATAATATATATACGTAACCAAGATGAGAAATTCAAAACAAGTAGTTCAATTATATGAAGGTTACCATTTAAGATCAAGAATCCACTCCATATTATCATGGATAATTAATATGAAAACATGTGGTAAATGGAGTTTAGCTCATAATGAGCATAGTTATGAACATTAGAATGGATGACGATAACAAACACATGATTAAACTAGAACAATCAAACCAAATGTGGATGAATCTTCCTTCTTAGTGATAATGATGATGGATGATGATGATGACCTCCAAGCCTTCAAACTCTTCACTAGATCTTCAATATGAGTGTTAATGGGTGTTTTATAAATGAAAACCGGATAGAACTCTCTTCAAGGCACACCAAATGAGTGCAACATGAGCCACTATTTATAGGCAGCCTGGAGTGAGAAGCCCGACCCCGTGCCTTTGTGGGCACGCCCACGTGCTTTATTATAACATGTGCCAAATTCATTTTGTCTTTTCTTGTAGATAACCACGACCCCGTGTGGAAGGGGCACGGCCCCGTGCTTTTTTTCCCAGTTTTTGTCTTTTCTTGTAGATTTTTTTCTTTTCTAGTGTTCAGAAGCATGGGGGCGTGTTTCTTGAGACATGGGGGCGTGTTTCTTGATTTTCTTGTGTTTTCTTCCGTTTTTCTTCGTTTTTTCGCTTGTTTCTTCGTTTGGGAATTGGTTTCACCTGAAATTGTATTTTATTATGATAAGTAGCCGTCTGTGCTATGTTATTTGATAGAAATTGCAGTTTTTAGAGATTATTTGATGCTTAAAAGATGTATAATTTTATGTACATCAAACACCTCCACACTTGAACATTGCTTGTCCTCAAGCAATCTATTTATAAATATTCTCTAAAAACAGCAACTTAGGACCAAAGATTAAAACATCCCCTAAAAGAGTTCCAAGAAAATGGAAACAAAATAACCAATCCTAAATCATAGGAATATATGTAGTGATAAATAAAAAGGAAATTTTGTTTTTATGAGCTTCTGTTTATGCAAAACGTCACGTTCTCACAATGTTTACTCACACTTGGTTTTATATCTGATCATACCTGTGATGTATGTATGTGAACACTCTTAGTCAATATGTAACCTGTGATAAATAAGCTTGTAACAAGTTCAAATCTCCACCTTTTTGGAGGGTTGCATAAATCAGAAGGTAATAATGGTTGGTCTTGGGTAAGTAGGGATTTTGGTAATTTGTGGTGGTTCAAGGGTTTAGGTTAATGATGGTGAGGATAGTAAATACAACTTTTTGTTGATTTTCGGGAGTCTTAAGATATCTTTAGTGGTTAGCTCTTTCTCCCAATTGCTTATATATATATATATATATATATATATTTGAAGTTTACAAACCTAGTGACTCTTTTAAGGTCAGATCGTCAAGAACAGTTTTGTCGAGGATGTGGATCAGTTCTTCCTCAATCTTGTTCTGAACATAACTACCAACTCTAGTGGATCGTTCGGCTTTGAGCCTAATAGCCCCCACCCTCATTAGTTCGGTTTATTCATGCTGAGACTGAATTTAACTTTATCTAAATATTCCTTCGTGGGACCAGTTTTCGCAACTTAAGCATCGTTCGTATCTTTTTTCTCTTCTCTTTATTGCTCTTTTGGAAACTCCACAAAATGGTGGCCTTTGTTCGTTTTGGCTCTACGTTTTCCTCACCTCATTGCTAAAGAGAAATATTCTCTCCCTAAGTTCTTGAGGCAACCTAGGTTTTGCTAAATGTATGCAGCAAAGGAAATTGAAATCGAAAATATGCATTTCCAGTTCTTTAGGGTCTGCCGGCAAAAGACCAGTGTTGTATTTTACCGGTGAGATGGATAAAGTGGTAAGGTGTTGGTTAAGGTTTTTTTTTTTTTTTTTTGGGTTTTTGGGGAATGGTTTGAGTGAATTGTGAAATATTTCCTTCTTCCTTATACTTCACTTCGTGCGGTCTTGAAATGAATATTTATGACAAGTTCTAAATCATACGAAACATATGACTCACTCAATGCCTTAGAAAAAAATATTTATATGGCATGAGGTTTTTTTCCTCACGGTAACGGAGGATTTAGGTATAAACGCCATATTTTTCATAAATTTCTTCTCAGTATTACAAAACTTCTTTTTACTTTTTCACTTTTCTTTGGTTATAATAGATTAGTAATTGGTTATTTGCAAAAATATTTCTTGGATTTTTCTTTAGGTTTTGTTATAAAAATATCTTTGTTTGGTTCAAAAAAATTCGTTGATTCAAGAATTTTTATAATTATTTGAAAAGCAATTGGTCAAGTAATTTCCCCTCCCCACACTTGAATCTCACATTGTCCTCAATGTGCAAAGATTATTTGAAAGATAAAAATTTTAATTAAGCATGGTAAATGGAGAGGTACTTCCCTACGGGCTAACGAAATTTTGACAGAGTGTCCCCTCTTTATCGTCCGTTTTCCTGTTTTGTACATGTAGAATATTAAATTGCAAACAACCACAAACAACCAAGCATAATTTGCTGAAAATTGGGTATGGAATCATCCATCCCTTGCCCGAACGGACTAAATAAGTACCTACTAATAATGTCTTGGCACCCATGGCCATAAAAGTATCCAACCAAACAAATAAACAAACAAGTAAACGACGAAATGTAAATTGTTCAAATAGACATAATAATAATAATAATAATAATAATAATAATAATAATAATAATAATAATAATAATAATAATAATAATAATAATAGTGTCATAAAACGACTACCAACCCATGCCCATGCCCGTACCCAACCTACCGGTGACGCGGCTCATTAGTTACCCGTGTCCGGGTCAAATGGTCCCCACTGTCTTTCCATGCGATAGCCCAAACGATCAATATCTCGCATCGTCTCTACATATTCGGGTGCTCGTTGTGCATCAGATGCAGTCATCTGCTCTGTGATCCTGTCAAATGAGGCGGTGGTTCTTTCTGAAAACTGATCAATCAGGCCGTATAGGCCCTCGAATGAGTACCGGCTATCTTGTGACAAACATGGGCCGACCCCTGATGAAGATGGGCCTCCTCTCTGATGGAAGGTGCGGCGGCGGTACTGTCTGGGCGGTGATCCTCTCCTCTCGGGCACATCCTGGAGTAACATCCATGTTGGGTCCTCTGGGTCCCAAACCTGGTTATACTTATCACAGAATCTCCACACATCCGGGTTTTGACCGATTCGCTAAACCATCTGCATGCTAATACAATAATCAATGGTTAGAGCAATCGAATCTGGGATTCGGGTACTTTCCCTCTCTACACCATAAGCTTCATAGAGGTTGTAGATCCGTGGCCCGCCAAAGATCGGTGTGTTTCCTCTGGCATTTGCATTTGTCGTGAACAGCTTGCGGAATAAAAACATGATGTTGCATGGGATGCTGTTCTTCATGCAATGAAGTGCCCAAAGATCCTTTAAATTAACAACTCCTTTGCTTTGACCTCTAGCAGTGACAGTGTGACTGAGCAAGCGGTGAATGTATCTCATAAGTGGGTCACGTAGTGTCGTGCTCTTTGAAACGCTTGCATTATAGTCTTCTGTCCCATAGCTCAGTTCTTCCCATGCTTGTAACCGTGTGCTCCCTGCTTCAGCATCATCATCACCGTCTTCGTCTGTAAAGGTTGTCTTTACTTCAAACCAGATTTCTCTGTCGGCTTCCGTTGCCGTGTATATTCCCAGATCAATCCCAAGTTGGGTGAAAGAAGTTGTGTGCCATTCACCCCCACTTCTGAATTCAATAGTGTCCTCATCCCACATGTCTGGATTCTTGGTCTTTATATGGAAAGAAGCTAAAAATTCCTTTGTCAGTTCAGTTACAGTGTCTTCTGTTGACCAAGAACCCGTCTCCACGGTCCTCTCACAATGGCCTTGTACCGGTTCCATTGGTTAACTTGTTTCAATGTGTTTTTGCAAGCATAGAAGTTCGCTTCTGGAAATCGAAGGTTGAGGTAGGTTAATCTTGTGTTATCCCGTCTATTCCTTGCATCACGTCCGGTAAAGACTAGGAAAGCGTGTATGTCATCCCCATACTCGGCCATCTGCAATTAGTATCCAAATAAAATAAAAATTTATAATGTGCTAGAACAGAGAGCAAAGCATGGTGGCGTGCTTTTAGAATCACGGTACCGTGCTGCTCAGGTTCATCAATTCCTATAGATTTTGACTTTTGGTTGACCAAAAGGTAACCACGAGTCGTGTTGTTTAAAGCACGACTCGTGTTGTTTAAAGCACGACTCGTGTTTTTAATTCTAATTTCAACTTTATCCAGATTCGAACCTTCGTTTTGAACTAGTTATACCATTTGGGTTTATTAGTTTGGTGGATATTCAACCCAAGATCCAAACCCGAATGGTTCCTTTCAACCAATCTTTAACAAACAACTATTCAACACTTCATCATCCTAAACTAATAGAATAACCCATACAGTTTTTGGGTTTAAACCCGATTTCATCAATTTGAGATATTTTAGGGTTAAACTAGTCCTAGAAAGATGAATTCGAACAATATAATCGTTAAATTAACATACCTTTGGTTGGAAATTGAAGATTCGATGCATAATTTAGTGAAATAGGTGAGGGTTCGGCGGTTCTTGTTTAAAGACGAAGTTGGTTTTAAGGTAGAATGGTTAGAAAAGTTGTTTTAATAATTAAAATTTCGTAACTACACTGAACATAAAAGCATGGCCCGTGCTTTTTAAAAGCACGGTACCGTGCTGCATATTGCAGACGAATTTTTAATTTTTGTTGTTTATTTGTCGAGCGAGTTCGTTTTTAACTGATTTTCTTTGTGGGTTAGATTAAGATAGAAATTAAAAGTCCTAAATTTCAATAAAACATGATTAAACATAGTAAAATGAAAAGTACAACAACAATCCTAGACCTTAACACATAACACTAGCAGGAGCAACTTCATCATAAAACAAAGTCGGGACTTCAATGACCACCATTCCGGAACAGGACTTGAATGTGTGGTGGGGCTCTCTTAACTTCCAAGAGCTCGGAAATCTTTTTGTCGAGTAGACCTTCTCCTCAATATGTGAGGAAGATTCATGTTGCTTACCTTTTCTCAATGGCCTCCATTCAACTTTTTTGCTTTCAATTTCAGTAAATTTTGTGTTTGGTGTGAATGGAGTAGTGAGTTTTTGCATGCATTATATAGAGACTGGAGAGTCGAACACGGCCCCGTGCTTTTAGAAGCACGGCCTCGTGCTGCTAAAGGAATAAATTTTTTCGAGTCAGAGAATTGTACGGAGTCAGTGCGTATCATGCTGAAGATTCTGGGTGACCACGGCCTCGTGCTTTTTGTTGTTGAAATTTCTTTAATTTTTCAGCTAAACGCGAGAGCCGGAATTTTTAGAATGATGTTTAATATGTTATTTCAAGAGTTTGGTCATCCTAAATTTACTTTTCAATAAAATTAAAGGTCCTAAAACAATTATGCGATAAGCCTGGCTTTCCTAGAAACATGAAAATATTCGGGTTAAGCCTTAAATTCCTAGCACAATGCGCGTAAAGCACTTGTTTACACATGAAATCAGACAATTAAGTTTCCTATTTTTCCCCGAAAGGTTCTCCTCCGTCGAATGGCCCTGGTGGTGGAAAGTACGTGAAACCGAGAACTTGAAACTGGAGTTGTTCATTGACATTTCGAAGTTCTGTTTTCATGTTTTCCACTAATTCGGTGAGTTGAACAATACGCATCTCACCAAGGAGATTCATTTCGATGAGTTCCTTGACGAGTTCCTGAAGTTTAAAGAGAAGCTCGGTTTTGCAAACATGGCGGGCATCGTTTCTCGGTTGTCAAGGAACGGGAATTGCTTCACTCATTTCAGTAGGCATGTTGAATTTTCAGAGAGAAGTGTTTTGGTTTTGGTTGGTGCAAGGAATGCATTGGCAAGAGGTGCCTTTTATAGCCAACTAGTTACCTAAGCACGGTCCTATGCTTTTGGAAGCACGGCCCGTGTTTTTGCTCTGACAATTCTGTTACACACCAGTCTGACTGAGATTTTTGCAGCGAAGATTCCGGTCCGCAAATTGTGGCACGGCACCGTGCTTCCTTAAGCACGCCCCGGTGTTTTTGTTTTTTGTTATTTTTTTAAGTAAAATAAATATTTACAAGGCCTAGTTTTTGAAGGTCTTGGCCAGACCTTGTTTCCTTAAATTTCTATTTAGGGAGTTAGAGGATTAATACCTCCGAGACTTCTTCAAATGGTCCATCGATATATGGTTTTAATCGATGTCCATTGACTTAAAACTTTTGGCTGCTAGAAATTGAAATCTCGACTACCCCATAGTCAAAAACAGATTCAACTATGTATGGGTCTGTCCATCTTGACTTCAATTTTCCTGGGAAAAGACGTAAACGTGTGTTGTACAACATTACTTGATCACCAACTTGAAAATTTTTGTTTTCTTTTAAATAGGTGTCGTGCAGACGTTTAGTCTTTTCTTTGTAAGGCCAAGAATTTTCAATAGGTCAATGTTCTTAGTTCTTCAAGTTTGTGAATTTGACTTCCCGGTTTGTGCCGGCGGACATTAGATCGAAGTTTACCGCTCTGAGAGCCCAATAGGCTATGTGTTTTAATTCTACTGGTAGATGACATGCTTTTCAATAAACAAGTTTGAAGGGTTTTGTTCCTATGGGGGTTTTGTAGGTTGTCCTAAGGGCCCACAAAGCGTTATCTAACTTTTATGACCAGTTTTTGCGATTCATTCCTATAGTTCTTTCTAAAATCCTTCTTATTCCTCGATTTAAGTCTTCTACTTGCCCACTGGTCTGAGGATGATATGGTGTTGCCAAACGGTGTTGAACTCCATATCGTGCTAAGACTTTATCCATTAGAGTGTTACAGAAGTGAGTAACTATGTCGCTAATTAGGGCTTTTGGAGTACTGAATCGTGAGAACAACCTTTTCAGAATTTGTACAACTACTCGAGCAACGTTAGTGGGAAGAGCTTGTGCTTCCATCCATTTATATACGTAGTCGACTGCTACGAGGATGTACTCGTTCCCGAAGGATTAGGAAATGGGCCCATGAAATCTATTCCCCATACATCAAAGACTTCACAAATTTGAATGCCTTTCTTAGCCATCTCATTTTTGGCTGAGATGTTTCCGGCTCTTTGACAGGCATCACATGCTTGGATCAAAGCATGTGTGTCTTTGTATATGGTGGGCCAGAAAAATCCTGCATCAAACACCTTTCTGACTGTAGTAGCGGTACCGTGATGTCCACCAGTAGGTCCTTCATGGCAGCGTTTGAGAATATCTAAGGCTTCCTTTCCTGGTACACACCTACGAACAACCTGATCAGCACCTATCCTAAACAAGTAAAATCTTCCCAGAAGTAGGACTTAAGGTCGGAAAAGAATATCTTCCGTTGTTGATGAGTAAGCCATTTTTTTAGGATTTTACAAGCCAGATAGTTTGCGAAGTCGGCAAACCAAGGACTTTTGTCTTTCTCCTGTATGACTGCTTGGATATGCATGAGAACTTCATGTGGAAAATTATCATTGATAATTTCCTTGTGATGTTCTTCTGAAGCTGGACATTCTAAGCGTGAGTGATGGTCTGCGGCTACATTCTCGGCTCCTTTCTTATCTTTAACTTCAATGTCAAATTATTGTAGTAGTAGGATCCATCGGATAAGTCTGGGTTTGGCATTCTGCTTGTTGAAGAGGTAACGTACGGTGGCATGGTCGGTGTAAACGATGGTTTTGGAAAGAACTAGGTAGGATCTAAATTTTTCAAAGGCAAAAACTACTGCTAGTAATTCTTTTTTCGTTGTGGTGTAATATTCTTCTGCATCGTTAAGAGTTTTACTGGCATAGTAAATTGGGTGAAAATTTTTTTCTTTGGGTTTTCCGAGTACGGATCCAACTGTAAAGTCACTTGCATCGCACATGGTCTCGAATGGTAGGGTCAAATCGGGTGTAGTCATGATTGGTGCGTTGACAAGTTTTTCTTTCAGAGAAGACGAAGAGTGTGTCTTTTTCCAGAAGTTTGGTCATAGGCCTATCAATTTTGGAGAAGTCTTTTATGAAACGACGGTAAAATCCTGCATGACCTAGAAAACTTCTAATGGCTTTTACTGAAGTTTGGTGCGGAAGTTTAGAGATAGTTTCTATTTTTGCTTTATCAACTTCTAATCCTTTTTGAGAAATCTTGTGACCGAGAACGAGGCCTTCTTTACCATAAAGTGGCAATTCTCCCAGTTGAGCACCAGATTTACTTCTTCACACCTAGTCAACATTTTGTCAAGGTTTTTTAAGCAATGATCGAAGTAGTTTCCAAAGACTGAGAGGTCGTCCATGAATACTTCCAAAGAGTGTTCGATCATTTCGTGAAAGATGGCCACCATGCAACGTTGGAAGGTGGCTGGAGCATTACATAGTCCAAATGGCATTCTTCGGTAGACGAAGGTTCCGTACGGACATGTAAAAGTGGTTTTCTGCTGATCTTCAGGAGCAATGGGAATTTGAAAATATCCGGAAAATCCATCAAGAAAACAATAGAACATTTTTCCAGATAAACGTTCAAGCATTTGGCCGATGAAAGGGAGTGGAAAATGATCTTTTCTGGTGGCGTCATTAAGTTTCCGGTAGTCTATGCAAACTCGCCAGACTGTGATGGTTCTCATTGGTATTATCTAATCTTTTTTGTTCATTACAACTGTCATTCCTCCCTTCTTGGGTACTACTTGAACGGGACTAACCCAAGGTGAATCTGAGATTGGGTAGATTAATCCGGCATCAAGGAGTTTGGTTACTTCTTTCTTCACCACGTCTTGCATATTGGGATTGAGACGTCTTTGATGTTGGACCACGGGTTTGTATTTTTCCTCCATGAGGATTTTGTGAGTACAAAACGAAGGACTGATGCCCTTGATATCCATGATCTTCCATGCGATAGCCTTCTTATGGTTTTTAAGAACCTGAAGAAATTCGTCTTTCTTTTCTTTAGAAAGGTGAGATGAAATAATTACTGGGATTTGAGAGTCTCCTTCCAGAAACGCGTATTTGAGATGGATTGGAAGTTCTTTTAACTCTAAGGCTGGTGGTTCTTTGATTGATGGTTTTGATTTTTCGTTACAGTCGGTGAGCTCCCATACTACTTCTGATGCTTCTTGGTAGTCATCATAGAGATTTTGGTTCTCTAAAATGGGTATGGTGATGGTTTTGTCTAAGACTTGCCTTTCTATTGGGTTAGTGATGGAGGAATTTCACATATAGCAACTCACGATCGAATCTATGATGTCAACACAATATAATGTGTCATCGTGATGTTGCGAATATTGCATAGATTTCCCTATGTCAAAAGTGATTGCCTCGTCATTACCCAGAGTGTGAGTTTGCCAGTGCAAACGTAAATAATAACCTTTGCAGTGGCCAAGAAGGGTCTTCCTAAAATAAGAGGTACACCTTTGTCTTCCTCCATGTCTAGAATTACAAAATCTACTAGGAAAACAAACTTGTCAATTTTGACGAGCATGTTTTCAACAATGCCACGAGGATATTTAACAGATCGTTCAGCTAACTGAATGCTCATGTGGGTGGGCTTTGGTTCTCATATCCCTAGTTTTGCAAAGACCGCATAAGGCATTAAAATAATACTAGCTCCTTGGTCAGCCAAGGCATTGCTAACAGACAAATTTCCTATGAGACAAGGGAGAGTAAAGCTCCCTGGATCGGTCATTTTTGTTGGCAGCTTGCTTTGGAGGACTGCTGAACATTTTTCAATCAGGGTGACATGCAAGAGTTCCTCCAGCTTCATCTTGTTTGTCAGTACTTCTTTGAGAAACTTGGCATATTTCGGCATTTGAGTGGTGGATTTGATGAAAGCAATGTTGATGTGGAGTTGTTTGAAGAGTTCTAAAAACTTCCCGTACTGAGCTTCCAATCTCTCCTGCTTCAGCCGTCCAGGATATAGAATAGGTGGATTATAAGTTCGTACTGGCTCCCTGGGTTGTACGGTGCCCGTTGGGATCGGTGGTTCCTTCGTTTTATCATGGTATTCCTTTTCCGTAACTGGTTCTGAAGTTGGTGAGGCAACAGTGTTTGTACTGATTCTGAGTGTAACGGCGTTAGCTGTCGCGTTCAGGTTGGTGATTGTGTTGCTTGGAAGAGCGCCGAGTGGTCTTTCGTATAATTGTCGGCAATTTGTCCGATTTGAGTTTCTAGATTCTGTAATGATGCTTGTTGACTTTTTAGGTCGGCTTCATGTTTTAACAATACTCTGCTGATATCAACAGCTCTTGAGTCAGCCTTCTTCTCTGCTTCATTTGCTTTGGTCATGATTTGGATTAACATTTCTTCAATTTTTGAGTAGCTTGGGTTTTGATGGCTACTGGAACTTTGATCTTGGAATTGGGGTTTTGGTTGGAAGGGTTTATTCATTGGTGTTTTCTCGAATCCGGGTAGGGGTTGAGTGTTACCTCCATCTTTCCAACTGAAATTCGGGTGGTTTCTCCATCCTGGATTGTACTTATTGCTGAAAGCGTTGTTCTGTCGAGAGATGAAATCGACTTCTTCCATAGCCATGATGACTTGTTTACAGTCACTTGTCTTATGACTTCCTCCACAAGTGTCACAGGTGAGTCTGATTTTTTGATAGTTCAGCTTGAAGTTGCTCGATTTTTTTAGAAAGAGCTTCAAGTTGTGCTATGAAAAGAGTGTTGGAATCGACGTGGTGTATTCCTTTATGGCCTAGTGTAGATCTTGGTGCGTTGTAAGCGAAACTCTTCTTGCGGCTTTCTCCAGGACTTCAAAGGCCTCGTTAGGTGATTTGGATCCCATGTCTTCACCGGCGATTTGGTCGATGGCGTGGGTCAAATAAAGTTTGTACTTGCAACCATACGCTCAGTCCATGGAGTGGGCATCTTCTTAGAAGACTTTTGTATCTTTCCAACGCTGCATGTAATGACTCATCATCATCGGTCCAGAATCCGGTAATGCTGGCTCTGTATTTGGCAGTTTTGTCAGGCGGAAACTATTTGAGGAGAAACTGTTCAACCATCTAGTCTCAAGTGGTGATGGAACCAGAGGAAAGAGATTATATCCATACCAAGGCTTGACCCCTTAGAGAGAAAGTAAAGAGTTTGAGTTTGATTTGATCTTCTGAACAGTTTTGTATTTTAATGGTTTCGCAGATTCGTAGGAATTGAGATATATGAGAAAGAGGGTCTTCTTCGAGGAGTCCATGAAATTGAACTGAATTTTCCACCATATGAATGGTGGTTGATTTGATTTTAAAATTTCCTGTGATTTCGGGTGGAGCCACTACATTGCCATAGCCTTCGAGAGTTGGCTTGGCATACTGGCTCATGTTCGGCTCGTTGTTCTGGGCCGCCATCATTTCTTCTAAATGATTCCGCCTTTAACAAACGGTTTTCTTTCTAAAAATAGCAACACGTCATTAACCCCCTTTTCAACACAATTATTTGTATGATTTATGACTTGATTTGTGTAAGATCTACCTGAAATCGGGGACCTGACAAGTGGTATTAGAGCTAGTTGCTGCTATTTTAGTAAGAAATTTGTTGCTGATTGAAAAAGAACAATGACGTAAGCAAAGCACTGTTCATTTCTGCCCAGGTCTACAACTTTCTCTTGTTTCTCTTAATCAGAATACAACTTTCTGGTGTTTTCTCTTCCTTATTTTTCTTAAAGTTTGAATTTTTACTTCCAAATCTTGTTCTAATCGCACCAGATTCATCAGATCTGAAACACCGGTTATCGGATCTGATTGTTTTTAAAGTCTGTCTTTCGAATCAAATAATTTTGAGTTTCAAAATGTTTGGTTACGAATAACAAGAAGTGTCTACTAATAAGATTCCTCGACTCTATTGATAGGAAAACTTTTCAAAATGGAAGATCTTATTTGAAGCAGCTGTTTGTTATAATGACGTGGATATGTGGAACTCAATTAAGTTTGGACCACAAGACACTACTGAGGATGCAAATACGGGTACAACTGTAGCTGTGCGTGAAAGATTGAAGAAGGTGGATGACAGAGCCTTAGCTATGATAAAGCTGGGACTGTCTTGGGAAATATTGACCAAGGTTGCACATCATGCCACAGCAAAGGCTATGTATGATGCATTCCTTGAAATTTTTTAGGGAAACACTGAATTGAAGAACATCAAAAAGCAAAGGCTCAAACAACAGTTGGAAAGGTTTAAGTATAAAGATGGTGAGAGGTTGAAGTCAATTCTAGAGAGATTTCTAGCAATTGTGAATGAGCTGAGAACCACTGACTATGTCATGACTGATTATGACTTGAATACCAAGCTGCTCAACTCAATGCCTAAGGAATGGTACACTGCCTGCAGAAATAGAAATGATTGAAAATGAGATGATAAAAGAAGAAAAAGCCCTATTTCCAGGTCACTAATGCCCTCATAGAACCTATGGGCAACTTGTCAACCAAAAACCAACAACAGATACCCATAATAGAAGAACCAGTTGAGCATGGTTTTGATACAACAAAGTCTTTTGTTAGTGATAGCACAAGCCACCATGGTAACCACCAAAGGTTCAATGTCCAATTGATTGATGATACTGATTCTGCCTCTATGGCAAGTGGACAATTACCTTACACTGGTGGTGCAAGTAGAAAAGGAAGTGAAACACAGGCTTTGTTCTCCATGTTTACAGAATATTACAATGCTTTTGTAGCAAAGAATCGGATTCATACCAGTGTCATCCAGGATGACCTTGAGCAGATAGATGCTAATGATTTGGAGGACATGGAATTGAAATGGCAAGCAGCCATGTTGGCTGTTAGGAGCAAGAGGCTATAGAACAGGACTGGTAGATCACTTCTATCAGGGCCAAATGAAATAATTGGATTTGATAAGTCAAAAGTCATCTGCTATAACTGTCAACAGCCTGGTCATTTTTCCAGAGAATGCAACATGCCAAGAAACTTTCAGATGAACCAATTTCAAAACCAGCCAAGAAATCAGCAGCATCAATTTTAACAGAACTAGCAGAGAAACCACAATCCCAACAACAACAACTTCAACAACTATAATCCCAACTTCAACAACATCCAGCCTCAAATGAACAATAATCATCAAGTTGTGCCAAAGAACCAAGGTTTTCAAAGAAACAACAACCAGAACCATCAAACTGTTCCAATCAACAACTCAGCCCCAACCAACCAAAACCAACCCAGAAACCAAGGAAATGTGGCTGTAACTACACAGCATGAGGGTAATTTTTTACTGGAACAATCATGAAGAAGATATTGTAGATGATATCAAAAGAGCAAATGTGGCATTCATGGCCTTGATTGAGAAAGAAGCTGGATCACCATCTCAGGTACACTCTGCTCCTACTTTTGATTTAAAAGAACTTATCAATGATTTAAAAGCAAAAGTAGGCAAGCTGGAAAGTGAGTGTTTTAGGAAACAAAGTATAATCAATGGGTATGAGGCTAGTGAGCTGATTAGTGAAGAAAGGATGAAAAGTTTAGAAGTTGACTGTGTAAACAGCTATAGAGCTCAGAAAAGGTTTACCACTGAGATAGATGGGTTAAAGAAGATGATTGTTGAAGAAAAGGTGCAGAACACAAAACTGCAAGTTGAAAATGAATTCTTAAAGAACTTGGTCTCCACAGGAAACATCTGTGGTATTCTAAACCAAGTAAAAAGACGAAGACAAATACAAAGCAGTACCACCACAATTCAACAACTTTATGCCAAAAGTTGATAAAGAGAAAAGAAATGCATATCTACAACAATTCAAAGATGTCATTCAAGATAAAAAGGAGTTTGTTGATTTGTACAAGAATGTTGAGGTGAATGAAAAAGGAGAATTTATGGTAAAGGAAGAAGTGAAAGAAGACAAGTCAATTGGAGTTCAAGTCTCTGAAGATGACTTTGATTCTGTTGATCTGAATCAAGATGATTTGAGTGATTTGAGTGATCAAATCACTGATGAAGAAATTAAAGATGCTGAAAGAGGTAGAAGATACAAGAAACCAGAATCAGCTGAAAAGCTACCAAAATTTCCACCTGTGACACCCAAGATGAAGAAAATGAATGAAAGACTTAGAAAAGAACATGTATCATTTGATATATGTGAGAGAAATAAGGTAAGCTACAACGCAGCCAAGCCACCAAGCAATGATGTATTGGAGAGGATAAGTAAAAACAAAAAGAAAAGAGTAAATGAAGAAGTCAATGTTGAGAACTTTATTCCATTTTACCCTGTTTTCTCTATTCATGAGGTGTTTGACATTGGAGAGGTGGAAACAATGGAAGAATATGAGAAGAGGCAGTCAAGACATAGAGAAACCCAAGATGAAGAACCTTTGAACAAGCAAAAAATTGTGTTTGTGAAAAGCAAGATTGGAAGACAAGACATCAAAATTGAGGAATTTGTTCCTTTCTCAATTAATTTTGATAGTCTAAAACCTCAGAAGACACTTGGAGTAAGAGAACCTAGACCAAGTGAAAGGTTCAGAAAAGGAAGTGATCATGAAAAATACAAGGGAAAAGTTTGGTGCAAAAAATGTGATGAGTATGGACACCACACAGATTCTTGCAATGAAAGACTCAAATTCAAGCCTTTTCATGTGCCAGATGAGAAAAAGTATGAACAAGACTTTGTTCTGTACAAGCAAAAGTATGATGAATACCTGGGAAAGGGAAAGGTGTGTGAGAAGGAAGCATTGAATGATGTTAGCTTGAAATCATCAGTAAAGACCAAGAAACATATGGTTGAACAAGCTAGAAGGAGCAGATCTCCTAAGAAGAATGAGAAGGCTGTCAAGAAGAACTTTCAGCTCTTGAGAATCATTCCTAAAAGGGATACACAATCAGTCAAATCTGATTGCTCTCAAGGATCACCAAAATGTGAGAAGACAAGAATCAGAGGTATCTATCCTAGAAAGAAACCAATTGAAATTACCGGTGATGAGAAGTTTCTAATGATACATGGTTATGAACCAGAAGGATTCCTTTGGAAGCCCAAGGTTGAGGCTAAGGTGAATGAAGTTGCTGATGTGAGAGATTACTCTGAAAAGAAAGACTATGTGGTACAAGAGTATGTCACTGCACAAGACAAATGCCAGAGCTCAACCTCATTTGTTAAAACTCCAAGAGAGTGTGAATACGAAACTAATAATTTTGACAATATTGAAGTCACTCATGAAGATCCTGAACCAACAACACTCACTTCTCATGCTGCCACTAAAATTCAAATTGATGAGTCGCAAGCTGAGATAGCTTGCACTTCTTCACTCAACTAATCAAATTCTTTCTTTTGTGCAAGAACAGACCACTACACTGAATGACATATGGTACATGGATAGTGGATGTTCTAGGCACATGACTTGTGACAGGAGGTGACTTGTTAATTATGAAGAAAAGTTTGAAGGTCCTGTGGCTTTTGGGAGTGATGAAAATGGTGGAAGAATAGTTGGAAAGGGAATTTTAACAAATAAAAAGGTTTCATTTGACAATGTGTTTCATGTTGAAGTTCTACACTATAATCTACTGAGCATATCACAAATGTGTGATAAGGGGTAAAAAGTTGGTTTTGATGACTCACACTATTTCATACTAAAACTAGAATTTGTGATCCCACCTAAAATGATTATGATGATGGCACCAAGAAATGGCAATCTATATGAGTTGAATATGAAAGAAGCTGTTTCAAGGGGAGGTGCATGTTTTGTTTCCAAAGCCACTGAAAATGAGTCAAAATTGTGGCATAGAAAATTGTGTCATGTGAATCTGAAGAACATGAACAGACTTGTCAAAGGTGAGCATGTAATTGGCTTACCTACAAGAGAGTTCAAATTGGAAGATCATTGTAGTTCATGCCAGAAAGGCAAGCAGCACAAATCCTCTCATAAGACAAAGCGCATCAATTCAATTGATCAAGTACTTGAATTACTTCACATGGATCTCTTTGGTCCTGTGAGTGTACCAAGTATAGGAAAGAAAAGATTTTGTCTTGTGATCATTGATGATTATTCAAGATATAATTGGGTTTATTTCCTAAGTACAAAGGATGAGACTGCAGAGTTGATTTAGGGCTGTGTGACAATGATTGAGAATAGACTGAGTAAGAAGGTCAAAATGATGAGAAGTGACAATGGTACAGAGTTCAAAAATGGAGTCATGGAAGAATTTTGTGCTGCAAAGGGAATACTTCAACAATTCTCAGCTCCTAGAACTCCTAAACAAAATGTTGTTGCAGAAAGAAGAAATAGAACACTTATTGAAGCTGCAAGAACCATGTTAGCAGATGATAATCTACCAGTTACATTTTGGGTTGAAGCCATAAATACTGCCTGCTATGTTAATAATAGGGTACTAGTCAACAAAAGGCATAACAAGACACCTTATGAAATATTCTTTAATAGAAATCCTTATATCAAGTTTTTCAAGCCTTTTGGTTTTGGATGTAAATGTTTTCTTCTGAATAAAACGGATTATTTGAACAAGTTTCAAACAAAATCCTTAGATTGTTTCTTTGTTGGATATTCTACACACTCAAAAGCCTACAGAGTATATGTGAAAGACCATTTGAGTGTTATGGAATCATCTGGCATCATCTTTAATAAGAATCAGTTCAACACAGTGGATGGTGCAGCATGGATGTTTGATCATGAGAAATTGATAAGGTCTTTCAAGATTTATCCTGAAGACTTTGATGACTCATTCTACAAGACCAGTGTAATTGAAGAGAATAAGAAGAAAGCATTGGACAACAAAACAAATAAAGTTCAGACTGAGGTAAACCCAAGAAACCAAACAAATAAAGAAGAAGTAGTAACAAATGCAAGATTTCAAGATCTGTTTGAAAGATTGAATGTGGACAACAATGGTGCATCCACTTCAAGACAAAATAATGAAGAAGCACCAGAATTTCATGATGCAGAAACGGATTTGATCATTGAAGAACCAGAACTCAATGAATCAAATCTTGACACAAATGTGTCTGCTGATATGATATTACAAACTCCTTATGTTGAAAAGAATCATCCATCTGAAAACATCATTGGAAACATACATGAAAGAGTCACAAGAAGCCATTCTGAAATTGCAAATATATGGCTTTACTCCTTCTTTCTATCTAAAATAGAACCAAAGAACATTGTTCAAGCACTAAAGGACAATAGTTGGTTGGAAGCAATGCAGGAGGAATTGGCATAGTTCAGAGATCTACATGTTTGGGATCTTGTTGATAGGCCAATAAAGAGGTCAGCAATTGGCACAAAATGGGTTTTTAGAAACAAAAGGGATGAGAGGGGTTTGGTGATTAAGAATAAATCTAGGCTTGTGGCACTGGGATGTCTTCAAGAGGAAGGAATAGACTTTGAGGAAGTCTTTGCACCTGTTACAAGACTTGAGGCTATCAGGATTTTTCTTGCATATGTTGCCTCAAAGAACATTAAGGTTTTCCAGCTTGATGTAAAGTCTGCATTCCTAAATGGCAAGATTGATGAAGAGGTGTAGGTTGATCAACCTCCAGGTTTTGAGGATCCAATGTATCCAAACAGGTTGTATAAGCTAAATAAAGCCCTATATGGATTGCATCAAGCTCCCAGAGCTTGGTATGATGAGCTGTCAAATCATCTTTTTGAAAATGGTTGTCAAAGGGGAGCCATTGACAAGACACTCTTCTACAAAAGAAAGGGATCAGACTTGCTTCTTCTACAAGTTTATGTGGATGATATCATATTTGGTTTAACAAATGAACAAATGTGTATGGAGTTTGAAGAGGTGATGAAATCCAAATACAGCATGAGTTCTATGGGAGAAATGAACTTCTTTCTTGGATTGCAAGTTCAACAGAAAGCTGAAGGGATTTTCATTTACCAAACTAAATATGTGCAGGACATTTTGAATAAGTTCAACTGTCATGAATTCAAAACAGCTTCAACTCCAATGGACACAAAAGAAAAGATGATTGCTGATGAAAAGGGGGAGCATGTAGATCAACATGAATATAGAGCCAAAATTGGGTCCCTGATGTACCTTACTGCTACAAGACCTGACATTATGTATGCTGTATGTGTCTGTGCAAGATTCCAATCAAGTCCAAAAGTCTCCCATATGAATGCTGTGAAGGGAATTTTTAGATATTTGAAGGGAAGATCAGACTTAGGAATTTGGTATCCAAAGAACCAATCCTTTGATCTGATTGCCTACACAGACAGGGATTATGATGGCTGCAACATGAGCATAAAGTCAACCTCAGGTGGATGTCAATTTTTGGGTGACAGGCTAGTGTCATGGCAATGCAAGAAGCAGACTACTGTCTCAATCTCAATTGTAGAAGTTGAATACATTGCTGCATCTGCTTGCTGTGCACAAGTTCTTTGGATTCAGAACCAAATGCTGGACTATGGTTTGAATTTTCTGAATACCTTATTTTTATTGATAATACTGCTGCATATTTTACTGTTAAGAATCCAGTTCAACATTCCAAGACTAAGCACAATGAAATCAGACATCACTTCATAAGAGATTGTAGTGAAAAAGGTTTGATAGAAATGCAAAGAGTTGATACAAGTGCAATTTTGCAGACCTATTCACCAAACCACTTGATAGAACCAGGTTCAACTTTCTTCTGAAAGCCCTGGGAATGATCAACTCTGATGAGGTATGGTTAATGACATGTGCTAGTTGTGTGCCTCTATGTGCTAACTGATTATAATGTTAGAGGTTGCACAAATAGAATGTTGAGTGAATATGCATGATTATGATACTTGTTATGTTGACTGATATGTGCTTTAACTGTTTATTAGTGCAAAAATTTGATACAATTGAAGTTTATGCATGTTTATAAGTTAATGTGTAAATGTGGTGTTATGATGAGTGCTTTTGTTTGAATTACCTGTTAGTGTAAGCTTATCTGACATCACTGCCTAATTGCTTGATTATGTGCATTATCTAATCATTTAATGTCATTAACATAGGCTAGACCTTGAATGTTAGTATTGTCTGCTTGTCTTGATGATGTTATGTTTGATAAAGATTTGATTATGATACAACTGTTTGTGTCAAAATGAGTTTTATGTCAAAATTAAATGATAAAATGAATTTTCTAATAAATTTTGCATAATCACTTTATTTTGGTCAAAACATGAGCAAGTTGATTAATGGTGCAGAGATATGATAAAACTATTCAGTTCAAGCATTACAGAAGCTTAAAAAAAGGATTTTTATTGGAAAGTCTCAAGTAGTTATTCTTGCTGAAAATCATATCATTTGCCCAGTTGGAAGGACATATATTCACATGTATGTTTGGTCCTATAATCTGTATAGATTTAAAGGATATCCATTAACCTGAAAACTGAAAGCATTTGGGGCAATTATAACTTGTTTCCTATTCCTTCACTTAAAACTATGTCAATAGCTCTGACTTTGAAAGGACATATATTCACATGTATGTTTGGTCCTGTTGACTACTTGTGGTCAAACAGGATATCCATTTACCTACCAATTAAGAGAAATTGGGGTGATTGAATATTAAACTGAATTATATGGGAAATGATAGTACAATGTCTACTTAGCCAATCATATGGATTTAATAGGCTGAAAGAACACTTAGTATAGTCATTAACATGTATGGTTGCTTTCCCATGATATGTAAAATATAAGGTGATATAAACATAATGAATATGCTAATCTTTATGTGGAGATACATAGTTGTCTTTGCATGTCTCAGGATACATCTCTCCAAATGATAGGCAGAAAAGTGATTACCCAGTCATACACAAGCCGGTTGTTATTTGGTCAACCCAAAAATGAAACATCTTTGAATATGACATAGAACATGCTTTAGAAAAGTTGAGAAAAATATCAAAAACAAGGGGAAAAATAAATCAACCATAAGTTGATAAGTCTTTTAAATATTTTATCAAACAAGAGGGTTACAACTAGACTACAGAGATGTTGACAAAATCTGTCTCATCTTGAATGAAAGGCCTATTATTTAAACAGTAAGTCCAACTTTCAACCTCTATATATGTTTGAAAATCAAAAATACAAAAAGATCCAATAAGTTCTGTCATACAAAAACAACTTTTGACCAAATACAGGAGGTTGGAGTCAAATTGGGGTGATCTGGGGAAAGCCAAATAAGCTTTGAGAAGAGATTTGAGGCATCATAGCACAGTGTTGACCATTACTGAATTATTCTTAAATTGAATCATAATCATATCACCAAAGAGATGAAATTCATGCTAAGTCTAGACCTGTTGTTAACCTATCTATGTTGTCATAATAATGCTGAGAATGAAGTATTGAGAAAGTTACTTAGTCAATATGATCCCATTCTTGAGATCTTTTCAGAAAAAGGAAGAAATTGTTTTGAAGAGAAATATGACTGAAATTTGATCTCTAAATGCACCATTTGCTCTTAAACTATGTTCTTTAATGAAAAATATAATCTAACAAGTGTTTTAAGTCAAAAAGAGTTCCCTTTTACCTCAAAAAGGTTGAATAAGTATTTTCGGGCAAGGTTTGATGTTTTTCAACCTTCCCGAACACAAAATAGTGTATTACGTATTTTCGGGTAAGGTTTGATATTAAATAACCTTTCCGAGCAAGATTAGTCACTTTGGACTAAGTTTATGATTTCCGGGCATGCTTTGAAGTGTTTACACTTTCCGGGTAGAGTACACTTAACTGTACTAGTTTCCCGAGCAAGCTTGAAGTCTTGAGATGAATATGTGATTTAGCTAGCTTTTAACAAGGATTTCTTGTACCGAGAAAGCTTTACATCTTATATGTTGAATGATATGCCAAGCAAGCTTTGTGAACGAAGCTTTAGTACACTAAGCAAGCTTTGTGTTTTAATTGATTAGAGTGAATATGCTTCTTTCTTTGAAATTATAAGTGTTTCCGGGCAAACCTTGTTTTTCCAGGCACACTTTATATTACAGGCACACTTTGAATGTTCAAATGTCCCCTTAATATACTTAGGTAATTTCACTGATTATCCGAGTACACTTTGTGCTATGAAATCTCTAGCAAACTGTATTCTTTATCGGGCATACTTTGCATTAAAGTATACTTGACTGATTATGTATAAATTTTAATTGACCGAGTAAGGTTTGTGATTAACTGTTTTAAATGAGCAAGGTAGTTAAATTAGATGTAAATTATTTGGGCATCTTAAATGATTCCTAGTAAGGTTGCATGCTTGATGTGTAATACTTGATTAATATTTCTTGTGATTTAGTTCTCAAGCAATCTTGTATTTCAAGTAAGCTTTCTTCATTGAAACTTCTAATTTATACCAACTTATAATCGAGTAAGCTTTGAGTAAGTGGAGTATACCGAGTAGACTTTGCAAAACTTACGCTAAAAATTTCCAGGCAAGGTCTGCTATATTAAGAGTTGGATGTTTTCAAATATTTTTAAAATATCAAGTGGATAATGTTACTGTTTGACAGCTAATAACTCACTAAACGACAAAAAGCATTTAAAACCCACTTTTCAATAGGTATATAAGAGGGAGTGAGAGGAGTTTTATACATTATTTTCCCTCTCTCTCTCTCTCCTTCCACTGATTACTCTAAGTAATATCAAACCAACTCATCGCATTCGATTAAATCCAAACCCTAACTTTACCAGCCCACTAATTCCGACTCGGTAAGCAATAATAACTTGTTTTCCGACCAAGATTAGATGATTATGGGCTTTGATTATGTATTTTTTTGCTAACACTCTGTTTTGTGTATAGGTTATTAATTTGTCGAAGATCAGGTTCTTAATGATATTTCTCTCTTTCTTATTCAAATTTATAACTTGAAATTGCTTAAAGTATTGAACTTTAGGGCTAATTTCACTTTGAATATGTTGATTGTATGTTTCAGATATGGCAGCAGAAGAAGAAAAACCAAAATATTTCTTTGAACAAAAGCACAACATGTGTGCCCTGTTGCAAATTACTCCTGACAATGAGGAGGTGTCAAGGACGATAACGTGGTTGTCAAGATCAAATGTCAGTTTTGCCCTCACAGAGTGCCCTACAACCGCTCAAGTTCAAGTAAAGGCTTCTGTCCTAGGAAGAAAGGCTCGAAAGCCTAAAGCTATGATTTATACCTGCTCTCTCCCTGAAGTGGATGTGGAAAAGCGGGCGCTAATGCATGGAAAGGATGTGTTGTTCGTCCACTTCTGCTCCAGCTGAAAAATTACCTTGTAGTCAGAGGAAACTCAAACGTAAGCTAGAACCGGAGAAGAGAAGATACTTTAGGTTTAGTCCTATTGCCTGGAAGTAGAGGGGAGTTCACTCACAGCCGGGGCTGCTTCATTCTCCTAAGCCTCAGAATAGACACCTTGCTGAAGCCCTAGGAGGGGAAGGCTCGTTAGTTGCTAACCGGAAGAGAAGGGAATCGAAGAATCCCATTTGGCTTGGTTGCAGGAAAAAAAGTATAACTAGAAATTGATTAAAAAAAATCAGCGGGGTAGAGGAATTGGTCAACTCATTAGATTTCTAGTGGTCCAAATTTCGGGCCTTATTCCTTTCCGATCGCACTAAAAGTTGTCACAGAATGGGATTAGGATTTGCATCAATCTATAGTATAACCAATGGTGCCGATCACCCCTAAAATGGTTCGAAGTCCCTGACTGAGGCCGTTGCATTACCTAAAGCCTCCTAGCGAGGAAAGTAAAATATGTTCCAGAGATACCATGGTAGTAAGGCCATGAAGGTCTTCACTTGGTCACCACCTCCTTTGCTGCAGGTGAGAAAGGGCCTTGCTTTCCGCTAGCCTGATTAGTAGTCAGACTGATGATCTACCCGTCTCCGAGGGGTAGACCAGCCGACAACTCCTACGGCAAAAGATATGCGAACTCCTCCTTAAGCAAGCGCTATGCTTCATCCTCAACAAAGTCAACGGTTCTAGCCTCCTGAACCGTCATAATGGACTTATAAAAAGCCTCTATTGCCCGATTTTGGCCGTTTTACTCATTTCTATGATTACCTGGGCATAAGACTGCCCGCTCCACCACGTGCAAAAACTAATGATCTCATGATAGGCCAAAGCGTGACTGGCCAAACTCTGTGACAGGGATATAAAAAAAGGTGTAATCCCGATTTCTCTAAAGCGCTACAGAACTCAGTGAGTGAAATAATACGGCGATCCAAAATAATGGAATAAAAGACCTAGGAACGAGCAAGGAATCTTTTTAGCCCCAACGACAAATGAACCTAGGGGCGGGGCATTTTCGGGGAGTAGCCCGCTTCCCATTACTCAATAGGGCAATTCCTCGCACATCATTAAGGGAGCCATTGAAAGGTGACTAAAACACCAGAAACGGGGACTACCCGAGCTAATGATAGAGGCAAGAACACTTTCCGGCCAAGTCCCATTAATTGATCATAACGATATCGTGGAAATGCTGCACGGACCCATATATATAGGAACAGAAAAAGAATCACCTTGATACTAGAAATCATTAACTCGATTTCTGGCGCTCAGCTAGACTGCGTGATGATATAAATGGTCGAAGGATTGAAGCTACAGTGGCAAGACAAGAAATTCATATAACAGAACGACTAATCAGAAGATGCTTGCAGTTACACGATGACGACCACAATCCTATCAACTTCAATACTGATCACCTGCTGAGAATTTTTGAACAAACAATGGGATATCAATGGACAGTGCATGATGGGCAATTTCAAAAGGGCATGTTCCCTATGCTGTACAGATTTCTGATCCATCATGTGATTCAGGGTTTTGCACCGAGGAAAGGATCATGCACTCTAATGAGTCGAAACTTGGCAAATGCCACTGTTGCTATCATCTATGATCTACCATTCAATTTCTCCAAGATGATTTTGAAGGAATGGTAGGAAATCTGAAGAAGGCTGAAATGGATAGATTTCTACAATATCCCAGGTTTCTGCAGATAATTTTCAATAGGGAGTTACAGGATTTACCCACCATTGGCATTACTTATGTGCTGCAGAATCCCAACACATTTAAACGAATTGTAAATCCGGGAAAAGCCAACAGATTTAATCCAAACATTCCGTTTGAGATTTTGCCATGGTTATTGAACCATGACTTGGAAATTATGCCTGTACCTGAGTTGAGCTCAGAGGAGGACGAGGGGGATGATGGAGAAGAAGGTGATGATGATAGTTCTGATGGAGGTAATGATGATGATGGAAATGAAGGAGGGGCTGGAGGAGCCATGGCAGTTGATGTACTTGTTCAGGGAGAGAACCAACCAATACCAACTCCACCATCCACACCTTTAGCCTCACAACCTCTTATAACATCACCACCACAATCACCACCACCTATCCTAAACCAATCACCACATGTGTTACCACAACAAAAAGACCAAACCACCCAATCCCCTGCCCAAACCTTAACCTTAAGCCATCCTGAAACATCAACTCACATATCCCCAACACCACAAACACCACCAACCACCAGCCCAATCCAAACTGACACATTCATTCCAAGGCCAACCCATACTCAAACACCTCCCCAAACCTCACCTGAAATCACATCCCAACCTTTAAATGAACCAACCTTTACAATTACCCACATCCAAACTCAAACCACAAACCAAGAACAATATGAACCTGAACCCTTCTCTACCTCACCACCTATAACCCCACATACTGAAACAAATCTATTTCAGAGGAACTTGGATCTGATGTTGGAAAATGCAAAATTGAGAAAAAGAAATGAAGAGGTGACCATGTAGAATGTGCACCTTCTAGATCAGTTGGCCCGGGCAATGATGAGAATTCAAACCCTGGGACAGGAGGTTGAGAAAACCTCAGCTGCCCCAAACAGGGGGAGAATATTAATATGCCAACTGATGCTGAGAATGTTGCAGTGATGAAGGATGCAGGGGATGAGACTGTTGATGGTTTAACATGTATTCTGAATACTTATGATGATGAGGAGGATAGTGAAGAGAGGAGGATGGAGGATGTAGACTATGAATCTGACAAGTCTAATGGTGGAGAACAAAATTATGATGTAAATGATGAAATTATAAATGTTGTATGGAGAGATGAGAATGAAGAGGAGGTGAGAGGAGAATAGGCTGCTGATGATGAAACTGAAAAGTTAATAAATGAAGAAAATGTGATTGCTACTGATGAGGCAACTGATGTCTTAACTGACATTCAAACTGAAGAACAAACTGATGTAATAAATGAGGAAGATGCTGCTACTGAGGAGTTAATACTTACTGAATCTGAACAACATGAAAGCACCAAGACTGTAGAGCATGATGAGGAAATGGATGAGTTAGATAGAGATATTAATGAATTCCTTCCAGAAAATGAAGAAGAATTGAAAAGAAGATTGGACAAGGGAAAAGCAAAAGTTAATGAAGAAGAAGAAGAACATGTTGAGGCAAATCCTGAGAAAGAAATTTTGTTTAAAGAAGATGAAGAAGCTTTTGCTGCTGCAAAGAGAAAACTTGAAAATATTGTGAGAGAAACAAGGGAGAGGGAAATAATGGCCCAAACCTTGACTCCTGAAGAATTAGCAGAGCAGGAAGCATTGATTGATTAGGCCAATGTTGCTAAAGTAATAAATGAAGAAGAGGCTGATGATCAAGTATTTATTGAAGCATTGATAAATCTGAAAAGGGATGAGGAGGTTGACAATTCCCTAGCCATGGTTGTGAGTATGTTTGCACAAAAGGAACCTGAACCTGAAAAAGTATCTCAACAGGAACCTGAAAATGAACCTGAAAAACAAAATGAAGAATCAATTGAAGAGATGTTGGCTAAAGCCTCAAGAATACATGAGAACGTTGATAGATTTGAAAAGACATATTCTAGAAAGAGAAAAGCCACTGATCAGGGTATGAAGGAGGATCTGAAAACCAAGAAAGGAAAATGGGATGAAAAGAACAAATGTTATGTGAAAACTCCTGATGATGAAGCAAGTCCAATCAGAGCAATTCCATTGCAAACTCTGAAACCAGGTGAAAAGTTGCCTGGTGTTCCAGATGTTCCAAGTGTTGATGATTCAACACCAGAAATTCCAACTCCTGATGAACCCAAAATTGATGCACTAAATGAATCAACAGAGGAGGAGGATGAATATGATAAATATGATAATAATGATGATAATGATGGAAAAGGTGCTGAAGCTGCTAATGTTGTGTCCCCACAAGTCACAATGACTGATGAACAAAGGGTAAACATTGAGCTGAGTATGATGGAGGCTAAAAAAAATCCATTAGTTGTGAAACTAAGAAGCTTTGGTATAAGCTTTGAGACCTTGGCTGATTTAAATGATGATCAGTTGCAGCAAAGGTTGGACAAGGAAAGATATGAAATCAAGAAAAGAATGAAACAAAAGAATAGAGATGCTCAAAAGTATAGAGAATATCTAAGAAAGCATGGATATTCTGATAAAGATCTGACTCACTACAAGTTTGAATCACTCAGAGATCTTTACAACAGCAAATGAGAAGAAATAAAAGAAAAGTTTGTTAAATAAAATGAGGAAGCTGAAAAGCTAGAAGCCTTGAAAGAAAGGTTTGATGGTAAATGTGGATATCTGCTGGAGAGAGGGTTGAAGCTCAGCATGATTGATTGCTTAGAAAAGGATGCAGTTGAAACACTTTATAATAAAATGAAAAGAAAAGAAAAATTGAAGGAGTTGTTACATACAGAGCCATCCAAGGATAAAACAAAGGCTTCAAAGCAAGAAAGGGAAAGACAAAGATTCATGGAGTATCTGAGGTTGCATAACCACTCTGAAACAGATTTGAATAACTGCAACTTTGAGCAACTCAGAGATCTCTATCATAAAACAAAAGATGCTGAAAGGGAGAAAGAGTTTGAAAAGGCTAAGCAGAAAATTGTTAGTGAAAAAGAAAGACTTGAAAAAATCTACAGCAAATATGGGGGAAAGTGCAAATTCCTTATAGAGCATGGAAGAACCTTGAATGACGTGGAAGCAATGAGTAAGGA